>NC_081349.1:44050223-44092500 GCF_029784015.1 Lycium ferocissimum
ATTCTACTATTTTACTCGTTAGTTATAAATATTATTTTTTCTTTGCGAGAATACAGAATTGATATAATTATAACTCAGAGATAAAATACATAGACATGATAATAATGATTAATTAAAAACTATGATTCTTGCATAGTTTGAATTATAAGTAGAAAATTTCAAGCCCTGGATGTATTAAGACCAAGGTAGTACTATAAAAATATATATCAAACTTCATCAACTATCCCAACAGAAAGAGATTACTCCATTATGGAGTAAGAAAACTAAAAAAGAATTTTAGAAGACTAGAAATAGTTAAAAAGAATAATAAAATAATATTACTATGAGAATGTATTATTACTATGAGAAAGAGCCCAGAGAGAGACCAAGACTAGTTCTTGTTATTCTTACAATTGGATGATCTCTTAGGACAAAAGATATCTCTATTTACAGCAATAAGAATGCCGCTTTGATTGCTTCTACTTTTCCCAAAGTAAGTGTGATTACTTTGGCCAAAGTAAATGAGATTACTTCGTTTCTTCGTTTTTTTGATTCTCACACCATTGGCAAGATGACATCTTCAATATTGGCCAAAGTAGCTTTCTTCTTCTTTTCTTTAATTTTTAGCCTTTTCATTTCTCCATTTCCATGTGTTTCTTTTCCTACTAGATTTGTTAGAAAAATGTGAGAATAGGATATAATTATTCATGTTTTAATTTGAAATCTTATTTTTCTATACCGAAATTACATGAATAATTTATATCCATCAAATCCCCCCCACACTTAAACTTTTACTCGCCCTCGAAGAAAATTTTTTTTTCTTTCAAAGTTTATAGCTACTGTAGAATAAGAAATTTATGCCAAATAAATATCATTCATTATGCATGCAATGAATCTTTTCAATTTAACAAATCTTTCACCTTGTTTTGAATTTCTCTTTGATGAACAAAAGCTTGCATACTTTTCCCTTGAATCTTTTTGAATTGATAGATTTGTGATCACTTATTCATTAAGTATCATAAGCTTGTCCATAGGCTTGTTCTTCATGTTTATCTACACTAATATAGATTCAACACTGATTTTCAAAATCTATTAGGACTTTCATGGCTTGTAATGTCAGGCTTAAGACTGGTAAGGTAAGGATATATTTATAGTGACTTTTCTTCTTTTAGCTCGGAGCAAACATTTATTAGTTCTCATTATTTATTTCATATCAAGGTAAGGATATATTTATAGTGATTCTTTTCTTCTTTTTATTAGTTCTCATTATTTATTTCATATCATAGTTTTTCTTTCATCGAAAGTTTCATAGATATTCATATATATATATATATATATATATATATATATATATATATATATATATTGAGGCACATACATATAAGTATATGTATATAATTTTTTTTTTTTGGATAGAAAATTATAGTGTTTGAAAAAAATACGACAAAGGCTCGAAGAAGGGTTGTAAGAGGTAAATATGCACATTTTGATAGAAATAAAGAGGCTAAAATTGTGTACCAAAGAAGGTCTAACTTCCTTTTTCAAAAATCGATGTCATCTATTATTTCGCCTTGAAAAACATTTAGAGCAAGTTCTAGCCAATTTCATGATTTTACGATCGTAATTTTTCTCAATCCCGATGATTTCCTGAGTTGAAGATGCTTGCTTTTGCCTTCACAAAGCCAAAATCATTGAAAAGAAAATTTTCAACGGTGAATATAAAAACAAATAATATTGAACATACTTTAAAGAATTTTAAAAAAACTTTGATTAAGAAGACTACAATATATATGTATACTTGTTATTATATATATAATATTAATTTTTTAAATAGTATATAGTTCAATTCGAAAAAATAAGGCTCATACACACAAATATTATAAATATTACTTTAGAAGAAGAAGCATGATTTGCGATCATAATTTTTCTCCATTCCGATGATTTCCTGAGTTGAAGATGCTTGCTTTTGCCTTCACAAAATCAAAATCATTGACAAGAAAAATTTCAACGGTGAATATAAAAACAAATAATATTGAATATACTTTAAAGAATTTATTTTGTTAATTAATTATCTTAAAAAAACTTTGATTAAGAAGACTCATATATATATATATATATATATATATAATAATATATATATATAATAATATTATTATTTTTTAAATAATATATATAAGTTCAATTCAAAAAAATAAGGCTCATCCACACAAGTATTATAAATATTACTTTAGAAGAAGAAGCATGATAATACTTTAACGCTTAGAATTTAAAGATTTATGTAGACATAAGTATGTGTGTGTTTATGGGTATAAATATAAATGTTTTATTTAAAGAAAAAAAACTAATTTTAAACATATAATATTTTTTTGGCTACAATCACATAAGAAAGCTTGAAAGAAATTGTGACCACACATATTCAATTCTTAATAAACTGATTAATTTAAGACCTTATCAGTCTTTTGGTCCTGGTCTAAATATAAACCAAAAAATTTACTTGTGCTAGCATATGAATTGTATCATTAAATTGCTAACCAACTAGTTACTTAGGCATACCGATCACCATGGAGTTGCTCCTTTTTAGATGACTATTTTTGTAGAGGCCTTCATTAGTTGTTCTGGTTGTACAATAATCTGGATATTGACCAGATCAATTAGTTAAGCATTTAATCACCCAAATATATGTTGGACAAAATGAGACTCCATTGCTTCACCCTCAATGGATACGAGCGATAAACCATATCTATTGCTTCACCCTCAATGGCTAAACCATAGTTCTGAGTTTAACGTCGTCAGCTCGACTTAGTACTTTGAATGTTTTTAGCCTATCAATGTAATCGATTGTTGTTGCTCAAAATTTCCTTCAAAATACAATCTTAACCTGTGACCCTTTATCTTAAATTTGTTTCTTTCATTAATCTGCTGAATTTCAATTGCTCCATATGGAGTAATATCTGTAACCCTGTAAGGACCTGTCCACCTGAATTTTAATTTTTTGAAAAATTGCCTGAGTCTACTATTGTAAAGAAGTACCGAATCCGTAATTTTGAAACTTTTTTGTCGGATAAAATTGTCATGCCATTTTTTTTTTTTTTTGCATTTTCATATGCTTCTGACCTCAATTCTTCCAATTCATTAACTTGAAGACATCTATTGTTACCAGCGGAGGTCAACTCAAAATTCAATGCCCAAAAAGCTTTATGTTCCAATTCAACAGGCAAATGACAAGCTTTTTCAAAGACTAACGTATATGGGATGGTTCCAATTGGGTTTGAGCATGATACGGTGTTCCTATTTTATGAGTCACACCATATTTTGGCAGCAAAGCAAAAAATTGTCTATTCATATAATTAGTGCCTTGATCACTAATGATGACTCTTGGTGTACAAAATCTGGTAAAAGTATTATTTTTTAGAAAATCACACACAGTTCGAGTATCGTTTTTCCTTGTGGGAGTGGCTTCAACCCATCTTGAAACATAATCCATGCCACAGGGATCTATTCAAAAGAATGAGATGAGGGAAAAGGACCCATAAAATCTATCCCCAAAACATCAAATATTTCACATACATGTATGAATTGCAGTGGCATCTCATCTCTCTTAGTTATGTTACCTGTTCTCTGACACCTGTCGCATTGTGTAACATATGCTCGAGCATCTTTAAAGAGTGTTGGCCAAAAGAATCCGGCTTCTAAAACTTTAAAAGAGGTTCGATTAGCTGCATAACGTCCTCCAATTATTCCACCATGACAATGTCACAATATGTTGCCTCAGGTATTCATCTTCTAATGATATTATCTGCTCAAAATTTAAACAAATAGGGTTCATCCCACGAATAATATTTAGCATTATATATTAGCTTTTTTCTTTGATGATAAGAGAGATCATGGGGTGTCCATTTTTCAACCAAGTAATTCGCAATGTCTGGAAACCAGGGTGGTTCACTCATGAATTGATAGAAAGAATATGTTGATCAGGGAATTATTTTTTGATATCGTAAAAATTCAAGAGGGGAACTCTCTAATCTAGACAAGTGGTTGGCTACCTGATTCGCCATTCCCTTGCTCCTTTATCTTAAGGTCAAATTCTTGGAGAAGTAAAATCCATCTTAACAATCTTGGTCAGGCATCTTTCTTTACTAAGAGGTATTTTAAAGGTGCATGATCAAAGAAAAATAATAACCTTGGTTCCTATCAAACAGGAACGAAATTTATCAAATGCAAACACCATTGTTAGTAATTCTTTTTTAGTTGTGGCATAATTTAGTTGAGCTTCATTTAATGTCCGACTGCCATAGTAAATGAGACGATTTTTTTTTTTTTATCTTTTCTATGGCCTAAAACAGCTCCAAATGCTGTATCACTAGCATCACACATGGCACGACCCAACTCGTGAATCGTGCGAGCACCCACACTATCTTCCCTGGTGGGCGAACCCTTTCCTTAAAACTAATTCATTTTTGTTAACTTTCAACAACACGGAAAAAAAAAACAAGAACAAACGAGCAATCTTAATTCATAGATAAATCAGTACGAAAGTACTAAATACATAATAACCCCTAGGATGGTCAGAAATCGTACAAGAGCTACTAATACGAATACATGGTCTGATAGTAATATACAAGTCTCAAGATTAGAATACTGCCTCAAAGTGTAAAAGGACGGATATACAAAGGAGGAGTCTCAGAGCTGCAGATCAGGCAAGTAGCTCACCCCAGAAATCTCCGGCAAATAGCCTCAGATCACTCGCGAGGTCGGGAAGTAGAACTAGTGCCGAGCTCTGCAATTAAGAAAAAGTGCAGCAAGAGTAGTATGAGTACAAACACACGTACTCGTAGGCATCATAGGCCGATAACAGTTAGTTCAAGCATATAAATAGAAAGAAACCAACAAGTTGAGTAGATAAGCAATCAAGTACAATCATAAGCACATTCGGATGATAGTCCGCAATAGTAATAATCACAGTAGGTCTTAATATCCTCGGATCTGTCACGACCCAAATTCACTAAGTCACGCGGGCACCTACCATTTTTCGCCTCGATAGGCGAACCCTTTTCCCAGTTCATAAATTCAACCATAATAAAGTAACTAGAGCAGAATAAGTAAAAGTCTAAATCATAGCTAATCATAAGTGCAGAATATAAATCCCCCAAGGAACTGGTTTGACTCGTACAAGAGCAACTAAGAAATGTCTGGAAAATACAAGTCTCAAATGCTAAACACATCTTTATGTAATGGAAGAAAATAAAGACAAGGATAGAAGAGTCCCCGAGTAGCGACTCGTCAGATGCTTACCCTATATACTAACAAGCCGGGGCTCAGAAATTAGTCTTGAAAGTGGGAGTGGAACCTGTCTCAAAACTCTACACTACGAAAAAGAGGTAAGAAGGTGGCATCGCACAAAAACACGTACTGAGTAGGCATCATAGGCCGATAATAGTTAATTAACATATATAAAGGCAAGAGACTGAAGAATAGACATGCTCACAATCAGGTAGAAACACTACACAATCCAAGAATAACCACTCAAGTATATAAGGATCAAATAACCGAATCATAGCCTATGGTGAAGCTCCTAACCACAAGTCAGCCCATTTTCCACGATTCCTCAGAAAAACCACAAACACCACATAACCAACAATAGTAATTCGTACTCCCAAGTATTAGTCTAGGAAAAGTCTCTACTCCTCGAGTCCATCAATTCCTAAGTATGTAATAATCAGACACACAACAATCTCAAATCAATAACCAACCATGAAGTCAATGCTCGCGAGCACCATACAGTGCAATAGCTAACCATAATCAGGAATCAGGTGTATGAATAAATGAAATATGAATGTAATGCAATGATACACACATGCTTCGAGCAGAGGATCTCCACGCGCCTCTCATGACCCGTGGGGGACCCGCAGTTTGTACCGTTGCGGCACACGCCGCATCCAAGTCCGGCGCGGCGCGCAACCCGATCCAAATATATGAGTATGAATGCATAAATGATATCAATCCCAACAAGAGTATATCAATGACAACCGTGCCACACATGGACACATATCCAATATCAAGATCAATATCAATTCCTTCCTCTTCACAAGTCAATAACCAATAACTGAGAGATACTGGTTCACAACCATGAATGAGTCACTAAGTATTCATATCAGAGTATCATGAATATGAGATTGAGTACACTGCATAATTTCAATGATGATGACAACATATTAAATTAATCATTCCACACATGGACACATCTCTCGATATCAATAACAGGTCAAGTTCTTTTCTCTGCCCAAGATAATACCATTAAGTGAGGGATAGCCATATCTCAATCATGATAATATGACTAAGCATCTAATGTAATATCACACACGTGGCAACAAGCCAATAAATCACAATAAGGCAACACACCAAAATCAAACAACAATACCAACCTAGGAATCCATCCCAACTTCATACCCAAAGACGTATATGATTTCTCCAACAATCACTAACTCTACATATGATTCGCTAACCGAAGTCTAACCAAAAGGTAAGCTGTAACCTACCTTAAGTGTCAAACAGGAGCCACGAATCTTCAAACCTTAGCCTCGCCCTTTCTTTGCGCCTCCAAATACTCGAAGTCTAATCATATTCAAGTTCTAAATTTGAAATCAAGAAGAACAATACCCATATTGCTATATTTCTAATTTAGGTCCAATTTTAACTATGAAAAATGGCGAAACGAACCCATAAGGGTAAAATAGGCAATTCAAAGCAAAAATGGAAATTCATGCTCTAGATGATCAAAACCCACTATTCAATTGCTCGATTAAATCAAGATTAAGCCAAATTCGAAATTAAAGTGAAACCCCCAATTTTGGGTATGAACCCTAACTTTTCAATATTCAAATATATCACGAATAATGGAAGGATTAAACTTAACAACAATGAATTTACCAAATTCTATGGTTACACTAGTCAAATTCATCATCAAATTCCATTTACAAAGTCTAGAAATCATTTCAAGAAATTATCATAAAGACCCATCTTCCCTCTTTGATTCTAAAGATTTCTAGCATGGATTAACGATTAAGGAAGGTAAATAATGAAATCTAAGGTTAAGGATCTTACCGCAATGACGATTCAATTTCAAGCTATCCAAATTGCCCAAAGTATGCTTAGAGAGTGATGAGAGAAGTGATAGGGTTTAAGGGTTTTTAACATAGGAATAAATAGGAATTCTATCCCGCCCTCCGCTGTAGCGGTTTGAATTCTCAACTGCCAATGCGGAGCTCGCTGCCCCGGCATCACTACGGCTCCTATATAGCGACCATCACGAGAACTCGACCAGCCGCTACAGCTGTTTTCCATCCGTTATTGCGAGTCCGCCTTAGCGGATATTTGTCCGTTGGGGAAACTCGCCACAATTCTTCGCACACGCTACAACGATCCTCGCTATAAGTGGAATCATTACGCGTTTGGGGCCACTATAGCGGACACCAAAAACCTTCTGGTCTTCCACAAGTTTCAACTCGAAATTCGATAATCACCCGAGGCCCCACAAATGCAAAACAAACAAGCATACACACATAAAAACGCGCTACGAACTCACCCGTGGCCTCAAAATTCCCAACGGAGGTCTAATTGATCAAGTCAATCCCGAATGGTCTAAGACCAACTTTCCAACCAATAGCCTAAAATGCTCCTAAGTGCCTTGGGAATTGAATCAAACCAAACATCTCACCAAGTTACAAACGACCATCAGGACCTCTCAAAATTGATGGAATTTCGAAAAGGTCCGTTTATCTAAAAGTCAACTTTGGGTTAATCATTTTTCCCTTAAGGCTCAAATTCTCAAAAGTCTGACTAAAACTCTCCCGATTGCAGGTCAAAATCGTACTAATAGGGCTCGGGAAAGGGTCAACGAGGGTAAAAGGGTCAAAAGCACTATAACGACCAAATGGATCGTTAGAGGATCATAGGCCTAAGTGTAATCTCTAATCCTCAAGTTCATCAAGTTTCTAATAAAAGAGCCACACAAGCAAGCAACCACTCAATTATGTCAGCCATCAAGAAATCAATGAGGAAATGTGCCATGCAATGACAAAAGTTTCAACGTGGATGAAATTCAATGCTATGCAATGCAGTGAGCTGCCACACATGCCTTTCTCTATGCAAGGAGCTGCCACACAGGCTCTTCTCCATATTTTCATATCACAATTGAAGCTGCCACACATGCTCTTCTCTATCATTTCATATCACAATCAGAGCTGCCACACATGCTCTTCTCCATCATTTTCATATTACAATTGGAGCTGCCACACAGGCTTTTCTCCATCATTTCATATCAAAATCGGAGATGCCACATAGGCTCTTCTCCATCATTTCATGTCATAATCATATCAAGTTACATATGGAATATGGAATGTATGCCATGAGAATATGAAATGTATGCTATGCATAAAATCAACCTCAATCAACGTAAAAAATCTTAGGCTCAACAGATGATTGTCATGAATACGAATAAAACATCATTTCATCCCTATTGTTAGTCCTCTTTCATGAGATAATGAGATAAGTGAGATGTCAAGAGACAGAGATAACCACATCAAATAAATGAAATCACTAATATGGCGACAAGCCCACATTACAGCTGCTGATACCAACCTAGTTCGAATTCACCTCCACATCATGATTGAAGGCCTATCATGCTTTCCCTATCAATAACTACTTTATACATATGTTTTGCTAACTAAAGTCTAGACATAAGTAAGCCGTAACCAACCTCGAAGGTCGAACGGGTGCCACGAAGCTCATGCCAAAGCCTTGTCTTTCTGAATAGCCTCGGATCGATCAAAGTCTACGAAATAATTATTCTACGTTAGATTACGAGGCTAACGATACTCATAATACCATCTGAAATAAAAAACCACCTTTAAAAAGTGACCCCGGGCCCACAAGAGTAACATAGGAAATTTATAGGAAAATTAGGTCACCACAGTCTAGGGAATCCATGTAACACCCAAAAGACATTAAACTAGGCTATGTTCATGATTCGGGACTTAGAAACCAAGACGGAGTGTGTTGGGATGGAAAATTCCCTCTGAATCGGTGATTGCACGAGTTGCTAGAATTGTAAGAGCCGTACAATGATGTACGGGACGTACAATGGTGGGCGTACATAGAGGGGAATTGGTAAAGAGCACTGAGAGTTTACAACCCAAGTACGGGTAGCAAATTTTGAGTTGTACTTTGAAGTACGGGGCGTACCTTGAGCCCGTACATCCCTCGTCGAAATTGATTGATCACTGGAAATTTGACGGCCACGATGTATGGGGTGTACTTGAAGTACGGGCCATTCATTAAGGCCGAAAATCACGCACATCGGCCAGAAACCTATAAATGCGAGGGGTTCAGTTCTAATTTCATTTTTCACTAGTTTCCAAGACCTAGAATGAACAACTCTCATTCTCCGTCACCAAGAACACTAAGGTAAGCAACCCTAACCTATTCCAATGGATTATAGCATATATCTATAAGCATTAATCAAGAATTCATTGTTCTTAACTTAGGGTCTTCAAGAAAACCCAATTAAAAGGAATTCAAGTTTAAGTGTGGGATTCTTCTTCAAAGTTCAGATTTTTACTACAAGTTTGGAGTGTACCAGGTATGTAGGGTTTCTATCTACGTGTGGGAACATCATTGTTCTTCTCCACGCCACCTTCTTCCATGAAAGTATGAGATTATACAAAAATTAGGGTTCTAGATATGTTCATGATAACCCTAAGTCTATATACTATGATATACCGTGTTTTTATGAATAGTTCGTTATTGTATTCTTGATATTCCATTTTGGTCATTGAGAATCTATCCGCAATCCATGAAAACTCATACTTTGCATTGCATGGGTTCTTACATGCAAATTATTAATTACTATGTTTATTTTCCTGAAACACTTTATTTGTTTACACGTTTTCATGCAAGTATATTATGTAACTATATCCATGTATAATATAAGTCATGTTTCATGGAAAACCATGAGCTCGGATGCCACCTATTTTCATGTTCATATTTTTTTGGGAGTTGCCTGTTACACGAGAAGTATAGCCTAAAACTACGTTAGCCACCATAGGATAAGGATCGCTCCGCCCACGTTTAGGACGATTCCTTAATATTGATTGGATCCTTTCATGCTATATTTATATCTTATACCCCTGGTAAGGTATGAGAGCTCTGCTGGTCGGGTCAAGTACTAGACTCTACGTACCCACGTGGTGATTCATGTTGTCAGTTATACTTATGCGCTCCCCACTTAAAATGTTTTTACTCATAATTATATATATGTATATATATATGTATTCATGTTTATGACCAGGTTTCAGTTTCAGTTTCAGCTTTCATCGTCTTATTTCATGTGCCGTGTTTATTTCATTCGGTTGCTTTACATACCAAGACATTCAATGTCTTCGATATACCCTTTCTATTGCCCTGGGCTTCGCCTTTCACGATACGGTACGAATTTACGGGGACGATGCATCCGCTCGCAGGATCATCCATGTATCGGCTTTTTGGTGAGCCCCATCTTCATCTTCGTTTAATCATTTATCTATGTCCTATTAGTTATGCATTGAAGGTATACTGGGGGCCTTGTTCCAGCAGTATGTTTAGCAGACTTATGTTCATGTTAGAGGTTTCATAGACTAGTCAGTTATATTATGTCAGATATTCGGAGTCGTCTAGCCATTTTGGCTCGTTATTATTATGTTTATTCAGACTATTCCGCACTATGATATTATGATATTTTCGGACTTATGATTTATGGTCCCACGCTTTACTTAAATTATGTATGTTCATAAGTTATTCCGCACCAGTTCATGCCTATGTTGAGTCAGCAAGCCATTTGGTTCGCTCGGTCACATGCAGTCAGGCATCTAGTGCCGTGTTGCGCCCAGGCCCTGATTCGGGGCGTGACAGTCCAAATACCCATTATCATCCCAAACTAGTCTGTATTTATCAGCAATTACCTTATTTCATCAAAACCCCCAATTTATAAGAAAACCCTTATTTTCCATAATCAAGTTCTTGAGTAAATGAGAAATTCAAGCTTAGGAACTAGTTACCTAATGATTAAAAGATTAGAATCTAGAAAATTTTCCAACAAACCATGATTTATATGAGAAAAGGTTCAACAAAATCCACCTAGGGTTCATCACCCAAAACCCCAACCCAAAACATGGTTTTCTAACAAGATTATTCCCAAATTAATGGTAACATAAACAAAATAAGGAGGTATGAAACTTACCCAATGGAAGAATCCTCAACAAGCTCAGCCAAACTGCCCCTTAAAGCCCTCTAAGTCTCCAATTTAGTGGATGAAAAGAAATGGTTCAAATTTGGGGATTTATGGTTCTGATATCAGCGATCTCGCATCTACGGACCCATTTCCCGCAGATGCGACCACATTTGATAACTTAGGCTCTCACATCTACGGACCAAGTCCAGCATAAGCAAGCCCAAATTTCGCATAGGCGGCACACCAGAAACCAGAAAATTCTGGTTTTTCACCAAGTTCAACTCGAAACCCGACACTCATCCGAGACCTCCCGGATACAAACCAAACATCTAACCCACTAAGTTGTCAGTAGACTTAAGTAACAGAAAATAGGAGGAATAAATCTGGACTGCAGGATCTGCCAATGGCTCACCTTGGGATCTCTAGTAAGTAGGCCACGGGATCACTCGCGAGGCTGAGATGTGGATCCAAAGACAAATTCTACACTCAGAAAAAGTGTACAACAAGAGTAGAATCAGTACAACACAAATACTGGTAAGCATCATAGGTTGTCAACGGTTAGTTTACATTTATAAAGGAAAGAAACTAACAGGTAGGTAGATAAGCAATCAAGTACAGTCAAGAAGAGTCTCAAGTACGAAATCAGTCAAGTATACAGTGTCAGTCCATGTATGAGATCAACCAAAAGTATAAGATTCCATGAACACAGTCAAGATGAATGAGTGAATGTATATGAGATACAAATGATGCAATGCACTGGTCAGCCTTGAACTATACACACATGCTAAGGGCAATGCCTCACAGCCATGACCCATGGGGGACCTGCGAAGTCCATGTACTCACACAGAATTATCCACTAGGGCTCACACACACCACTAGGTTTGCTTGGAATACCAATATCCACTAGGGCTCACATAAAATGCCATCGCTAGGGTTCACACAGAATTCCTTTGTTACTTTTATTAATTGGGCCGACACAGAGTATCCTTGTTTCTGTAGTAACCATTGATGCAAAAGAATGGATGATACATAAATGATTGGATAAATCTCATTCAACAACTCGAATCATCAATACGTAATAAGAATGCATGCCATACATGATGTCAACATTAACGATAAAACATATTAAATCTCATCAGTCACTTATCATGATGTACACAACACAATTTCAAGCCATTTTCATTAGCCTTCTTTTTTTCCGATGATAAGTGAGATGTCAAGAGAGAGATGAATGTAAACACAAATCACAAGTATATCAAACATTGCGACAAGCCCACATAACAGCTGATTGAACCAACTTATTTGGATTTCACCTCTACACCATTCTCGAAGGCCTATCATTCTTTCCGTATCAATAACTAAACTCTACATATGCTTGACTAACCGAAGTCTAATCACAAAGTAAGACATAACCTACCTCAGTGCCAAGCAGGTGCCACGAACTATCCAACAAGAGCCTTCCCTTTACGAAGAGCTTCCAAACGGTCGAAGTCTAATCAACAATGTAATCTACACTAGAATCCGAGACTAATGATACCCATATTGCTATAATACGATTTGAATCGAAAATGCCATGTAAAAGAAGAAACCCCGGGCCCACCAGGGAAAAAAAAGGGAATTCAAGTTGGAAAAGGTCAACCCCAAGCTTAAGAAGTCCAAACACTAATTATCAACACAAACTAGTCCCAAATTAGCATCAATTTCATCAATAATTTAAAACTCCTAACTTTAGAGACCCTCAATTTCCATAATCAAAACCCTGAATTAAAGAGAGATTCAACTTAGCAACTAGTTACCTCAAAGATTAGGTGATTAGAATCAATTAAATTCCCCAACAAAAAATAGTTTAGGAAGAAAAGATACTTTAACTCAAACTAGGGTTTATCACCCCAAAATCCCCAACCTGACATGGTTTTCTATAAGATTTTCCCCACCATTAATGATAACATAAACAAGATAATAAGATGGAGAGCTTACCCAGGGGAAGAATCCTCTCAAAGCTCCTCAAAATCTCCCCTAAATACTCTCTAGGTCTCCAATTAAATGAATTTGAAGAAATGGTTCGAAATTGGGAATATGAGGTTTTCTGATCAGCGATTCTCGCATCCATCGACACCTTGTCCGCAGATGCGGACTCGCCTCCATGAAGAACTGCTCCCATAAGCGGAGCCACTTGCCACCTCATTTGCATCTGCGGGCCAAGTCCTGTATAGACGGGCCCGTAGATGCGAACCCATGTTCGCAAAAGCGGAACACCAGAAATCAGCTAAATATGTTCTTTACCAAGTCCAACCCAAAACTCGACACTCATTCGAGACCCCTCATATGCAAACTAAACATGCATACCAATGTAAAAATGCGCTACGAAATCACTCGTGCCCTCGGAATCCCAAACGTACACCCGTGACCTCGGAATTCCAAACGTAGGTCATCTTGACCCGGTCAACCCCCTAAACCTCAAAACCAATTTCCAACCAAGTGACCAAAATGCTTCAGAGTGCCTCGGGAACTGAACCAACCACCCACCAAGTTATAAATGACTCTTCGGACCTCATGGAATCGACAAAATTCCCAAGGTTCTTTTACCCAAAAGTCAACTATTGGTAAAAGGTTTTTCATTTTAAGCCTCTAATTTCCTTAATTTTGACCAAGACTCGCCCGACTACCTCGAGAACCATTCCACTCATCCCCACAAGTCAAACACTCTCTAACGAATCTAGGTAAAGGGTCAACATGTGTAAAAGGTTCAAATTCCTAAACGACAAAACGGGTCGCTATAGAAGTTTAGTATTGCATTTTTCAGTAAGCATTACCACAAAGACTTCTTCCAACTTCCTTTTGTTTCACCAAATTTCTTTTAAAAATTTAGCATATGAAGGCATTTGCAATAAAGCATAAGTAAAAGGAATATTGATATGGATTTGTTTTAAGATTTCCAAAAACTTTGTAAATTGACTATCAAGCTTTTCTCTCTTCAGTTTTTGTGGAAAAGGAATTGTCACAGGGACAGAAGTCATTTTTTCAATATTTATTTCTTTCTTGACTTATTTTTCTTCTAATGGTTTAGAGGGTTCTTGAGCATTCTTACCCTTGTTTACCTGTTGTTCTGACTTGTTTTTTTTCTTGTTTGTCTGCATAAGGTTTATCAAGATTCTCACCTGACCGTAAGTTGACATTCTTAAGGTGTTCCTTTGGATTTTTTGCTATATTGCTTGGTAAGGGACCTTGAATTTTTTCTGATGAAAGAGTTGCCAATTGACTTATTTGAATTTCCATATTTTTTTGGGCTGAATCCTGAACCTTATTTGTTTCCTTGATGGTTTTAACATAGTTGTACATAAAGGTTTCAAAATCTGAATGAAATTGTTGAGGCCTTTGTTGGTAGGGAGCTGCTTGCTGATAAGTTCTGAAATTTGGTTGCCCACGATTTTGATTCTGAAATCCTGGTGGTACCTGTACCTATTGCTTTTGGAAGATTTGAGAATTTTTTACACCATTTGTATTGCTTCATTGAAATCCTAGATGTTTTTGTGCCAATGGGCTACCAAAAGAGTATGGCTTGTATCCAAGGACATTAACCTGCTCATTATTTTGGTTGGTTGCTTAACATTCGTGGTTTAGATGGTTTCCTCCACACATGTTACAAACCTCAACTTGGCTTGACTGTTGTGTATTCACTTGAAAAGATTCAAACTTTTGTGCCAAAGAAAAAAGCTTTTGTGTTAGTGTATTTAAAGTATCTGCTTGATCTATAGTAGCAGCTTTCTTGATGATTACACAATCAGATGGCCATTGAATGGCATTTTTAGATATTTCATTCATCATGTGCAACGCTTCTTTTGTGGTTTTACCCATAACAAAACCTCCTACAATTGCATCTATCACATTTCTAGCAGAAGGTTTTAACCCGTGGTAAAAAAAAAAAATATTCATATGTTTAGGAATGTCATGAAGTGGACATTTTCTTAGCATTAGTTTTAATCTTTCCCAAGCCTTTATAAACTGATCAGTGTCAGTATGCAAGAAATTAGTAATATATTGTCTTAACTTTGTGATTTTAGCAGGGAAAAAATATTTATTTAAAAACTCTTGAATCATCTGGTCCCATCTGGTAATAGACCCTTGAGGTAAACTTCTCAACCAAGTCTTGGCATCTCCTTTGAAAGAAAAAGAACTTGATTGCTTCAGGAGATACTCCATTATATTTAGCAGTTTCAACTAACTTTAAGAAATCAAAATGACTATGTGGATCTTCACTTGCATCACCAGTGAAGGCACAAGATTGTTAAATTTTTTGAATCAAACCTGTCGTGATTCAAAGTTGTTGGCTGTCACTGGGGGGTTCCTGACACTAGATTCACAATTAAAGTAGTTTGATCTAGCATAATCCCTTAGGATTCTGTTTGTTGGTCTTGGTACCACTTCATCAAATTGATCTTGTATATGGACTGGTCGTGAGACTCCCAGTTAATTGATGTTATCCTCTAATTGGTGCTCCATTCCATCACAAGTTATGCTTTGAGATGATGTTTGTTCTTTCTTGCGAAAACACAAAGATTTTTCAATTTCAGGATCGTAACGAGCCAATTCTTTTGTAGAAGAGTGAGTCATAAATTATCTGAAAGTAAAGAAATCAAAATTAGTTTCTATAATAGTAGTGGTAGTAATAATAATAAAACAATAGTAATAATAATATAGTAATAGAAATATTAATGTTTAGTAGATAGGAAAAATATAAAAGAAAAGATAACAATAATTATAATAATAAGTTCTCAAATTATTAATGAACATTAAATCTAAATTAGATGAATGTCAATCCCCAGTAATGATGTCAATTTGATGATGGCAATGTGTATAGGATTTTCTGCTACTCTGCCAAATTCTAGCATAGTTTGTGATATCGTCCCACAAAGATTGAAAAGCTATGCTACAGACTTATAATATTTTGACTACTATTTGAAAGAATCAAATTGATGAAATGTGAGTCTGGAATTATAAACTACTCAAATTAAAATAAATCACTTCCGAAAGATTTATATTTTAAAAAGAGTTGGGAAATGTTGAATTCACTTGATAATATTATTTATAATAGAATCTCAGTTTTCAAACATATTTCTCTAAATAATAATTTCTTATTGCTAATACAATTATATTTTGCTAATTAAGAAATAAATAATTAATTAACACTCTGTGAGGTTATGTCAACTAATTGATTTATTACTAGTGATGACTAAACCGAAATATTTTCTTGCTTAAATTTCCTAAGAGGTGTAAAGACCTCTTGCGATTAGCTTTTAAATCAATAAACTTATTTGATTCTATCCCTTCGTGAGACTAGGACTGAAAGAAATAAGATAAAAACCCCTTAAATAGATAAACTGTTTGATTTAACCCCTCTGTGAGAATAGGATTGAAAGAAATAAGCTAACAACCTCTCAAATCAATAAACTATTTGATTCAATCCGTCTGTGAGAATAGGATTGAAAAAGAAGAAGACAAAGATTTGGAATAATAGATAGCTAAAATTTACTATCACTCTACTATTTTACTCGTTAGTTATAAATATTAATTTTGCTTCGTGAGAATACAAAATTGATATAGTTATAACTTAGAGATAAAATATATAGATGTGATAATAATGATTGATTTAAAACTATCATTCTTGCACATTTGAAATATAAATAAAAAATTTCAAGCCAAGTATGTATTAAGACCAAGGTAGTACTATAAATATATCTCAAACTTCATCAACTATCCCAACAGAAAGAGATTACTCCATTATGGAGTGAGAAAACTAAAAAAGGATTTTTAGAAGATAAAATATTTAAAAAGACTAAGAAAATATTATTACTATGAGAAAGAGCCTAAAGAGAGACAAAGAATAGTTCTTGTTCTTCTTACAATTGGATGATCTTTTAAGACAAAAGATGTCTCTATTTATAGCAACAAGAATGCTCCTTTGATTGCTTCTACTTTTCCCAAAGTAAGTGTGATTGCTTTGGCCAAAGTAAATGAGATTACTTTGGGCAAAGTGACTTCATTTCTCACAATATTGGCAAGATGACATCTTCCATATTGGCCAAAGTAACTTTCTTCTTCTTTTCTTTGATTTTTAGCTTTTCATTTCTCCTTTTCCATGTGTTTCTTTTCCTGCAAGATTTGTTAGAAAAATGCGAGAATAGGATATAATTATTCATGTTTTAATTTGAAATTTTACTTTTATATCCCGAAATTACATGAATAACTTATATCCATCAATTTGCACAAAGAAGGAAAAACTGGATTGTCAAGAATAAGTCTCGTCCAGATAGTTTAAGAATGGATTACATAAGTATATGATCGATTTCCTTTTAATTTGATTTTAAACCACCTTGATTGAATAATATAGTGGATGTGTCTCAACAGTCTTTTGATTGTTTTTTTGCTAATAATTATATGGGTAAGATTGAAATTTTCCTATTTATAATTGAATTGATGAACTACGTCCTTGACTTTATAAGGGATATAATTACTGAATTTACTGAACTACATACTTTGTATTTATAAGAGTGTAATTCTTCTTTGCTCTTTTATCTTAAAGTGCACATTTGATGAGATTGTGAGAAAACTAGCATTTAACAATTGTTTGACAAACAATTCTACCTTCATTTGAAGACAAAGGAAATATTAAGATCGTCACATGATTTATCAAAACGCCACTCACGAGTTGTTTCCAAATAGAAGGGTTGTTCCAATATGTGTTCCCTTATTTCTTCATACTTCTCCCTTGTAGATATGTACCGCCATTTGAAACATTTAGCACACTGCACATCGAATGTTCGTACAGATGGCAAAGCCCTAGATGTATAATTTGGGAAGGAGTTTCTTCGAGCACGGAGAGGTTTAACGTCAGTAGTAGCAACAGAAGCAGGATCATAAAGCACCAACTCAAAAGGAAACCTATCTGTGCTTGAAGAAACTCCTTTTGAGTTGGTGCTTTATGATCCTGATGTCGTTGCTGTTGCTACTGACGTTAAACCTCTCCATGCTCGAAGAAACTCCTTACCAAATTATAAATCTAGGGTTTTGCCAACTGTAGGTGCATTCACTGTGCAATGTGCTAAATGTTTCAAATGGTTGTACATATCTACAAAGGAGAAGTATGAAGAAATAAGGGAACACGTATTGGAACAACTCTTCTATTGTAAAACAACTCGTGAGTGGCGTTCTGATAAATTATGTGACGATCTAAACATTTCTTTTTTCTTCAAATGATGGTGGAACTTTTTGTCAAACAATTGTTAAATGCTAGTTTTCTCACAATCTCATCAAATGTGCACTTTAAGATTCAAGAGCAAAGAGGTATAACGCTCTTATATATACAAAGTACGTAGTTCATCAAATTTAGTAATTATATCTATTATAACTAAAGTCAAAGACGCAGTTCATCAATTCAATCATAAACATTAAAATTTAAATCTTATCGGTATAATTATTAGCAGCAAACCATCAAAGTATTTTGGCAAGCAAGTCAATTACACCATTATATTATTCAATACAAAATGGTTCAAAATCAAATTAAAAGGAAATCAATTGTAAACTTACGTAATCCATTCTTAAATCATCTGTCGAGACCTATTGTCGATGATCCAGTATTTCCTTCTCTGTGCAAATGCAAGTGTATGTCGGTAATGCATATGTTTAGTATCAGCTCTACAACCTTCATATTCTTCTCATTCTGCAACCAAAACAAGTAAGCCTCAATTAGAAGCTAGTAATTGGAAACATTATGAAATCTATATTTAAGAGGCACTTGAAGTGCTGCCTATATGATCATTGCAATAACTTCTCATGGTGATTCTTCTGAAGAGAACATGCGAGTTCAAAGCACTCATAACACTGATCATTTTGTTGAATCTAACTTTGAAAGTTGTGTGCTTTTTTCATCCTTCCTTCCATGTTAGATTGCCTAGTGTCCTTTTCCTATAACAACTTCTAATTGATTGAATCTAATCTTCAAAATTAAACTGGAAGACCCTATTGAGCCAGCACATGCAAATTAATTGCCACATACAAAGTATATAAGTTATATAGAAGTTATACCCTTTAAGCTTGTTAATGAAGCCTAGCCAGAAATTGTATTTTGAGGTTTATGGTATACATATTAATCAATAAGAAAAGGGATTTACAACTACCACAAATTAAGTGTGAGCTAGTGCCATTCCATATATGCAATTTATCTTTTTAATGGGTTATTAGTGCTAAAAATCTTTTGCAAATTATCTTACAACATTGTTACCCATTGTATTGTATTGTTGAACAAAACAATGTTTGTTTTTGATTGTTATTTAGAATGTATTGTATCTATTGTTAAATTCCGTTGTGTTATCCCATTGTTACCTAATTTCTTTTTCCATCCTTCCATAATCCTATTTTACCCTTTACCATATTATTTAACTCACCCAAAAATCCTATACCCTAAGTCTTCTACGTAACTATGCCTTTCTAGGTTTGGCTCCTCACGTCTTCTTCCCTTCGTTTATCTCCTATACGTCTTCTTCCTTCTTTTTATCTCCTTCTACGTTTTTCTTTATTGTGTCCTTTTCTTCTTCCTTCTTTTTTTTTTTTAATTTTATAGGTTTGCAACTTGCCATAAAAGTTGAAGCTAATTCCATTCTACTTATTCCATTCGCCATATGCTTCAAAATTTCATTAATTTGCTTGCTTTCTTGTTTTATTTTTTGCAGAATATTTTGCCCTATTGTTAAACCATGTGTACATATGTGAATGCAAATTAAATTTCTCATATTGTTCATGTTGAGTTAAATGCAAGATATTTATAATTTTTATTTAAATTTTAAGTTATGATTTTGTGAGAATACTTCGTTATTGACAATTATTTCGTTATGCATTTTAAGCTTGGATTATATGAAAAATATAGGCATCTGAGAAAATCGCTTCAAACTTTCTATATCAGTGAAATTTTAAAGATTTTGAGTGGTTAATGACGTTTCTTAACTATTTAGGATTGAATTTGAAATCAATTTGTTTGTGTCAAGATTCATGCTTTTAATCATTATTGATTGTTTTGGTAATCTTCTCCATTGGACTACCACAATATTAAGATCTACCAGTGATATGTCCTAATGCCAATTATTAAACTTTGGAAAATGGAATTGAGGTCCGTTGGTTCATATAATGCGTGTCTTCTTCAATTTTAAGTGTTTGTTAATGTCTATTATCCTATTGCACAATTTACATGCACTTAACTTATAGGTTAGGTATTTTAGTAAACTTACCAATTAAAATACATTTATACATTCAATCCAAACAAAAATATGTTATTACACTAAAAATCTTCCAAACATTATCTACAAATTATCAATACAATAATACAATACAATGAAACAATAGGTAACAACGTTCCAAACAGAGTGTTAATGCACGTTGAGTTGACTTAGACATAAAAATTTAATAACTATTCACACATCCAACATTATCAATGGAAAAGAGAAAAGATTCCAAGCTACATGAGAAACATTTTGAAGCCAAGGCACAAACAAACCCGCATCAGAAGTTCTGGCCAAGGAGGCAAACAAAGATTTGATTCCATTTGTGTAGGTCCTCCCAAGTTTATACCAGGTCTGTCATCTGTAAAGAACAAAAGCTTGTCAATTATTTTCAACTAAATAATAAGTACCTTCCAAATGTGTGCGGAAATGTAAACATACTCTTGCATTCCACTCTGGAGGAACAGTTGGTATTTGCTGTATTTGAAGCTGAAGGACATGAACATACAACATACAGAATTAGAAGATTCTGATACACAAAATCAAGAACCAAAGAAATGGTTTCATATACAAAACATGTTTGGATTATCAAGATAATGTGAAAAATATATCTCATATTACATGACTATCAATTGGTTCTAGTTACTAGCCTAAAGAGCATGTCTTAATAGCCAAGTGTTGAAAGAAACTCTTGGCATTTCATATATCGGAAGGTCGTAATTAATAGCTATAAACAATAAGTTTCGGATAGGCGGATACTAGATGGTTATACTAAAGAGAAGGCATTGGATTGCTTATTAAAGTTTATCAAGTACTTATTAATAGTAACCATAATGAAATGTCTTAATAGTTGTTAGAATGCACTGGAAATTACAAT
Organism: Lycium ferocissimum; assembly: GCF_029784015.1. Lineage (NCBI taxonomy): Eukaryota > Viridiplantae > Streptophyta > Magnoliopsida > Solanales > Solanaceae > Lycium > Lycium ferocissimum. The sequence continues at coordinate 44,071,612 of NC_081349.1, forward strand.
AAAGGAAGTTTACTCCAATATTGCATGTATGAACTCAGATAAATGTGCTAAGTTAGTAATAACTGTTATGTCTAAATTTTGTTCCTGAAAAAGACAAATAAAAATATTTTTAGTAACTTGTGCGGTGGTTACAATCTTTATAAAATCTTAAATCAAAAGATGTAATTCTCTGATTCTTCTCCTCACGGCCGTCAACTCAAGGACTTTACTTGTTCGTGAATTGATAGACTAACCTGATGGGATTTCATCACGAATGCGGAGCCAAGTTTTGATCACAAACATGGAATACATGGAAGGCTTGCGGATCAAATGAAAACTTCTAGATTTGCAGAAGACTTATGGATACCACCGGAGATGAGAGCTTCTCTATGCATTTTTGTTCCTCTCTTTTGGCCTGATGAAGCCCCTATTTATAGTTGTAGGGAGGGAGTTTCTGATGTACATAATCTTTTTCCTTCAATTTGATTGGTCTACCCACGTCATCAAACCTATCACAAAAGTTACGTGATAAGTATGTATGTGGTTGGTTGAAACGTGTCATTTGAATACTTGGCGATATTTGATTGGTTTTGATCTTGACTTGGCATGTTACATCACCTATGCACGTGTCATGATTTTGTTGGTCCTAAACCATGTCATTTGAACACTTGGCGACATTTGATTGGTTCGTATGTTGACTTGGTATGTTACATCACCTATGCACGTGTCATGATTTTATTGGTCCTGAACCATGTCATTTGAACACTTGGCGACATTTGATTGGTTCTTATATTGATTTGGCATGTTACATCACTTATGCATGTGTCATGATTTTGTTGGTCATGAACCATGTCATTTGAACACTTGGCGATATTTGATTGGTTCTTGTATTGATTTGGCATGTTACATCACTTATGCATGTGTCATGATTCTGTTGGTCCTGAACCATGTCATTTGAACACTCAACGACATTTGATTGGTTCTTATATTGACTTGGCATATTACATCACTTATGCACGTGTCATGACTTTGTTGGTCCTGAGCTATGTTATTTGAACACTTGGCGGCATTTAATTGGTCCTTGACTTGACTTGAATTGACGCGTCACGTCATTTGACACATGCAAGGACCTTCGACTAATGGAGTCTACGCATAATTTGAAGACCAACTCAATGGACTAATCCCGTGAAATTGGATGTTACTTTAAATCCATTTCTTAGACTTAAATAATTTAATCTTGATTTTAGATTGATATTTTTGAATTTAGGAATTTATCCAAATTTAATATGTGAATTTTAATTCCACAAAATTTATATGTCTACGATAGCATCTATATATTATGCAAAGTTTAACATAGTATTTATTTTAAAGGAGCATTCAATCACCTATGTATTAGAAGATATCACTTTGTCGCTTAAAGCGATAAAACTATACGAAGCAATGGATTATTGCTTCATATGCGCTTCATAGAAGCGTGCCGTTCAAATAATGATAAGTAATGTGATCCCAATAACAAACAATCGGTTCTTTGAATCTCAACTTTGAGAAGTTCAAGTAGTATTAGTGTTATTGTATGTTGAATACTGAAAGTAGTTAGTTTAACTGTAATTTGATCAATATAATACTAAATTTATATATATTTGATATTCCTTTAATTCGTGAATAGTGCAAATCATTTCAAAAAAGCAGGTGCTTCATTTCTCGCTTTTCGATTCAAGTCTCACGGACCTTGTCGCTTTTTGGCTCTTTTCGTTTTTAAAAACAATGGCTCTGAGTGTTAAATTATGTGACCCACTTTATCTAAATGTTTAAAATAATAAAAACAATATATTGTTATTTACTTAATTATGTTTCCAACAGCTTCCTTAGGTACATGTCCGATTCTTATTTTTATAGATCAAGCATGTGATTTTTTTTTTTTTTTAAACAATGGGTGATGATGAGACTTGAACTAGACCTCTGTTTGGTCTGATAGCATATTAGATTGTGGGACTACCTCATTTAAAAGCTTAAGTTGTTAGAGAAGGTAGACTTTTATTTACTTTATTATGTCTTCAATACTACTTCCCAGGAAACAATATACAAATGTTTGAGAAATCGCGATTCCAAAGCAACGCAATTTCAAACCGATTTGACATATCAAATGACATGAAATAGGAACCAAAACAATATAAAGTTTGATTCTTGCATGATTGAAAATTATTAAAAATCAATAAAACATGATAAGTCCATCTACATAAGTAAGAACTTTTTTTTTTTTTTTTTTGAAGACGAAGACCATAAGTCTAAGAATAATTCACATGTTATTCTTTGCTTCTATGTCAATGTGAATGGTTTGTTAATTTCTATCTCTAACATGCATGCATGCCATTTAAGAGACAAAGCATTTTTAGTAACTATTGAGAAATAAAAAGATCTTACTGAGGCCAATTCATTCTTGGAATGAAGATTATCAAAATGTATGTTGTATTCGTATAACTAGTCGCATGATGGTGACAATATCTTGAAAAAATACGACTGTAAGTATTTAATCCTTTTGATTTAGGGTGTATGATCAGATGGAAAATATTTTTCAAATATTTTTCATTCAAACAGTTTTTCTTTAAAATTTATTTATTAAAGATTGATACTAATGTTAGCAAATCGAATAGTGTTTTAATGAAATTTTTGAAAACTAAAGACTGATTACAATGTTCAAGTGTTGGTTGGATAATACATACAAAATTAATAGTTGTAAAGGAAAATAAATTTTACCTAAGAGTGAGAGAAGTCATTTTCCACGTGCTTGAAAAATATTTTTTAACTACCAAACATTAGAAAAATAACTTATTTTTAGAGAACTTTTTCCCTGAAAATAATTTTCATCATACTTAACACACCCTTAGTATTAACTTATTTTTGTTAAAAGTATGATGTGATAAGTCAACAGGAGTATGTTAGTTTTGTTAGAAGCTTGAGGTATGTTATATGTTGTACTTGGTTGGACTTTGCATATTCACCGGGAATGGGAGCACTTAGCAAGTTTAGAAGCAAGCCATGTACTAAAGATTGGCATACCAAGCGAGAGTTATGTGATACTAATTTGATAAGCATGTCTTCTAGAAAATATCTTGGTGTACTCAAAAGGAGTTTTTTTGACACAAATTGGAGCACTTTATCTATGATTGGTATTCTTATTTCTTATTCTGCTAATATTATATTTTTATATTTGGAGGTGGTATTATTTGTTGGGAATCAAAAAATGTATTGCTAATTCTACCATGAAAACTGAGTTTATTGTTTTAGCATGAGCTTGTAAAAAGCATATTGGCTGAGATACCTAGCTATTATTTCAAATAACTTATTTTGATTAATTCACTTCTTCCAATTTTAATTCAATGTGATAGCACTAGCTGCTATTGGAGGAGTACAAAATTGTTCTATGAAAGGTAAACCCAAACCTATAAATAAAAGCCACAACTCTCTAATATACCCGTCCATATTCTCTGCCCAACAATTCCAATTTTCTCTTTGTACTTTGTTTCTTTTTTCATTTTTCTTCACTCGTAGATATTGTCATAATGCCGATGAAAACAAATAGAAACAAAACTTATACATACTAGAAACTAGAAGCTACATGTGATGGAAGAGAATGAAAAATTAACAAAAGAAAAATATTTCCTTTAAATACTTTACTAGCTTTTTCTTTTGATAGGTTCAAATACCCTGCTAATATGGATTCCAATTCTGAACTTCATGAACTCAATTTGAGATGCTACAATGTGAGGCATCATTTTTCACAATGCCAGCCATGGACGATTCACGATAGGCCTTTCGATTTCTCAATTTGCAATCCTTTCTCTATTCCGACATGAAATTTCGATGTACTGAAGTGCACAGAGAGAAAGGGAGATGGGGAATAAACAAGGAGGAGCTTGTGTATTAAATGGTATTTAATACAAAGGTCTAATTAACATTTTAAATATCAACTTCCAAATGATAAGATATAGTATAAGAGTTTGAAACAATGGTGATCAAAGTTTGTGACTGATACAGCCTTTCGGGTAAATCATTACATTGGTGATGCGCCAAGATAACTGTCACCTTCCTTGGTCCCAAATGCACCCTTGTTAGGTGTTAGCGAAAGGGTGTATCCAGCTGTGGTTTCATTCAGATATTGATGTAATTTGGATAAGAGAAAGAAGAAATAATGACTGTTGTGGCTTGATCTACAAAGAAGCTTCATTGCCATATCTTGATCCACTCGTCATGACTCACTGAAGCTATGGTTCCTTTTGAAGGTGAATCTGCTAATGAAGAAATTATACCAGTATGTGCACTATATGTCCGTGTTATGTTGCTCTGGAAGATTGGATTCCACAGCTCCAGTAACTGCAACAACATTCGACATGTATCAGATGAAGAGGGAAAAGGATAAATAAAATCAAGGACTATACATGTGAATAAGCTTCAAACATGAACGATTTCATCTGACATAGTAACTACCCAGTTTGGAAATCTAATATTCCAAAATTCCCCTCAACAGAGAAGTCATTATGCACCACAGAATGACCAGACACGGATGGGAAAGCAAAAGTGTTTAGATGAAATTGATATGCAATCAACATTTTCTTTATTGAGATTATTAAAAAAAAAAAAAAAAAAAAATAACAATGGTATTGTCAGAAGCAAACGTCACATCAAAATGTGCACTCTAAGACACATCATTGTAACACCAGAACCCAAAATTGCAGACTATCTTACCCTCCTATTATTCCTTTACCATTTCTTAGCTTTGGCTGACAAAGAGAGAAGTTCTTTGTTTCTTTTCTTTCTTTTTCAGGATGGTTCCATATCTAAGCATCCTAAGTCAAATTTGTTGTTTTGCAAATATATAGAAACATTAATCGAGCCAAGTCTACAAAGAACTTATCTATGAGCATCCTAAGTTAAATTTGTTGTTTTGCAAATACATACAGACAAAAATCGAGCCAAGTCTACAAAGAACTTATGTATGAGCAGAAATCTTCAGCAGAAAATGTCCACATTGTTTTAAGCATACCTCATCCGAGCCAATCACCAACAATTGAGCGTACCCAGGGTGGAAAGTGCACGATTGAAACTTATTGCCACTGGAGCACAGTTCATGTATACACTTTCCTTCACAAACAGACCATATCCGTGCACTATCCTCACTCACGGATGCCATGTAATTCCCACTCATATCCCAGCAGATTGAACGGACGTCTTTGATGTGTCCCTATCAATCAAAGTAAACAAAACCACATTGATACGATATAGTAATGAACAGATCATAAATTTAAAACAACCCTGATCAGTGTTCAAGAATAGCATCTTACTTGTAACTTTTTTTGAATGCTGTTTGTTTGGACATCAAAGATATTTATAATATTTCCGGTAGAACTTGCCAGAAAGTCCCCAAGTTGAGGTTGAAATCTAACTTGTCTACTGCCTCCCTGCATTTGTACCAAACCAAGGGCTAATGAATACAATTTTTCGTTAATGCATGATAGCTAATTCTCTATAACCTCTCTGTTTAGAACACTGTACAATGCGTTGCTGAATCTGATACGGATGTTCAAATAACATTACGAAATCCTTTTATTTTCTAAACTATCATTTTGCATGTGTATCCACATGATGAGCGGCTACTAATCTTGAAAACCTAGAAATTGTTTGGAATAAAAAAATAAAGAATAACAAGAAAAACATTTCCTACAATCAAATGCAGGAAGTCATGAAAAAACAGATTCAACAATGATTCAGAATAAGGTAATCAGGTAATCTCCAAATTGAAATGGAAATAGAAAGCAGCTAATAATCAATTATGGAGCCTTCCTATGTCAAATAGAGACATCAACATCTAAAACAAAGGAAGGAAATAGAGAAACCAACCTTAAAAATGAGTGTGAAATCACCCTTATTGACATCCCACAGTCTAATCTCATCCTCGCTATCACAAGAACTGAGGAGATTCACCTTTGTTGGATGAAAATCTATTGACATCACATGCCCGGCATGCCCGGCAAGGTTTTGGAAAGGTTTGCTTGGCTGGATTATGACAAAATGGTGAGATATGCACAGTATGATGGTTGTAATAAACACGGATCAAAAGGAAGCAATTCAAGAGATTAGACAATTATCGTTATGAGAAATCTTGATAACCAGAAGAAAAGAAAAAAAATTCTGAACGTTTAAAGACTGCATAAGATGCTTTGGTAAGAGCAAGTTCCTCAAATATTGACTCAAATGAGATGTATTATAGAGAGCAAAACATGATGATGCTGATATTTGATATAACTGTAATTAAATCTTTTGAGTATCCTCACTACAGAGATAAAGACTGACAATAAATGTCACATTGACAATTGTCCGAGGAGCTAGAATCAGGATAGTATTAACACAGAATCAGAAGAAGTAATGTGGACCAAGAACAATGAAATCATAGAACTAGTAAATAAATATCGTGGTGAGTTGACTCTCTGCTGACTGCTATTTCTGAGCCATTATAAAAAAGTAACTGAAAGACTTATTCGACCAAAGATCTGCAATGGCAAATAGAGGTAGTACCTTGGCTGCATCCCATATCTTCACAGTTCTGTCAAAGGAAGATGTTGCAAACACCATTGAGTCTGGTCTAAAACGGATATCTGTAACGAAGTGAGCATGACCTTCTCCAGAATTAACATTGTCATTTCCCAATTCCCAAATCAGAACCTAAACATAGATTGCATTACAAGTTTGTTAACAGGAGAAGTTGACATAGGCGGTCTCCAATTTGACCAACTAGAATCGTGTCGAAGATAAATAAGACAAACCTTCCTATCTTGTCCAGCAGTAGCCAACAAATCTCCTTGTGAATTAAAGTGGCAACATAGGAGCTTGTTGTTTGTTGCGTGAAGGTTATTAATCTCTTTAAAAGAGAGGCCTGCGAAGCAATGTGAAGTCAATCATCCTTTGTGTGATAACTAGCAATTTCTACATCAGGGTAAGAGCCTGATGAAGTCAGAAGCTAGAGTTCTTAATCTTAAAACTTAGATGTGATACCACATTCTTTTCTTCTTTTCTTTCATTTTAAGAAACAGTTATGCAGAACAAATGTAAGATCTTGCAATTTTTTACAAGAGAAACTTATAGATGATAACACCTATTTGCCACCACGAGAAGCTGCCACATCACGACTTACTTTTAAGCAAAGAGGTTCATGACACCTTTTTAATATTAATTTTGTTACGAACCATTAAGCTTGCTGTCGCCTACCTTCTCTTTCAGCTTGAGCGCGTGCAGGCGCAGTAAAACTTTCCAATGCACTAACCAGACCAGCGGCAGTATTTTTCTCTTTCCCAACCTACAACTCAGAAATATATGGAGTGAGCAAGAATAAAGTTGATGAAGACCAAATAGAACTCATTCGTCCAATCCCAAAAACGATGCCCATGTCTGTCAGAGACAAAGTGAAATGGAAACACCAGCACACGAAGGGCTTTAAGAAGTAGATGTAGAACAATGATCTTACAAGTGGCAGAGAACTCGAGGGAGTTTTCCTCTTTCTGTCACTCTGCACTGCAGGTTGCTTTCCAGTACTTTGCTGGTCAGCTTGTAGATTCTCCGAGATTCTTTGATTTGTATCACCAAGCATCTGTTCAATGCCAGAAGCAGAAAAAGAAAGGCAGGAAAAAATCTCGATCACATCAGTAGAGTAGGATAGCCCATATTTTGTCCCTCAATATGTTGATTGTTGGACTAAGCAAATACTTTGAAATTCTTTGCCCCCTTTTTTCCTTTTCTGCTTCATAGATTTCTCCTTTTAGTTTTAAAGTTCTTATTTGACTATTAATAACTTGATCTACAATGTTTTACAAAGAGATTTCAAAGACCAGAAAATTCTGAAAACTAATTCATGGTCTATTGCAGGGCTAAAATAATTGCAGCATGCTACAATCCCTAGGAGCGAAATGGTTACTTCAGTATTCAAGTTACTCTTGCATTTCTCCGGTCGAACCAGCTTGAGTGAACATACGAAAGAAATCACAAGAACTTACAGGGGCAGGATGTTTGAGGTTATCCAATGTTTGAACTGCTACATTTGGTAAAGCATCCAGTTGAGGAAAGGATGTAGTTCTCTGAAACTGTTCCCTTTTAGTTGGCACCATTACACTGGGATGTACAACTTGATGGCTAATGACAGGTGGAATTGAGCCAACTCCCTGTGTTGAATATGAAATGGATGAACAAACTAAAAGTTGAACCTAAACACCCTAATGGACTGCACATTTTTATTGATGCAAAAGTTCAAGGTACTCGCAACAGATGCCATCCTTGATGAGATGATTGTCAATAATTTTCGATCAATTATTTATTAAAAAGCTTGCAAATGTGTAGGGAAATGTAAACATACTCTTGCATTCCACTTTGGAGGAACAGTTGGTGTTTGCTGCATTTGATAGCTGAAGGATATGAACGTACAACATACAGAATTAGAAGATTCTGATATGCAAACTCAACAACCAAAGTAACGTTTCATACACAAAAGATGCTTGGATTAACAAGATAATGTGAAAAATGTATCTCATATTACAGGCCAAACAGTTGGTTCTAGTTACTAGACTAAAGAGCATTCCTGAATAGCCAAGTTTTGCAAGAAACTCTTGACATTTCATATATCAGAAGGTCATAATTAATAGCAATACACAGACAGAATAAGAACGTAATTTTGGTCAATCTTCTTTTTGTTGCCTTAGCAGCTTAAGACAATAATAGCAGACCAATTAAACAGAAGTGGAGAACAAAATCAATATCGCATCAATCGCTCGACCTTTATCCTCGTTGAAGTAGCTAAACAGACATTGTAAAATAGATTAAAATGTGGCAAAAATTATCAGTTAAGCAATAAACATAACATGTTGTTACCCTAAATTGCTTGCAAATGGAAGCACGCCACCCATTTCACTAATCTCAGGAAACTGTAAGCCTGATAAATCTGGTAACGCATAACCGGTACCAAGAGATGACAAAATATCTGAAATCTTATCGTTCATAAGATCAGGAACGCTGGATTCCATCGATGCCATCAAATGAGGGGATGGCATCACATTAGATATGTTTGCTCCCGTATGATAAGAAGCATATGATTGATTTGCAGGACTGTTATTAGCCACAATGCTTTCCACAGTCTGTGCAACCTGAGAATTTAGAAATCAAGCATTTAGTTCGCAATTATTTCATATCCGTTAAACATGAACAAGGCATAGAAAAGGTCCATGGGTAACACCTTATCAAAGGATTCAGTAGCTAATACATCATCGTCAGGGAAGCTAGATCTGTATGCTTCATAAAATTTAACCCACCACTTTTGCAGAAATGCTTCATGAGGAGAATTGATGGCTGAAACGAACACAAAATAAAAAATCGTTACTCCAAAGCTCGATATAACATTATCACATCACTTCACTCCATCAAACATATCTCTCTAAGATAGTAAAGGACAGTTAATACAGTAAAAACATCCAACATTAGGTAGCTACAATGTACCACATCAATCAAAGAGAATAACCTCAACTAATTAACAAAATTTATAAGAACAACAATATTAGTAATCCCCCGTATGGTCATACGTAAGAATTACCAAACTAATTAACCATAAGAATTTTGCAACCCTTTCAGGTAACAACAACCATTACTAAGAGTCTAAGACACATATCTAAATTCATTAGAGGATCAATTTTTAGCATCTGATTAAAAGAAAAGAATTAGAAAAGGAGTTACTTACCAACAAGATTTTGTTTAGCACGAATTTCGTTGGAGAATACCTCACCAGTCTGATTGAAACCTCTTTTAGACATGTAATCGAGAATGATACGTTCAAGTCTGAAAAAACACAAACAAATAAATGGAAAAACATGATTAACAGAAGGCAAACAAAAGGGAAAATCACACAGACAAAATCAAAAGAAAAGTGGACAAGCACAGATTATCAAGAGTATCAATCATTAAAAAATGTAAGTACTTAAAATAACACTGAGGCGTAGTAGAATCACACAGCCAAAATCAAAAGAAAAGTGGACAAGCACAGATTATCAAGAGTATCAATCATTAAAAAATGTAAGTACAAAATAACACTGAGGCGTAGTAGCTTTTTCTGTAAAAAAAAAAAAAAAAAATGCGATCTAGCACATAAAAACTTACAAGCGTTGAGCCTCCAAACTGGCCATGATCAGCAAAAGCAAAGCCTTAATTAACCACAAGAAAAGAGAAGGGAAAGAAGATTCGAGCAAGAACAACTAGAAAAGATGAAGAATCTCAAGAACCGAAATCCCACTTAGACTACAGAAAGAAGAATGCAGAGAGAGAGAGAGAGAGAGAGAGAGAGAGTTGAATTGAGAGAATGAGAGAGTAGAATTGAGAATGAGGTGGTGGAAATGAAAGATAGAAGCTTTATAAGAGAAGGAAGTACAGTAAGTGACATTACCATGCAAAAGTGAAAGAAAATATAAAACGAAAATATTTTATATATTGGATTTCAAGGGGGAAGAGAGAGAGCTTGTTCTCACTTTTAATTTTATCTTCTCTCATTTTTATTTAACCTTAACTTTGTTTTTATTTTATTTTATTTTTTCCTTTTTCTTTCTTTTAGTTATTTCTGGTGAAAAACCCCTACTTTCGTAATGCAGTCTCTGGCGTGGGGGTGGGAGGTAGAAATACTTTTTTTGTCAACAAAACCATGTAATCACTGAAACTTTACTTCTATTTTATCAAAATTATAGCATCTTTTGATATACGTGTGTGTGTAAAGATAAAAATGTGTGTGTTAGTTTTTATAATTAGGATTTAAAGAGTAAATAAATGCCACATTTTTTTGTTTTGTAAATGTCTTCTTTATCAAAGAATTCTTTTTCTTTAGTAAATTCATTTGCATTTGTCTACTCTTTTTTTCACAAAAAAGAAAAAAAAAAAAAAAAAAAAGGGAGAAAAAAGATTCTTGTTGAGTCTTGTTTTTTTCATTTCGTCACCGGTTAAAAAATTAGGAGAAAAGGACCTTGAGATTTTTATCCTTTGATGTTTTACCTTTTTCATAATAAATAAATTAAAGAAAAATAAAATAAAGAGGTGTTAATGCTTTGTCATGCTTTCTATAGTATTTTGCTCTGGCTTCTTCACATCCATTATTTCTTTTCCGACCTCCTTTGAAATGCTTTTCCTTGAGCCGAGGGTCTATCAGAAACAACTTCTCTACCTCTCAAGATATGGTTAAGGTCTGCCAGTTGTGGACCCAAGATTCAATAGTCCTGGGTGCTCACCTTAAAATCAACAAAACATATAGAGCTTTGAGTAGGATTCAAACTCCACTCCTTCATGGCTTAAGCCTAAAGGCTACCACCTTTTAACCAAAGCACCAAGATCTTTTATTACTTCTTGAGTGCTATTTATTATTTTATATCAAAACGTCAATATTTTCTATATGTCTACATAGAGTATCTGCCACAAGTAATGGGTGCTCGAGCACCAAAAAGTAATACACGAGTCCGCCGTAATACACTCTACCCACCCCAGACTCTACTTGTGGGATTACACTAGGTATGTTGTTGTTGTAAAATAAAGGGGTGTTAATGCACATTAGAGGCAAAGTCAAAATAGAAGCCAATTTTAAGAAGGAAGCAAAAAGAAGAAAATGAAATTAATTGTTTGTACAACTTAAGAGTTTTTTAGGTGACAAACAGACAGAAGTTTTTACTGCAATACTTAACCTCCAAAGCTTCGAACCAAAAGAGGTGACGATAAAAGTTAGTGAACCTTCTTAAATTCGAGCTAATCTAATAGGCTTTTTCACAGTTGGGCAGTCACTCATTAATTTTCTGCAAATATCATTTCGGTCTCTAAGCAACTTTTGCACTGACTTCAATGTAAGATGCTCAAAACTCAGAATTATCTCACCAAGAAACAACCCCCGTCATTTTATTTATTTAGGATATACAAATCAACAGTTTAAAAAAATATTTACATTATAGTGTATTTAACTTTGTATAGAGTATTTACCATCTCTTTTAGTCTACCAGCCTACTTATTATTAAAACAGTGATATTAAAAAAGAAAGAAAAAAGGAGCAACCAATCAATTAAAAAAAGTGTAAGTGTACTGAATAAATTTTAAATATTTGAGATTATGTGATATAATTTAAATTCTGGATTTGATTGTTGCTAAGTGCTTACCATATATTGGTTAAATTGTTGGTATCAACCATTTTCTAAGGTTAAACAACTTCTTTTTTTATTTAATCCAACTACTTAATCTTGGGAAAAGAGTATTAACCAAAAAATGAGTAGTATTTCAATAAAACTCGAGGCATTGAGATTATGCAACTCTTATTACCAAGAAAATGCAACAACAAAAACTTGATAAGATGATATAGCCTAGGTAAGAAATTACTTACCGTGAACTAGATACCATTTTTAATTAAGTTATTGGATTGCCTACTAAAATTTATGAGATTTATTGATTCATAAATGGTGACTCATTAGTTGTCAGAATGGTCTAGTCAAATTACAATAACCCAAGACTTAATCAGCTTCGGTCATGCATGTATAGATAGAAACTAAGAGTCCACCAAACAAATGATAGAGAACCAGGTTTTCTATCTGTTCCCTCGAGTAAACGACTGAAAGTAAATAACACAAGATATTTACGTGGAAAACTCCTTGCTCAAAGGATTAAAAATCACGACCTACCCCAAAGAGGATTTCCAACTTCACTAAACTGAGCAACTTCAGATTATAACCTATTGCAACCTAGGAATTAACCTCTTAATCCCTCACCCCTTACAATAACTCTATTGTAAGCCATTTACAATAACTCCATTGCAAAGCTACAAACCTTGACTAACTCTAGCCAAGCCAAAACAACAAAGGTTGAAAACAGTCCTACAATGACACTTCTTGAAAGTAGTGTAGGATTACAAATAAGGAACAAAATGACAAAGACACAAAAAACCTAAGGACTTAAGACATCTTCAGTGTCGGGATCTGGTCCTTGAGTTTGTAGCAACTTTGTTCTCCTGAGAACCTTGAGAGAAGCGGCGGCTAGCACTTGAGAATAATATGTTTTTCAGAATTAAAAGTGTTAGGTTAAGCATTGGAACATGTTGTATATATATTGGAGAGCATGTGAGAATCATGTGAATGGGGATAGGGACATTTCATCTTTTGGTTTGGCTTCTAGCAAGCACGCTGCAGTATGTCTTCTATTAATCTTACAATCAGGTACAGGCAACGATCTTTATAGTAGAATTGACTTGTACGATAGCCAAGGGAATTGATCCTATTTGGTCCCTATCCACAAGGGAACAGGGCACATTTGTCAAATCGTCAAAACTTAAAGAAATCATAACTTATCATGTATGAACTTAGACATATATGGAAAGTAAGTAAGATTATCTAAATTTAAATACTATGTGACAGAAGTATTCTGTTGAAGGACCATCAACCATCCAAGACTTTTAATAATGGTAAGCTAGAGTCAAAAGATTAATGAGTAATATATATATATATATATATATATATATATATATTTTTTTTTTTTAAAAAAAGAACTAATGAACACACTGTTTGATTTTTCAGATTCTTAAATTTATAATAGTAATTTAAAGTTAGGTGTGTCAAACTTGATAACACCTGGATCCTCCCATCAGTAAAAATACGTGATAACTCTTGTCCACCAAAGCTTTAGACAGATGAAAAGAAATTATTTAACTTTTTTACTTCTATTAGAATTCCTACTCTAATCTTTATCATCTTCCTTCCTACTTTATTGATCGTTAAATCACGCCGCAAAATCAAATCAAATGAAGTATTTGGATAATGGATTACCTTAGGGCAATTTTTTTTAATTAAACAAATAGGTAACTCTGGATAAAACATTGATTCGAAACAGAGTCTTATGTCAAAGGACTCTCAGGTCAAAGGACCCTCTTAAAAGACTTTGAAGGCAAGCCCTATTAATAATTGTAAAGCAGTTCTAATGATTTTGTCACATGCATATTTTCTTTTTTAAGTGCAAACTGTTTTTTCCCTTTTTCATTATCAGGAAGGAAAATCAATTCCTTCGTGGACCAAATGCAAATAAATGATATGGCACAATATTAAACATGAGACAAAGCTTCACTAGAATATTTTATTTGTTAATTAGGAACTACTAGAAGTGTTTACTTCCTAGTTTGTCTCAATGAAATGGCTAATTTACTAGTTGGAGACTAGAAAACATCCATCATGCAGCACGAATTATTTTACTTATTTATTATTCTTTATATTTCTTTCAACGCATATATGATTTGGAAAGTATATTTAAATTTCTAAGTATGAAAAGTTTATTTTCTAAAGAGTAAAACATTATGTCTGAATTTAGAGAAGAAGTTTAAAAGTTTGATTCAAAGTCATCTTTGTTGTTTTTTTTTTTTTTTTTTTTTTTTTTTTTTTTGGGTAGGACGCTAGTTGAAGGTTACTTGACCAGAAATGGGATGCGTAATTTTTTTTAATTTCCCATAGAGGCCACAATATGCATGAAGCATAACGCAGATTTCCGTAGAAGTCACAAGGTTGTAATGCCATTTGCACTTATGCCCTTATTTTGTGCTAGTCTTTAATTTTTGCCCCTCGTAACAAACAACTTTTTCGCGGGACATAAGTTTATATTTTCGCATCGTAATATCTCACAAGTTATGTCCCGCATGACTTAAGAACGCATACCTTCGATTGCTAAAGGGCAAAAATTAAAGACTAGCCATTTGAAGGGCAAAAATTAAAGGCCAACCCATTTGAAGAGAAAGTCGTGCATTTTCTTCAGGTTGGGATCCATCCACCCTTAATCAGATCTCGAATTCGAGCCCTTGGAATGGAGAACATTTTGGTAGGGAGCGTTTTACCTTTGGAATACCTTTTGGTAAGAGGCGTTCTACCTCGTTAGTAGGCCTACCCGGCGTGAATCAAAATAGTTAGGCTAGTGAGTTCTAGATACCTGATTGTTAAATTAAAAAAAAAGATGAGTAATTGCATTAGTAACCCCTTTAAGGGCTACAGTTTAAAACTTATCCAACATTTGCAAAGTACTCAAAACATTATCACAACTTAAAAAGAGGTGCAGAAACCCGCTTCTTCAAATTATGTGACATTGTCCTGAAGTTCAATTGTTCAATTATTACAATTCAACTGAATTTTTGTTCTTGCACTTCGAACTTCGCACCAGTGTCCTGAAATTAAAACTAAGGAGTTCGAACTTTAGTTCTTGTAATTCTAGCTTCAGGCCAGTATCTTGAAGTTTGAAATGTGAAATTCAACTATTTTTCTAAATTATGTTGGACATCTTCTTATTCTAGTAACTGCTTCCCTAGATTGGTTATTTATATGTGCAATAGGGTGTCTTCTGGCATCCTGTATACTTGGAAAGACAATTAATCTCGTTGATTCTTGTTCTCTTCACTTGCTACTTTGTAAACATTGGTTTTCAATTTTCCTTCCCACAAACAAGCTTCTGCTTATAAGAAAGTTCTAGTTTTTCCTTTGAGCAACATGATCAAATTATAACTATATATAAGAGGGAATCAAAGATGTTTGTAGTCCTCACGTTGAACTTTGATCCTATTAATCTTCTACACGTGGCTTTGGTTCTTTTCCTTGTTCTCATTTTTGCTCTCATTTATTTTCTAAGACAATGCACTTAATTGGCCTTTATAATTGGTGTTGCTATTACATTTCCCTACATATTCTCACTTTTACTACCATTCTTTATTCCACTTGGGCCTTTGTAATTAGTCAATATAGTGACTTTTTGTGAATTTTTTTTGCTCCTTATTAAATTATTTTTTTACTCCTTTATCTCAAAATATTTGTTACGTTTCACTTCTCGGGGGTCAAATTACATAAACTTTAACAAATATTTTAAGAATCTTTTTACTATATTGATAGGAGAATTGCAATTTATATTATACTTTTTGAATATCTAAATTCTAATTTTAAAATATTGAATTAATCTAATTTAATTTAGCTTCGAAATTAGTCAAATATCCTTTCTATTTGGGACGGAGAGAATATATTATTTGTCCTTATACGTTCTGGTAAAATTAGGGTAACTTTGGAGCCAAATTTTCTTTTACAATTGAAGCGTTTGTTAGGTATTGCCATATCTTTTATCCTTAAAACATTCAATATTTAGCTTGTTTAGTGAGCTCATATGCTTATTATCCTAAAATTATTAAAATATTTTACTTTATTAATGTACTTTAATTATTGTTTACTAATATTCTTGTGGGATCACTAGGTTAATTTGTGTAAAGATTATAAATTAAGGTTATATTTATTGCACTATTGCTTTGGAGTTATTGGAATTCTTTTTGTTGTGTTCGATGATTCTAGAAGATCAAAACATGAGTTTTGTTAATAAAGGTGAAAATAAAATACATTATTAAAATCTTAAATTAGTTTAAGTTTAGCGCATATGAGTTAGAAGCAGGACGGAGCTAGGTCGGCGACAGTTTCGATTGAATCTGGTAGCTTAGGTTCACAAACTTTGTATTTGTCTGTAGATTATTAGTTTACTATTGAATAACTTAAAAAATTAGAATTCAGAAATCATAATTCTAAATCCCAACTCTGCATCTGAATTGAAGTAAATAATTTCATTAACAATGAAAGTAAGAATGTTAAGAGTTTGGGCTGACCGGGCCTCGGGAAACTAGTTTAAATATATAGTCATTGGAAGAATCATAAGAAGAAGAGATTATTTTTTTCCAGTTGATTCTGGAACTTCAGAGAAAAAGACACTACCAGCAGTGTTTGACGGTTGCAGTAAGAGGAGGAGAAGAGAAGAAGAAGCAGAAGCAGCAGAAGTGCAACAGGCAAGTGACTAAATTTACATACATTACATAGACTGATTATATTTCGGACAACACTCCTAAAAGTGGCTTTCAAAAAAAGATTTACTTATATAGCTCAAATTGGAGGCCCAATTAATGAAGAATGTAACACTGATTTGCATACGTTAATGTGGCTTACCTTTTCTCTTTTCCTTTTTCGTTAGATGGGAAATGGAGCTTTTTCTGGCAACACAAGTAGGAAAAAAAAATTGGAGCAGGAAAGTAACTAAGTAGAAGAAGGAAAGTGGAGCTTTTTGCATTGTTTAAAAAATAAATTTTGATTAGCGTTATAAGAAATCTTACCTTCAAGAAAGGAAAGAAAAAGGAACCACTTTTCCTAGGGCATACATCAACTTGGTTAGCTTATGGCTCCTAAGAAAGACATCCTCTTATCTGTAGGGAATAGGGAATACAGTCACTGGACAAATGAATAAGAGAGAGAATACAGATCAAGAGCATGAAGCCCCCCGTATATAAATAATGATTTTCAGTAACATTTGTGAAGACTAAAGAAGAGAAAAATGAAATTCTTGTTGCAGCTTCCCTGCTGTTTGTGTTTCTGCTTCATTAAGCAGAAAAAGGGGAAGTCGTAGGAAAAAGAACCGAAGGAACATTGAAAGAATTTTCAGTTCAGGAGCAATTTACAAGACCTTGAGGATGGCAAAGGATCTGCGTCGCCCCTTCTTTTTGCTTTTCCGACAATATAGCTCAAGGTTGAGCTTTCAACATCATGATTCTACCGTATAAAATGTTATCTCAAGGGAAAAGTCATCACACGTAATGATAAGTCTGATTTTAAAAGCTTGCTTGTATCTTCCTATTTCCTCCATTTGATGTTCAACGGAAACAAACTGTAACAGCCCAGCCCACTAGTGATGTTGTCCGCTTTGGACCTAGGCCCGCACGGCTTTGAAACGCGTCACTAGGAGGTAAGGTATGCTTACTTATATACCCAGCACCTCCCATGTGTTTTGCGATGTGGGACTTTCCTCATAAGCTGGGGTGTCACATACACCCCCTCTTATGTACTCAACGTCCTCGCAGAGGTTTGGCCCACCGCATGGGATTTGCCTAGACTCAGTACTGAGGTTTGGCCCGCCCACCCGGGATTTGCCTAAACTCAGTTGAACTCTAGCCCACCATTGACAATGCTGACACAGGAGTGGATCTCATACCATCTTGACACAAACCTAGTCTCTGCTAGAAACCTAAAGGACAAAGAAAAGCTATGCATTAGATCTTTGCAGTATGTGATTGAAGAATATAATAGTTCATAGGATTAAGTGAAACTTGAATTCAGTAACAACGCAAAAAGCTGGATACTATGTTGAATAGGTGGCAGTTTTACAGACTGTAGACAAAAGCAGACCTGCCACCCAGCACCCGTGGGAAACGGGAGGGAGAGAGAGAGATAGCGGTTTTTCTAATTCCAAACTACCATGAAAAGTTGAAAGTTGATTCACAGGCAAAACCATAACATAATGATAAACAATTTTTTACGTAATAACCCAACGAGTTACCTAAAGAAAAAAGTAATGACCAAATGGGTTCCACATAACTTGTTTTTGATAATCGAGAAATCCCTGAGAGCTAGTGGCGCATCAACGTACTTGTATAGATATTGGAAAACCATTTAGAAGACACTAGCACATATATTCACAATCCAGAAGATTTGATATTGCTACCATTATCTGGCACTAGTGCTACTCCTCTTAATCTTTTGTTTTGATTGTATGTAAAACTCGGTTGATGATGCAACCCATAAATGCCTGTTGTAGGGCTTGAACTCGTGATGTGTGCCTAACTCACATGTTACGCTCTTAACACTAGACAAAAGCCCTGAGGAGCCAAATTTAGTTCGAGAACTGACTGAAGCAAGATACCGTTTTGTTATACATGCTTTCAGACTGCTCACGCAGGCATGTAGAGAGATTATAAGGCTAGCACAAGCTTCACAACTATTTTCTTTGACGAGTTGAGAGAGCATGAAATTATTTGGATTCAGTAAACTACAAGATGGCACAATGTAAACTTAGCTAATTGATTAGTTACTGACCTAAAATTGTAAACGAAGAGCTAACAGTCAAACGTGTATTCAATCTATAACTAAAAGGTTTGTCCTTTACTTTCATTCACAACGATGGGAATGCATTTTCGGGTCATATTCGATCACATACTAAATTCACGTCCAATACCTAACCAAGTAAATTATCTCCACTTCTAACCATTAACCAAAAGATTGATCAAAAGGCTCTTAAAATTCACCATTGATAATTTTAAGGGCAAAAGGTCAAATTTGCTCCTCTACTTTCAGTTATTGGTTAGCTTTGTCCCCCGTTACTCTATTTGGCTATTTATACCCTCGTCGTGACTAAACTTGACAAATGTACCCCTAATTTGACGGATTTCCCCCAATCGACCTCAGTTTCCCCATTTCTCTTAAAGTTACCCGATTAACCTGGGTCCCTCTCTTAACCCGACCTCATTTTCTTTCTCTTTTTCCATTTTTTTCCTTTTACTATGGTCATGATTGAAGCAGTTGACCATTGCCGGAAATTTTCATGGTCGATGGCCATGGAGGTTGTTATACCCCGCGTTTGCAGAGCATGAGTGTGACATGTACCTCACCATAGTAATGGAGTGTCGAAGACGTCCCATGATGTTTTGAAAGGCACAAGCCATGGAAGGTACGTAACAACGAAAAAAAAGGGTGAATTACGATCTCGTAAGTCGTAATCGGGAAAGAGTATTTTGGAACACGAGAACATGGCCATTATTAGTATAATAGTAGATAAATATCATGTATGGAGAGTTTCGAAATATTTCGAGGTCGAATAAATTGAAGAGAAATAAGTTCGACGAAAATTTGAGAAATGCTGGGCGGATTTTTAGTCAACTTTGGAGACGCATATCTCCTAGTATATTTGGAGTTTTAAGGTGAAACAAAAGCCCAAAATGAAGCTCGCTGAGTCTATTTTGTAATGCAACAAACCGTTCGTCGATAGGACCTCGGAGTAGAGAATTATAGACATTACAAACTGAGCTGGTGAAGCAGAAACAAAACTGCAACAGACTGCTACAGTGACGCCGCCTCAGCCCCTATATAAAGGGTTAAAATCTCATTTTTTTTCATCCAAAATTTTCCAGAAAATTCAGCAACAAAGGGAGCAAATATGCATCACAAAAATTGAGGATTTTGAGTGAAATTTCAAGTAACGAAGTATCAATCGAGGTCCGGGCAACGCGTAGTCACGAAAATAATTTCGTGTGATGATGGAATTATCTTGGGGACAAGAAAATGATGAAGATTTTGCTACCTTCATAAAAATAAGGTATGAATTGTTGAATCTCTTTCTCTATCAATATGAATTAAGGAATAATTTCAAGAATAAAGGTTATGGTTTATTGTGTTGATGTTTTTGGATTATGGATTGAGGGTTGAAGAGAAATTTGGATGAAAATATATATAATTATCTTGTAGGATGTTGGAGATGTTGTTATTGATGTTGTTAGTATTAATTTCGACTTCCTTACGGAAATAAAGTTATTAATTAGTCGTATCCCAAGTTGGTTGGTTGGGAAATTTAGAAAACAGTGTGTGGGCTGTTTTATGGCATATGTTGGTGTTGGAAATGATGTTATTGTTATTGGTTTTGTTGTTGATGTTGTTGGTTGTTGAATTGGAATCTCGGGCTAGGCATATAAACAGGGGAAATGCTGCCCGAATCTCGGTAGAACCTAAAAGGACTTTCATTAAGTGCTTAAGACGAGCGTACGACGATGATCCTAACGATATTACGAATGGTTCCATATGTAGATTACGAGGCTACGAATAATTCTTAAGAGAGTTGCAAGACAGGAAATAAGTTGGAAATCGAGAAGTATCTTCCAGGTATGTTAAGGCTCGTCCCCTTCTTTCAAAGGCATGATCTCTAGGCTATGATTTCATAAATGTTTCCATATTTTCCTTGTTATCAAAAGTTAAGAAGGCTAAGTTTCTGAGGCATGTTTTC
>NC_081349.1:44092600-44117375 GCF_029784015.1 Lycium ferocissimum
GGGAATATGAGAAAGAGGGGGTTGTCGTTTTAAGAAAGTCGGGGGAAATGTATCCGGGGGTGGGGGAAAGGGGTTTTTCAATTTCAGCTTTATTAATCTTCAAACCAAAGTAAGGATTCAACATGTTAATCACGAAGGATTCAACATGTTAATCACGGCTTCTAAGCCCCCAGTGATAATCCTAATCTCATCTACAATGTTTATGTTCAGTGTAGGTTTAATGTTCAGTTCAATAAATAAAAACCAGCTGAATTCAATCACCAAATAAACAAACAAGAAATTTTCGATTTCTAGTTCAAAATAATCAACAGAGCAAACAGTAGCAATTTCAAATGGCTCTACCCAAGCTCCAAGTCTCTTTAATGGTGATTTAGTTCAAAATCTTCATATCAAGCTCCTGAGTCAAGGTTTCAATCAGTTTTAGCTCCAATCAATAATATAAATAAATCTCAGCAGCAGCATTAGTCGAATCCAAAAAAATTCAAAACATCCAAGTTGGTTCTTTTGAGAACCCAATAGTACAACAACATACCCAGTATAATCCCACAAGTATGGTCTGGGGAGGGTAGACTCGTCGAGTGTACGCAGACCTTACTCCTAGTTTAGGAGATAGAGAGGTTGTTTCCAATAGGCCCTCGGCTAAAGTAAAAGCAAATGAAAGCAGTAAAACAAAAAAAAAAACAGTAACGGCAATGAGAAAACCATGTCAAAATACTATAGGAAACATGTCAAAGCATTCTTTAAAAAAAATGAAGAGTAGCTACAGCAAAATGATACAAAAATGGAAGTACAAGAAGCAACATATAATAACAGAAATCGAAGGACAAAAAACTACAAAGTGTAGTAATACCACTGCTAGTATGGAAGGAGAACCCAAGAGTAGACTCGGAAAATTTCTCCCCAAACTTCACAGGGATAGCGATGAACAACGATGGAGTTTTGAGATGGAAATTTTCAGATTTAAAAATACAACCCAAACTCAAAACATACAATAAATTGTGTGGCAGAGAAGATTTTAACTCTTCAATGTGGCAGAGAAGACAATGTAACGGTGTGGGGTTAAAAGAGGAATCCGGGTAAATCGGGTAATTTTAAATGAAATCGGAGAATTGAGATTGATTTGGGGGAATCCGTCAAATTAGGGGTATATTTGTTAAGTTTACTGACGGCGAGGGTATAAATAGCCAGATAGTATAATGAGGGATAAAGCTAACCAACAGATGAAAGTAGAGGGGTAAACTTGACCTTCTTCCGTAATTTTAATTACAGCATAATAAAGTTTCTACAAAAGAATATCAAGTGAGAAGATTTTTCTAGTAAAAGTTTTTTACTACTGTAATAGGCAACAAGAAGGTCAGACACACATTAACGAACAATCTAATGAACCACCAAGTGCCAACAAGACCATGTCAGCTGACAATTAATGTTTAGTTTGTCTACAGTACTCTTGACATTTCCAGTTTATCTCTACAGGAAAATGGAATATTTGTATTTCTCTGCATCTAGTAGAACAAGATGATACACGGGCGGATAAAACACCTTAAGGCAGATCATTCGTCCACTAGTCCTAATTAGTCCAGAAAAAACTTTCTTTTTTCCTGGAGATCAACTTCCCTTTCCAAAGAAACAATTCAACAAATGCGTCAACTATTCATATGATCCTGGAATTCTACAGTTTATCACTTACGCAGGGTTCTACAACATCTAGAGGCGGATCCAGGATTTAAACTTTATGGGTTCAACCTTTCAGGATTTTTAGTGGAACCCATTGTATTTTAAAAGTTATAGGTTCATGTCTACTATTTATTGCAATTTAATTAATTTTTATACATAAATTTATGCTCTGTATCAAAAGTTAGGGGTTCAATTGAATGCTATATACGCCCTGACAACATCAAAGATTTTTTTGAAGTGGGAATCTAGGCAACTCACCTGGGAAAGTAAGTATTGTTTACTTATTTATGAAAATACAGCGATCCAATTATTCAAGCTTACTTCTTAACAGTTTTGAAGTACATTCACATCACATGTAAGCAAAAGAACTAATACAAGAATACAAGTTAAATCTCCAACATCAAATGATAAAAGCCGCAAAATATCTGCTAAGAAGTACGAAGAGGGTTCCAGTTATTAAAAAGAGGTTGCAACATGGAGAGTCAAAGAGAAGTCACATGAGGAAAAAACCAAGCCCAACATAACAGCAAGACACACAACCAGCATCAAAAATGCAATCTTCAGCGTATTCCAAGTAGGAGCCTGAATCCAAAAACAAAATATCAACTACTTGAATCATACAAGTTAAATCTCCGACATCGAATGATAAAAGCCGCAAAATACCTGCTAAGTACGAAGAGGGTTCCAGTTATTAAAAAGAGGAATGCAACATGGAGAGCCAAAGAGTAGTCACTTCTGGAAAAAGCCAAGCCCAATATAACAGCAAGACACACAACCAGCATAAAAAATGCAATCTTCAGCATATTTCCAAGTAGGAGCCTGATCCAAAAAATAAAATAAAATATCAGCTGCTTGAATCAATGAATTTAAAGTTTAAACGTTAAGTGTAGAGGGGAAGATTCTACATACGTTGACTCCTGGAGCGAGAGCTCCAACAAGAACTGCTTTTGCTGAGGATAATTCTTCTCTGCTTGATTCTTTCGACTCCATTTTTGTGATTGTTAAGTAATGGATCTGATTGTGATTTTAACCTCCAAAAAATGGAAAAAAAATAATGAGGAAGATTATAATGCACGTCCAATCACTAAAAGTTATACACCTTTGCTGTGTACACCAGTCATCCAATAATAAGTTATGATTTTTGGTTATAATGCGCGTCCACTCTCCCCCCGCCCCACTCTAGGCGTGGATGCACGGGGTAACCCCTGATGTTGATCCAATACAGTTCCTAGTTTAAGATTCAGGTTAGGGTCACAATAAGCACACAACGTAAAGGTGGAAAAACAATGCTCCTATGGTAGAAAATATTTGTCAAAAAAGGCTAGCTCCTATGGTAGAATATCTTCAATGTTTCTAAAGAGGTCTAAATTGTATTTCAGGCCTAAAGTCAGCTTTTGTGGATATAATGAATCAGAAAATGTATCCAGTAGATTCAACCCAATCCTTGCAATTCTAGCTTTTCTTATCCTATTTCATCCATCTATAGGTTCCAATATCATGGTATCTATTAAATTGAAAATTCGAACAGTTTCGGATCCACCCAACTGAAAGAAAAAAGGCAGAGGCAACATCCATACATAACTGTCACTATAAACGAGAAAAGCAACAACCAAGGTGCTTGATATAACCAAAAAAACAAAATCCAAGTAAATATTTTTCCTGTGTTTGGTTACTCTCCAAATGAAAAAATACTTCTCTTATTTTTGGATGAAAGTCATTTCTTCTTTAAGATATTTTCTAATTCTTTATCACTTGAATCAACTAACAACTGTACATGGTTTTCACATTTCACCAATAAAGAAAATCACCAAAAGTACTATCATTATCCTGCATTTTATATGATTAATGTATGTCACCTTCAATTTCAAGAAAACGTCACCTACATTATTATCAACCAAGCACTGGAAAATGATGTAAAAAAACTCTTCAAAAATATTTTCCTCAGTACCAAACGCACCTAACTGGAAGGATCCATGAACTTGAGCTGTCATACATCATTATATGGAACAACAACAACATTTTGTCGTTCTCTACAATAATCTAGCTCCAGCCAAAGCGCCTATCTGAGTAAAAGGTCTGAGAGCACCACAATATCGTCTAACATTTTGTCTCATTTTTTTTCTTTTGTTTTCGCATATTGAGTGAAATGCTCAAAAAATTTTTTTTTTAGTAATGCTCAAATACAGAGTTAAAATACGGATTTGCCCTTGTATTGGTAGAGGTAAATATGACTTTTTTTAGAGTACAAGGGCAAATATGATCCAAAAGTTGAATGACATGAGCAAATATGCTAAAAAGATATAACGAAAAATAAATATAGCTTATTTGTGAGAGTACAAGGCAAAAAGTGTGCAACAAAAATCGTGAAAATCAGAAATAACAATGACAAGTCAAAGTTGACGTTTTTTTCGATTAATAGGGGAAGCAAACACAATATGGTCCAATCCAATTCACTGAATTATATTCAACCAGTAAGGGGATCAGGGTTTTTTCCTATAAAAATTTGGGAAAAAGACATATATGGGCGCTCGGCCATAAATAATCCCATCCTCTAGCCCAATTTTTCTCAAACCCAAAATGTAGCAATTAAACAAATCCCATCCATTAGCCAAAACTTAAATAAGACAATTTTCAAATAAAAACCCAAACACAAAAATGTTTGAGGCGATTTTTATATATAATATGTGTCATTTGTGTATAAAATATGTATCAGTACCTATTTGTAATATATAGAAACTGTATAAAATATGAATCACTAAGGTATTTATCATTTTTGTATATAATATGTATCATTTGTGTATATAATGAGTATCAAAGAAAGGTAAATCGCCTCGTATAGAATAGAAAATTGTATCATTTTTGTATATAATATGTATCATTTTTGTATAGAAAGTGTATATATAATTCCGATGTATATATAAATTGTATCGATTTTGTATAGAAAGTGTATCATACGTATAAAAAATGTATTATAGAAACCGTATCATTGTGGTATATAATATGTATCACTATTGTATATGTAAAAAAAAATATCATATCATTATTGTATAATATGTGTATAATAAATGTATAATTAACGTATAATTTATGTATAATAAATGTATGATTAATTCCAGCAAATGTGTATAAACTGTATCATTCTTGTATACAAAGTGTATATGTAATTCCAACATATGTATATATGTTGTAGCAGCCCTTTAGTGGCGATGACTTAGTCGCCACAAAAAGTTTTTTTTTTTTTTAAGTGCCTAGGTTGTTGGGCTGGCCAGCCATGGCATTATTTTGGGCCGGCCGACCATTTTTTGGCATTAATTTGGGCCGACCTTCGGTGGGATTAAGTCAAAAATGTTGATTAAATGTGGGATTAGTTTCGAGCGGACACGTTGTCCTTTCTGTGGTGGGCGTTCGTTTTTGCGTTTTTTTTCAAACTCGCTATTTCGGTTTTGTTTTTGAAGGTGATTAACTAACACCTAACCAAACTAGTTCGTCTTTTTTTTTTGGCTTTGGTTTTTGAAGTCTTGCCGTTTTCGTTTCGCTTTTTCAATTCGTTTTTTTTATATGCACGTGACTTCGCTTTCGAGTCACGATTATCTTCCACCAAGATAGACCAACTATCATGATAACATGGTACTTTCTCCTTGCACCAAAAATACAAACGACTAAAATCGTGAAGTTGTAGAAACAATGTGTCTTTGGTGTTATTGACCCTCCTGAGGCTAAACATTCATTGTCAAATTTCAGTGCTACTTTCAATGCAAAGCTACATTCATTGTATGCATTTTTGTAAATCCTTTGCTTACCGAAGTTGCATGGGTGCATAAAATAATATATGACATGATGTCGATGAGCTATGTAAATGAAAGTCGTTCGTTGTCGTACCACATGTAATATTCTTTAGCACTAATGATAATATTAGAAGCAATAATCCAGTAGAAATCCTTTGTTAGCATGCTCAAAATTACATAAACCAAGAGCTATTTTTATGTTTGGTAGCACCAAACCAAAGAGCCAAACTAGCAGTAGCACCAACAACATAAAACTGCTTGGACTATTTGATTTTTTTGGCTAATTTATAAAATTTCGGTTTAAACCGAAAAACCGAAAAACCGAAAAACCGAACACTAAACCCCGAACAACGAAATTTCTGAAAACCGAAACCAAAACCGAATCCGAACCGAAAACCCGAAAAACCGAATTAATTCAGTTCGGTCCGGTTTTTTGGTTTTCGGTATTTATGCCCAGCCCTAGTCTTTTCCCCTAAAAATTTCGTTTGGTCACCACTTGGGCCGAGAAAAAAAAAAGTGAAAAACGAGGGCTATAATTTGGGAAAGGGGAATGATTATTCAGAGAGCAATTGAAGAGTTAATTTGAATAGTGAAATGGCGGAGAAATGGAAGTAAGTTACTGGAATTTGTGGCCATTAGCAAGTCATTAGAGGAATCATCATTAGTTGAATAAACAATTGTAATTAAATAAAGTGAAAAACTTTAAACATGTCATCCAATAATCGGAAATGGCATGTTCATGCCACTCGTTAGTAGTTGGGCATAAAAATGTCATCACCGTAACGTATTTGGCTTATTTGTGCCACTAACCACTAACGGAGCTCTGCTACTACCAGATTTTGCCATGTGGCACTATGTAAACCCGTCATTGCGTACCAGTCCCCACCCCCTTTTACGAGTGGCATGTATGAGCTATTTCGTTAAGTTCAGTAGCATATTTGCATCTTTTCCTAATCCCTTATAATACAAACTCATGTTAATATTAACCTATGTTAATTAGATTATGAATCTAATCTTATTCCAGATCATTCACAATTTTTACGTACTTTATGACTCTCTAAAAATATTTTAAAAACACATAAAATTTGTTTAAGAGAAACAAAAAGATACAGGTTTAAAAGAGAGTACACTAATGAGGTGTACTAAGTAAGGAAAGTACATATGAGTGTGTGAATTAAAAGTATGTGTGCGTTTTCATGGTAGAATTTGGGGTGTTATAGTGGTTGGGACGTGATGGTGGCTTGAAAAAAGGACATAAAATTTGTTTAAGAAATAAGAATAGACAGCTTTAAAAGAGAGTACACTAATGAAGTGTAACTGGGTGTGAAAGTACATATGAGTGTGTGAATTAAGAGTATTTGTGTCATGATGAAATTTTGCGTGCTAATAGTGGTTGGATATTGCTATAAGAAATTGGGAAAAGGCTCAAATATGACATTAAACTTAACAAAGTGGCTCACATAAACTAGTAAGTAATGAAGGGTTTACATAATGTCATATGGCAAAATCTGATAGTAGTGGGCTCTGCTAGTAGTTAGTGGAACGAATGAACCAAATGTGTTACGGTAGTGGAATTTTTATGCCTGACTATTAACGGGTGACATGAATAGACCATTTCTAATAATTCGATGGCATAGGCATATTTAAGCTTTTTCCTTAAATAAATAAGAAATTCAAGGGTCCAAATTAGTAAAATCAACCATATATTCTTGGGACAATACATAAATATCCTTGAACTCGGGAAATGGAAACATTAAGTAGAATTAGTAGTGGGATAGGGAATCATTTATATGCTGATGAGTGCACAACTGCTATTGAAAGGATATCCTATGCAAGGGTGTTAGTGGAAATGGACATCACAAGGCCATTACCAAACACTGTACAAGTCCAGGATCCCAATGGGAAAATTTTCGACCAAGCTGTGCTGTATGACTGGAAGCCAATGTATTGTGGTGTTTGTTGCTAACTTGGTCATGACTGTTCCAAAGACAGACCAAAACCACCTGCAAAGCCTGTTCCTAATGAGCCAAAGGCAACAAAGGAGACTGATCAAGGAGCTGTAGAGAATTGAAGGGGGCTGCAACTAAACCTCAAGAAGTTGAACCTGTTTTGAAATAGAAAGAGGATGTATCTAAAGCTCAGAGTCAGAAGCAAAAACTGGAATAGAGGTCTAGAAATGTGCAAGCTCACCAGACTGGCCCTCACAAAGTGGTCGTTAATGTCACACCCCCACCATCTGGGGTGGACTGGCAATCAATGACACAAAAGACAACTGCTAGAGGTAATATGTTTCCCTCTACTGATACTGCTTATGGTTCAGTGAGTGATACAATAGAAAAGAGCAATATGAATAATGTAGCTTCCACCTCTCAGAGTGAAATGACACAACTGAGTAGTGCAGTGATTGAACTGGAGCCTAAACCCCCCAATGTTGTTCAATGATGTTGATAACATAGAAAGTGTGGGGTTTAAATAAGATTTATAAGCAAAGGGAGATGGTAAAGTTTGTGAGAGAACTCTTATAGCAATAATCTAGCATAGAGCAAAAAAAAAAATTTGCATAAAAATAGTTAAGAAGGTTTTCCCTGGATGGAACTAGGCTGATAATTATAATTCCAATGAGCAAGGTAGAATTTGGCTGTTGTGGAATCCTACCAGAGTATCAGTAAGGGTGATTCAAAGTCATGAACAGTTTATTCACAGCTTGGTGGTTATTGGGAACACTCAGTTCCTATTAACTGCTATTCATGGGTTGCATACTATCATTACTAGGAGAACACTATGGGCTGCACTAGAAAGGATCCATACCGGGGTTCAAGACTCCGGGATACTGATGGGTAATTATAATGCTATTACAGAGATTGATAATATGTTAAATGGTGCAGAGGTTCAGGACTGTGAAGTTAGAAATTTTAGACAGTTTATTCAAGACACTAGCCTCCATCAGTTAAACACAGCTGGGAGAGAATTTACATGGTCCAATGGTACTGTTTATAGTAGAATTAACAGAGCCCTAGTCAACTCAACTTGGATGCTGAACATGTCTACAACTAGTGTGACTGCACTGGAACCTTTGTTTTCTCATCATTCCCCACTCTGTCTATCCATTGTAGAACAAAGAAGGGATCCTCATAGACCCTTTAAATTCTATAATTATATGGTTGAGCATCAGGGTTTTAAACAGGCTGTAAGTAAGTGCTGGTCCAGACATATCCATTACCCCTCCCTTAAACAAGTATGGCTGAAACTTATGCATGTCAAGTATGGGATGAAGAAGCTGAGAAAGACAGAATTCCAAGGGATAGTGGAGAAAATAGATATAACAAGACAGAAGCTGACTATTATACAAAATCTTATAGCATATGGGCACCATCAAGAGCCGGTACCAGAAGAAAAGTTGTTAAGAAGTGAATTTGAGAAATGGACAACTATTGAAGAGAGTATTTGGAGGCAAAAGTCAAGAGTTCATTGGTTAAAACTGGTGACTCAAACTCAAGGTTCTTCTTTGCAAGTATGAAGAGTAGGGTGGCACTAAACAAGATTAGCTGCTTAAAAACTAACTCTGGCCAATTAGTATACACTGATCAGTAGATTAAAAAAGAAGTGTGTGATTTCGATGGCAAGCTAATAGGATCTAGAGCTGTTTCAATACCAAAGAATTAACCCTGGGATTATGAAGTTGGGTCATATCCTTGATAAAGTAGACCAATTGAATATGATTAGACCTATAACTGCAGCAGAAGTAACTCAAGCACTCCAGGACATTAACGATGGCAAAGCAGCAGGTCATGATGGGTTTAATGCTTATTTTTTCAAGAAGGTTTGGGGGATCATTGGCAAGGATATTACAGATGCTATTATACTATATTTTAGTGATAATGTACCGCCTTCTGAAGTTAATTGTTCTAGTGTCACTTTAATTCCCAAAGTGAAGAATCTAGTATCAGTGAAGGAGTACAGGCCCATCTCTTGTTGTATTGTCCTGTATAAAATCATTTTAAAGATTATCACTAAAAGACTGCAGTGTGTAATGGAGAAAATAGTTGAGAACAATCAAACTACTTTCGTTCCTGAAAGATTAATTAGTGATAATATTATATTGATTCATGAACTAGTTTAAGGTTATAGCAGGAAAAACATCTCTCCTAGATGTATGCTTTAGATAGATATGCAAAAGCATATGATTCAGTAGAATGGGCCTTCCAAGAGCAAGTTCTCATCAGTTTGAATTTTCTTGATCAGTTTGTGAGGTGGATCATGGTGTGTGTGTCTACTGTTAACTATGCCATTGTGGTAAATGGGAAACTGTCAAAGGCATTTTCAGCTAAGAAGGGACTCAAACAAGGGGACCTATTATCCTCATTTCTATTTGTGATTTGTATGGAGTATTTGAATAGAGTGTTGAAACCTTCGGGCACTGATCCAGACTTCAATCATCTTCCAAAGTGTGCTAAATTGAACATTCTTCGACTGGGATTTGCAGATGATCTGGTTCTGTTCTGTAAGGGTGATGAAATATCTATCTTTAAAGTGTATGATTGTTTTCTTAAGTCCTCAGCAGCTTCTGGACTTATAGCAAATACTAGTAAGAGTTCTATTTACTTTAGGGGGTAGACAACCTGACACAACAGAATGTGTTGGACATGTTACATTTCACCAAAGGGACTCTACCTTTTAGATAACTTGGGGTGCCACTAAGTACTAAGAGACTCACTACTATGCAATGTGTACCATTAATTGACAAGATGATGGGAAGGGTTACACAATGGACATCAAAACCTTTATCATATGCTGGTAGGCTTTAACTTGTCAAGACTGTGCTTTTTGCCGTTCAAACCTTTTGGGCTCAGATATTTATACTTCCCAAGAAGGTGTTTAAGGCAGTAGAAAAAATTTGTAGGACTTTCTTGTGGACAAGGAATACATCATCATCCAAGAAAGCACTGCTTGCTTGGGAACAGTTATGTTTGCCCAAAGTGGCTGGTGCCTTGAATATTCTTCATGCACAAACATGGAACAAAGCTACAGTTTGTAAGTTACTCTGAAACTTATGCAGAAAGGCAGATAAATTGTGGGTTAAGTGGGTGCATGCTTACTATCTTAAGCATCAGAGTGTATGGAATTTTTTCCCAAATCAGGATAGATGCTAAAGAAGATATTTAAAGCAGTGGGGACCTTGAAAGCTACAGGTATAGATGAACAACAGATCATTAATGCCCCTACATTATCTATAAAATAGGTTTACCTTAATCTTAGGGGAAATTATCCTAAGGTAACTTGGAGAAGATTTGTATGCAACAATCATGGTGCTCCTAAGTGGATTTTCATATTGTATTTGGCCCTAAATAGAAGAGACAGACTGAAGAAGTGGGGTATAACTGAGCAAATTGCCTGTCCTCTATGTGCAACTGAAAATGAAACAGTGGATCATTTATTTTTCAAGTGTTGTTTCTCTGCAACTGTATGGGAGAAAATGCTAGAATAGCAAGGGTATCTCTGATGTGCAATGAAATGAAAGGATGAGGTGGAGTGGATGGTTATGCAGGTAAATGGGAAAGCACCTCAATCTCAGGTTTATAGACTGGTAATTTCTAGTTGTGTCTATTTCATTTGGAAGGAAAAGAACAATCGAGTCTTTCAAAGAAAACAAAGGGATCCTGATACCCTCATAAGATAAATTATTCAAGAGGTTGTGGTGAGAGGCAGTATGTAGCCAAGAATCGCAAGTCAGCTGGCCCGGATGGATTACTATCCTTCTTAGCTTATTTGATTGTTGATGGTTGTTTGTTGCTTGTTTAGTATAGGACCATGGGACTATGTCCATGCGCCTATTTTCCTTAAACTCTATACAGAATGCTACTTTTGGTTAAATAAAATCTTTATTTACCTAAAAAAAAAAATCCTTGAACTCGTTACTTATATGCTGGCCCAAAGTTTATCTAATATCACTCTAAAAGCCGGCATTTGATGTTTACACCGTATTAATGAATGAAAGATGAGAAGATTTGGTAAAAAGGTCACTCTCAAGTCTTAATTTGCAATAAGGCCACTCATTTTCATTTTCATTTATTTTTTCGGATTAGGGTTTAGAAAAGGGGGCATGGGTTACATTTCATAGTTTTTAAAAGTTTGGATGTTTAAACTTATACACTTAAGTCCCTTTCACTTCTCTTAAAATATACAAAAGCCCCTCTCTCTCATCTCCAAAAGTATGCATAAGCCCCCTTCTCTCTCTTCAATGACTGCACATATTCCCACTCTCTTCTCTATGAAGATCTCAATCTCTCCAGTCGATTTTTCTTGTCTCCAGAACCCAGAAGCTGTCCAATCGTCATCCTCAGGTATGTTAATTAATTTTGCATTAGTGGCGAAGCATTTTGAGTTCCATATTGCTGATATAAAAGTTCTTATATTTTTCAAACTTGATAAACCCTAGTGTTCATAAAGTTCTGGGTTTTTTCATTTTTTTTTAAATTTAACCTTTTTTTTCGTCGAAATATGTGTTATTTCTACATATTCTGCTTGTATTAATTGTGCTTTTTTGTGTTTTTGTTTTTGAAAATTCATCTTGGTCTATTACTAGACTTGAAATTTTAGTTTGCATTTTGACAAAATATGTTTTATTTCTACTTATTTTGCTTATTTTGATATTGCTTTCTATGTTTCTGCTAATTTATCATGGTCCATCACTAGACTTGTCATCGATTGTTATTATTTTTATATCGTGGTTGGTCAACACCACTGTATAGTTTGTATGTAGATAAAAAAAAATGGTAAGAATGAGAGCAGGAAAGTCCTTAAAGATAATGACCCACAATGTCACTCTACAGAAGAAAATGACAAGAAGGATTCAGGCTTGACCACGATGCAATCACCACCACCGTAGTCAATGCCTTTCACCCGACGTACTCCTCCTGAGAAATGACACGGAGCGTCTCTTCATGGCTCTCGAAAATGACATATAGCGGATGGAAATGCACATCTACAATGTTACGCATTCTCTACATGTAATCCTTGAAAGGCTCAGGGAAGAGCCTGATGATCTGACTACCATCTTCCTAACCCCTAATAAACTATTATTTTTATGTAATACTTTGCAAAACTTTTAATTATGAAAGCAATAGAAGCTTTTGAATTTCTCCAAATGAAAGTTTTTATGTTAGGCTATATATGAATGAAGAGGGTTTTGTTGCTAGTACTTCAGTTGTCTTAAATTTTTGTCAAAAAAAAAAAAATGACGTATCAATTGCTTCCTACTAGTAATCTTGGACAGGCTTGAGATCAAGCTGGATCATCTCATCAACCCTCCTCCAACCCCTAAGCAAGTTTTTTTTCATTTCACTGTACTTTTGTAAAGCTTTCATTTATGAATGTATTAGATGAAAGGTTTTAGGCTTTCATATATGGAAGTTTTTTTTATGTTTTGGATGTTTGTTGGGGGATGAAATGAAATGAAAATATATACATCTTTGTTCTGTTCTCTTCCATTTCTGTATTGCCTTTAGATTCTGTCACAAGGTTAAACAATGGAACATTAAAAATTATAGACCAACATAATCTATACTAAATTAGAGATTACGAGAAATTGTGGACCTTAAGAATCTATAATAAACCTAATAAAATAAATACAAACTATTGGAATAGGAAGCCTGACACGTTATTGAACCCCAAGTCCCAGACTCCAAACCCCAATTTGTACAAATCTAACGGATCTTGGACAAGTATATAGTAAACTGGAACACTGTCAATCACCAACAGATATAGTTTCGACGCATCATTGTCAATAATCTATCAATTGGTATATATACACTAAGACCAATATTTTTCTAAAAAGTTATTAAATAAATAAATAAATATAATACAATAAGGGACTTGGAGGAGTTGATCGAGAAAAGAGAATGAAGAGTTTGATCAAGAAAATAGACAATGGAGGACTTTGAATTTGGGTATGTTTTATAAAGTCTAGGGTGTATTGTTACTGTAGTAAATTTAAGAACTTTAATTTATTGCCGGCGAAAAAAATTCGTGATCCGTGAGTCGAAATAATGCAATGTACTGGGCCAATAATAGACTACCTAACAAACGAGCATAGACGGACATCAAGTTGATGCTCGACCATCAACTATGAGGGATTATAAACTACATTGCTCTATAATAAATCAATGACACAGACTACTGTAGACCATTATGATTGATGAAAAAGCAGAGAAACAAAGGCGACTATCAAAATGGGAAGCCTGATGAATTTGCACAAGTCTAACGAATCCCAAAATTTATGTATAAAAAAATAAAATTCAAACCCTGAACCTCAAACCCCAAACCCCAATTTGCAAAGATATAAGGGACCATGAATAGGTATATAATAATCCGAGCAATTGTCAATAGCCAACCGTTATAGTTTAGGCTCAACTATTCGATTTGTCGATAATCGATCACTTGGTATATATAAACTATGGCCAATCTTTGTCTAAAAAAGTTATAAATAAATAAAATAAAATAAATTAAAAGATTTGATACTATTTAAACATTATAGTTAAGCTTTTATACATTATATGAGAGTCCACATCCATTAGTGACATGATCCAAAGAGTTTAAGGACAAATAATGGTCCTTAAATCACTAATATTTGTCTTAAAAAGCCATAAATAAATAAAATAATAAATAAAAATACTTGATACTATTTAAATATTATAATTACACTTTAATAAATCATATGAGAGTCCCCATCCATTAGATACATGATCCAAAGAATTTAATCACAAGTAATGATAATCAGAACACTACTATCCAATTAGTCTGACAACAAGTTATTGTTCTCAAAGCATAACCTTGCTCGAAGGACAACCATTACTTGCCCTTAAACTCTTTTGATCATTTCAATAATGGATAGGGACTCTCATATGATGTATTAAAGTGTAATTATAATATTTAAATAGTCTCAATCATTTTTATTTATTCAATTTTATTTTATTTTATTTATTTATGACTTTTTTAGACAAATATTAGTGATTTAAGGATCACTATTTGTCCGTAAACTCTTTGGATCATGTGTCTAATGGACGGGGACTCTCTTAAGTTGTATTAAAGTGTAATTATAATGTTAAATAGTATTAAGTCTTTTTATTTATTTTATTTTATTTACTTATGGCTTTTTTAGATTTGTGCAATTTGGGGTTTGGGGTTCACGTTTTTTTTGTGTAACGACCCTTGGTCGTTATAGTCATTTTGACCCATTTATCCCGTTGACCCTTTCCCGAGCCCTGTTAGTATGATTTTGACCCGTGGGGATAGGTGGCACGGCTCCCGATGTAATCGGGCGAGTTGTATGATGACTTATGAGAAATAGAGCCTTAAGTGAAAAATGGTTGTCCGATAGTTGACTTTTGGGTAAACGGACCTTTTTCGAAAATTTGTCAATTCGTGAGATCTGGAGGGTTGATTATGACTTAGTGGGATGTTCAGTTCGAATCTCGAGGCACTCGAGACCATTTTGGGTTATCGGTTAGAAAGTTGGGTTTTGGCCTTTGGGTGTTGACCGGTCAAATAGACCTCCGCTGGAAATTTCGAGACCATGAGTGAGTCTGTAGCGAGTTTTTATGTATGTTTACATGTCTGGTTTGTATCTGGGAGTTCTCGAGTGATTGTTGGGTTTTAGAAAGAACTTGGTGAAAAACCAGAAAGTTGTTGGTGTCTGTTGTCTCGCCCCAGCGAGATTGGGTGCACCGCAGCGAACCCGTCTCGGCGAGGCCTAGTCCGTTGGCTTGAGAGAAAGGGATTCTTTGGGAATCCGCTCCAACGAACCATATTCCGCTGGATCGGATGCGCTATGGCGGAAGTAGACCGCTGTAGCGGACCATTTCCGCTGCGATAGGAAACGCTGATTCAGAAAGTCATTAAATGCTAAGTGTAACCCTTCATTTCCCATTCCCAAAATTATTTCTCCTAAGTGTCTCTAAGGCGATTTGAAGTGTTCTTGAGTGGATTCTTCTTGGGGTAAGTCTCTCTAACCATGTTATCAACTATTTACCTTTCCTAAGGTTGAATTAATGGTGGAAATCTAGTGCACTAATGGATGAAGATGAGTCTTGACCTTTACGGTATTATTTGAATTTTAGTCTTACAATATGAGATTAATTGATGGATTTGACTAATTTAAGCATGAAATTTCATGAATTAGTAACCAATAGGCTTGAATCTTCCATTCTAGTTGAGAAATTGAAATATGGAAAGTTAGGGTTTATGCCTAAATTGAGGGTTTTGCTTTGAATGATGAAATTGATCAATACATGAGCTAAATTAGCAATTGGAGAGTATATTGAACTTCTAGAATGTTGGATTACCAACTCCATCTTCGAAATACCCGTTTTACCATTGTGGGCCTGTTTTGCCTCTTTTTACTTAGTTGATTTTGAAATGAATGTATAGTAATATGGGTACCGTTGTTTCTCGTTTCTAACTTAGAATTCGATAATGGCTATACTTTGAGTATTTGGAGGCTCTTTGGAAGGGCAAGACTCAGATCTGATTATTCGTGGCTCCAGTTCGGTAGTGAGATAGGTTACGACTTACCTTTTGGTTAGACTTTAATTAGTGAAGCATATGTAGAGTTAGTTATTGACGGAGAAACCATGTTACGTCTTCGGGTATGAAGTTGGGATGGATTACTTAGGTTGGTATTGTTGTTGATTTGTGGGCTTGTCGCCTCTTTGTTGTGTATTGGCTTGTTGCCATTTGTGTGATCTTAGAATCGTTACTCAGTTGTCATTTTGTGGTTGTGATAGGATTGTCTCTCACTTATCTTGACAATATCATGGATAGAGTGTCACGACCAAAATAGCCATGAGTGGCACCCACCCAAATCCCCTACGAACCATCTACTTAACCAACCATCCAGACCATTACCAAATTACTTAGCCAATTTTAAAGCATTCAAGGATATAACAAGTATAAATATCTCCAAAAGTCTAGTCATGCCATAATTAAATAAAACCTGCGGAAGTCTAAACTATTACAACCCCAAAATCCGAAAGTCATCGTACAAGGACTTTAACATAACTGTCTAAGAAAGAACCACTGTCTAAAAAAACATAAATGTCTGAAATGAAATAGATATCTAAAATAGGAAAAGTCTTCAGGCGGCCTGACATGGATAATAGCTCACCTTCGAATCTGTCGAAAACTGACCTCAAGCTAAATATGAGGTCTCGCAGAAGTCTTTAGATCACAATCTGCACTCAAAAGAATGCAGCAAGGTAGTATCAGTACAAACACTATGTACCGGTAGATATCACAGGCCGACTAAGATTAGTATCATGCATACAATTTGAAAATCAATTAAATAGACAAATAGGCACAACAACACAATCTCAAAAACTATCAACAGAAATCATCCAACATCGAAATATCAGCCAACACAGGGATAAGGTAAATCCACACAAATAGAAATCAATAAGAGTAACTCAACCCACGTAATCACCAAACAATCGTAAATCACAAATTATCTCAACTCTGTCACATATTCGTACACACATGCTAAATGGTAGTGTTTTACCCATTAGCCATGACCTGCAGGGGACCCATGGTGTCCATGTACCCTCGCTTCAGAATCTTATCTTGGATCACGAGCCTTTAACTTAGGCCACATCCTCACCCCCTGTCAAATGTGACTTTTCATATTTATATATTTTTCTCATCACAATGTATTTTCGTTTCATAATTAATAAGGAATGTGAACAATCAATTATCAGGGGACACAAGTCACCATGTCACAAGTCATATCAAGACTCAAAAATCAATTCATCAATAATCATGAATGAGGGATTACTCCAAGTCAACAAGAAGAGTATATATGAACTCTTTCTTTATCATTTCATATCAATTCATCATATAATTAATCAATCTATATCAAACTGTAGGAATTATCAACCACACTTTATGTCTAAAGCCCTAATCATGCTTCTCCTATCAATTTCGCATCACATACAATTAATTAATCAAAGTCTAACTAAAGTAGACCGTAACCTACCTCAAAAAAGAACTGGAACAATGTAATCACTCCGCGATAGCTTTCCCCTTTCGCAAAGCTTCCGAACGTTCAAAGTCTAGAAATATAGAGCTATATGAGTATTCAAGTCATCTGCTCAAACAATACAACACCTTGGGGAAAAGAACCCAATTATATTCTACCTTTTTTAGTGGGTGAACTATCACTAAGCGTGGATTCATCATAACAACAACCCCAAACCATCATACTA
This sequence comes from Lycium ferocissimum, assembly GCF_029784015.1. Lineage (NCBI taxonomy): Eukaryota > Viridiplantae > Streptophyta > Magnoliopsida > Solanales > Solanaceae > Lycium > Lycium ferocissimum. Next base: position 44,110,314 of record NC_081349.1, read on the forward strand.
TTCCCATTCATGGGTTCTCTAATCAATTCAACCCTTTTTATTTTCTAGCAGTTTTTATGCTAAAGTTATCATCTTTATGAAACCCTAGGTCTCAATCAACAAGTTCCACCATGAATAGACAAGTTCTCATCCTAGAAAGCGATAATATATACTCCTAGATGATTAAACAACAATAAAATCAACAACCCATTCATTAATCAAGGGTTTTCTTAAGTTCTAGGGTTTTAGCCCTTTCATACACCATTAATGGACCTGTAAGTAATCATGGAATCTATCATGATGATGGAATTAATAAGGTCAAGGGTTGAGACTTACCTTTCAAGCGCACTTTAGCCCTAGCCATAAATTTTCGCCATAGCAGTTCTTGGAAACTGTTTTGGTGTTATGTAGGGAATGGGTTCGAAATAAAGAATATAAAACACAGATTCTGCCTATCATCGACTGCTGCAGCGGTCGGTGTCTCACTGCAATGGTCTCTCTATAGCGGGAAATCTTTCGCTATGGCAGACCCCATTAAAGTCCTGCCTCCCGCGGCGAACCAGCTACGATGGACCAGCTACAGCAGGTGCCTCCCATCGACCGCTACAGCGGTCAGTGTCTCACTGCAGCGGTCTCGCTATAACGGGAAAGCTACCGCTATGGCGGATCCCATCAAAGTCCCACCTCCCGCGGCGGCGATCCACAACCAGCTACGACGGACCCACTGGAGTGCTCCCACACTTGATGCATCAGTCCATTTTGACCAGTAGCTCGAGTTTTGGCACCAGTTTTCACCCAAAAATCCCAACACCAATTCAAGGCCCTACAGACGCAAACAAAACATGTACATATACATAAAAACACACTACGGACTCACCCGCAGCCTCAAAATTCCCAACGGAGGTCTAATTTTTCTACGTCACACCCCGTAACGACCTAGCGGGTTATTACATAGAGGAAGGAGCTTGGTTTGATATTGGTATTGTGATATGTGTCCTTGTGTGGCACGATTGGGATTGATATGATTTCACTTGATATTATTATTATGCATTGCATTCATCCTTATTTCCATGATACATTGATATTATATGTGATTGGTGCTGATGATGATAAGTGAGAAGGAAACATCCGAGATTCTTTGGACAGACTTGATATAGTAGCCATCTCTGGGTTATGTGCATAATGGCTAGTGATATGGAACTACCTCTGGCTGTTGCGGAGTGGTTGGTGTTGTGGAAGTCATCTCTGGGTTGTGTGCGAGTGACTAGTACATAGACTTCGCGGGTCCCCCATGGTTCATGACTATCGAGACATGAAGGTTATCCGTTCGTAGCATGTGTGTACGGAGACAGACATTTGGCCAGTGCATATCATTGAATTGCTTATGCACTCATTACTTCATTCATATATTACATTGATTCTGTTTGATATTCCTATCACTTACGTTACTTGATTCTTGGACTGTGTTGTGATTGTACTTGATTGCTAGCATGTCTATCTTCAGTTCCTTTCCTTATATATGTTATCTAACTGTTGTTGGCCTATGATACCTACTAATACATAGTGTTTGTACTGATACTACCTTGTTGTACTCTTTTTCTGAGTGCAGAGTTCGTGATAGGCTCCATTTCTACCTCTCGAGAGTGATTCTCAAGGCCAGGCGTATAAGTGTCCAGGGTGAGCATCTTACGAGTCTGTTGCCCAGAGACTCTTCTATCTTCTGTCTTTACTTATTTCCATTTAGATAGAAATTTATGTAGATGCTCTTGTATGATTCAGACCATATCTAGAGGTTGTATTTAGATTCTGCACTTATATCTATCTATGATTTAGACTTTGTCATACCCTATTTTAACCGGGGTCAAAATAGTTTACAACATCCGGGTAATTTCGGGGTTATTTAAAGTACAGGAGTCGCCACCTAATTAATTATGGTGAATTAGGGCACCTAAAGTAAATTAAAGTTATTTCTAAAGTTGATTTTATTTTAAAGTCTACGAAACCAAAAAGATCTAGGTAAGGGTTCAACTAACCTAGAGGAAAGGTATTAGGCATCCTCTAAGTTCCATTAATAATGGTTAATCCGACCGGACTTATAGTTAATTGGGCTAAGTGTAAATATAGTATTCTGAATATTTGGGAAATAACTTATAAGTATTGCTAAAGTTTTAAAGTAAAATGTAATAATGTTATTAAAAATGAGATTTGCAAAAAAAAGGAATAATTTGTATAAAAGAGTTTAGTTATAAATAAACTGAAGAAAACCCAAAATGGTGCAATATTTTATAAATATTTGAAAAAAATAAATTACGCGGATTAACAAATTAAAACAGGGGTTTGTAAAGTTAATTTTGATAAATGTCTAAAGGTTTTATAGAAAGAATATTAGGTCGATACAAACTATACAAAAGTTGTTTTAACGAATACGTATTTCAAACGTTGGAAAGGAGTTAAAATGGAGAAGTTATCCACAGAATTAGTTTGCTTTTTTTTATTTCTCAAATAAGTTGACGTTAATGTAAAATATGTAACGTTTTGAATATATAAAAATGTAAGAGTGGATCTTGATTATTTTACTCAAAATATATAGTCATGCTATTTTGGAAATTAATTATTCTAATGAAGATACATATTGTAAATACTATAAATAGTTTAAACATAAATAGAAGAGAATGAAACTTGTGGCATTAATTATTAGTTTTCTCCCAAATTAACTATCTGTTATTTCTAACACTATCTATGCTAACTCCTCTATGATTCGTCTAAGCTAAGTAGAAACAAGAGTAAGATGAAATGTTAGTCAAAAGCAATACAAGTTAAATGCAATAAAGTAAAAATAGAGGTGTAAAAACGTAATGAGATGGACTCAGCCCATTTTGGGCTGCTGTGACTGCTTTGTTTATTGGGTTTCGGCCCACATTTTGCCTCCTTATGTGGCTGCGGACAGGGCTGGTATGTAGGAAAGATTTTGTTGGGCTTTAGCCCAACGCCGAATGCAGGAGGTGACGAGTCCCTCAGACTCGTACGCGATGTTCATGCATAAAAAGAAAAGGAAAAGGATTAGTGATCTATTAATATTAGTATGATTAATAAATAATCTCAAAATAATTCATACACGTGTCTACCAACATATTTTAGACATGGAATCAAGTAAGCCAAGTTAAATATTTAATACCGACTATGACCGAGAGAAAGGGTCATCGCTTAATCCAACAAACATGTAAAAACCCAAGCCAATGCGAAATGGACACAGCTGACGGTATTGAACATAAGGTCAAGGATTGCCTTTAAGATTAAGTCCACGTTACAGTGAGTAACAATTTCATTCCTGAATCAGCAGTGCTATACACCAAGGGTATACTTGATATACAAGCTAGTATATACTGAGGTATATGAAGATCGTATATATCCAATATACCTATGTACACCGCTAGTTTACCCAAGATTTAACAAAGTGTAGGCAAGTTCATCCAGGGCCACGAGCGCCAACAGTTACTAAGTATAGAGTATACTGATCTTAAATTAACTGCCATCTATTAAATGCGCTGGAGAATGACCAGCATGTTTGCCAGCAAATAACATCAACAAAATGGCAAACAGGGAATCGACGAGTTATCCCTAAATGCGACAGCCACATAGAAGTCTCAAAGCCAAGGACAAATAGGAATATAAAAGCCCTGTTTAACTTAGACAAGGGCAGATATTCAAATCGCAAGAATGGGTAAACACGGAAGGGTAGATGTGATACCATTAAATAAGGTCTTACTTAGTATGTTTTAGGACTAAACCCACTCGACACTTAGGATGAAATAGAAGTTCAAAGCCAAAGTGTTCATACAAATATCTCAAACATATGACAGCTTTCATGTATTGGCGAAATAAATGATTAGACATTCTTAGACATCATGTACAGATTAATCCTCAGAGAAAAAGGTAGATGGACATGACTATATTTGGACAACAATGACACACAAAGGCAGTTCTGATTCAGGTTATCATCTATGAGAACACAAGACATATAAGGACAGCCCAAACAATTACACAGGCCCCTTTCTGTAACCTTAGACCAGCATTGATACATTCATGAGCCACATAGAGTCGTCAAACAAGTACCCAGACCAATATTTGATAGTATATGAGCATTTGTAGAGTTAGATAAAAACACCTACAATAGTCTAAACCTAGATTAATTGAAAACAGACAGGGGATATTCATCAAAAGACCTGAATACAGACATACTAACCTGATACAGAACCATTAAACAAACCTTTATCAAATATTTAAAACCACTGCTCAAATGGCCATATTAAACAATCTCATACCATTTCAAATTTGTCTTAGACACGTAGAGACTCTAAGCAAACTTATATGCATCTTTTTTTCTTTTATTCCTATTAATGGTGATATGCAAACAGTTCTGAGTCATGAAAGCTGTAGACATATACTACACTCAATAGAACAAGGATCAAACAGGACATTTCAGATCAGGTAAGGACTATCCCAAGGTTAAAGTGACATATTTATTGTAAATTCGCAACTGACACACATAAACATCAAGTCGAGTGAGTTGAATGAACATGAGATTGATTCGAGGAGTATACTGATTTTAAACACAAAGTCATCTTGATATAGAGCTAGCTGATGGCTAAACTAACCGAATAGGCCTCATTAGTGCGAACATGCCAAACTAGAAACCAAACACCTTCGGCTTAACTAATCAAACATGAACTTATACGAACCTCTAAATACTAACAGAGTTAAAATAAGACGCATGTATATAGATGCTATCAGCTATTAAACTGTACAAACCGAACCCAATTAAGACATGAGCATACAAACATTATTAAAAATCGAAATCACACTAACTAAACATGAAGATGCATAATTCCACTAATTACTAAACTGAAATCCAACCAACTGAAACAAACATGTGTGAATATATAGCTACTTCGTAATCTACTAAAACTGAAATTAGACTACCTAACGAAGGATTGTTTACCTTCTTAGAGTGCAGCGAACTAGGTTCGAACCTCGGATCTACACTCGACAGATTCAAATTCCAGATCGAAACGGACCCGAAAGTTTATGCATGAGAGAATGTTCAAGAAATGGATAAAGTAATTTTCTCGAATCATATAAGACCTTAGGAGTAAGCTAGGAAAAAAGTCTCTCCTCCTTCGGCTATGGACTTAAGGTCCTTTTTATAGTAGACGAAAATTAGGGTTCGTTCACTCGTTTTTGGGCGGGATTTGAAGTGGGATTTTGAGTTGAATTTCGAAACGATCCGTTGAATCTGAAAAACCTCTGTTTTGTATCCGCAACCTTTCAGATAAAGAAAATATCTTCGTCGTCTTGTGTTGACTCGATCGTCTGGTAGGAGAGAGGAAAAACTTGTATGTAAATGGAGTGGCAAATCTGCCATAGTTGAAAGGGGACGAATCTTTTGCTAAGAATGGAAGAGATGAAAGAGAGAGAAGCTGCGGCTTGGCTGAAAAGGAGAAAGAGAAGGGATTAGGTTTTTTGTTGAATATAGTGGGCCGGGTCGGGTGAGTTTGGTTGGGCTGGACCGGGTAGGGGAATTGGGTAATGGGGCTGGTCCGAATTGGGTTAGTAGGAATTCGTTTGGGCTTATTTTTTGCTGAGCATTGATGCCTAATTGGGCTGCCATTTGGACTGTTATCTTGGCCGAAAAATGGGCTGTATTTGCTTTGAAGGAATTAATTTGTACCATATGTATTAAGGGATGACCATTAGTAATTGATATAATATAAAAGTAATTCACATATGGAAAATAAAGTACTAATGTTTCAAAATTATTTAGGATATGATATATCGACTCATGGTTAATTTAATAAGTACGAAAATAACGCGCTGACAATCAGTTATTAGAAAGAGGTGTAAGACGATAGAAAATATATTTTCGAGCTAGTAATCCTGAAAATGGTGAAAATTATAATAAAGGGACAATAATGATAATAGTAACAGCGTAGTAATAGAATATTTAGATTGTCAATAGAAATTGGAAGCCCAAGGAACTAAATCGGGATAAATGAGGGACAAAATTGGGTGGCAACAGACTTCTATTGGTTTTATTTATTATATTATATTTTGGTTAAATGATTAAGGGACGGGTTCTCCTACCATGTGGGAAAGGGTAGGTGGTCGCACGACTAGTGATTTGGGTCGTGACATTTTGGGTCCATTGGACTTGTGCAAATTCAGCAGGCTTCTCATTCCAACAGTCGCCTTTATTCCTTTGATTTACAATCGACCTTAGAGGTCTATAATAGTTCTTTTCACTGAGTTATTATAGATTAAAGTGGTTTGTTTTCAATTTAGTTTTAATTGACCCAACACACTTTAGTTTATTTCGACGGTTAGAAAAACAAATGCAAAAATCAAAAGAGGACAGAAATGAAACACAACACAAGAAATATGTAAAACACAACACAAGAAATATGTACGTATAGCAACCGTAGATTTCATTTAATTACAATGTAACACCTCGTATCTTTGACCTAAGCTTTGACCATGATCTTAGACTTAGAAAATCAGATAAAGGATGTGAGAATTGAAATTTCCCTGTTCAGTTGTAATATGGGGGTTTACGCCATGAACGAGTGATCGTATTTTAGTATACGGTCCGTAAAGCAAGTCGTAAATCAAAAATTGGTACCGGTTTACGAACATTGAATTTGACACTTGGATGTTATATTATTAAATACGGACCGTATTTCAGTATACGGCCCGTATTTCAAATCGTAAGCGAAACCAAGAATTTACGAACATTCCGGAATTTGACATTTGATGTCACGTGGTTAAATACGGACGTATTTCGTTTTACGACTTAGTATTTCAAAACATATTTGGAATTTGGGAAAACTTCATGATGAAAGTTGTAGATCATTGAAATACCTTTCCAACGGTATATCGTATGGGGGGTCAAACGGACATCTATGCAAAGAGTTATGGCCATTTTGCGAAGAGACGCAAGGTAGTCCATATGTCAAAATACGTATCGTATTTCAAAATACGGCCCGTATTTAAAATACAACGATGTTCGCTGGACAAAATCTAATTTTT
>NC_081349.1:44117475-44159559 GCF_029784015.1 Lycium ferocissimum
TGGCCCCTTTTAAAGAAATTTTTCCTACTATCTTTTTATTATGTTATATATATAAATTACTAAACCTTGCTTCATGTTCATGCCGGTTTTCGTTTCGGTTCTTATCACGATTATCCCATGTCCCATGTTATTTCTTTCGATTCTTTACATACCAGAGTACATTCAATGTGTTGACGTCCCCTTTTATTGCCCGGGAGCTGCATTTCCACGATGTGTACGGATTTCTGACGACGCCTGCTCGGGGCGCAGATCCGCACGTACTAGCTTATTGGTGAGCCCCATCTCATTCGGGTTTAGACATTGTCATTCTTTAATTAGTTTTGCATCTAAAGGTATGTCAGCCTTGTCCCAGCAAGTATGGTTTTCCAGTCAGGATTCACGATTAGAGGTTTCATAGACTAGTCAGTTAGTTATGTGAGACATGCAAGGTATTTAGCCATCTTTGGCTCAACTCATGTTATTTCCGCATTTATGATTTAAACAAGTATTTCATTAAATTATTATGACATCTCATGTTTTATAAAAGCTCATCACGTTCATACTATATTTCCGCTCATGTATGCCTCATGATGATTCAGCAAGCCATGTGGTTCGCTCGGTCACATGCAGTATGGCACCGAGTGCCGTGTTTCGCCCAGGCCATGGTTCGGGGCGTGACATACAACCCCCAACAAAAACAACAAAAATATCCAAAAGCTTGTAGGAGAGTCCTCTCCAGGCCTTGCATGTACTCGGCCAGGCCCCTAAAAAAGCCCTTCATAGTCATTGCAGAGTAGTAGGAGGTCAAGTGATGGTTGTTGAAACCTTGAGTGCCTGTTTGCTCGTCCTCTAATTCTTCTGGCCATTATTGATTTGAGAGATGAAGATTTTTTTAATTTGTTTGGGGTTTGAGTATATTCAAATGAAGCCTTTTGATATATAGACTGAAGGCATGTTTATCGCAACTTTCTTCAATAAATTTTTTAAATATTCCTTGTTATCTAATATTTGTCCATGATAAAAATCAGTTCCATCATTCAAGCTGTGGCGCATTTGTGATGCACTGGGCTGCCCAACACCACCATCACACTCTTTGTCATCACTATCAGAATCATCCATATCCATTAAATGATCACCCATACCCTCATGTTGCATTGAATCGTCATCCACTGGAGGCTGTGGTGGGGGTGAGGTTGGTGTTGCTGATATTGAAGCTTTTTGTGAGCTCTCAACAATATTTATTCTTAAAACAGGCCTAGAACCATCAACAACATCGTCATATAACTAATGCGCAAGTCACTGAGCTCACAATTCAACTCCCCGCCTTCCATTACGCTTGCAACCAAGTCGTTATACGTACCATTGTGATGCACGGCAATCGGCACTGTCAACTTGTTCGCAGATATCCAGTTTCAACATTTTGGGATCTCCTCCCATTCACCCATGTCACCACATACTATAAAATATTCTGCAATCGACACTATAATAAATCTATAATAGACTATGATCATGGTCTATCACTGGTCGATGACTGCCGACGAACTGTACCAGAATCAGGATAAAAAAGAGCAGGGATAAAGCTCTTACCAGTTACGAACTGGGTTATTTGAATAGATAATTGACTCCACAAGAGAATTTGTACCCCCAAAACGAACTTCAATGTCGGTATGAGGCCGGAATTTTCGCCGAAAAAAGTGAGCTTTTACAACAATGAGGAACGCTCCTTTTCAACGATTTCTACAAGTTTTTAGTTACAATGGCTAAAATAGGGAAGCTTTTCATCGTTGGGGATTGATTTTCGATGAAATGTCGGAGTTTTCGCTGGAAACGGAATCTAAAAAGTGGAAAAATCGGGAGATTTTGGTGAGAAATATTTAGTTTTTTACTTTTTTTCTTCCAGGTAATTAAAATGTTGGGGGTTGGCCACCAAAATGTATTTTTCAAAATTTTGGGGATAGGGTTGACAACCTTTGGGACTGACAATGATGACGTCATAAATGGTGGTCTTTCCTCAAATTATTTGAGACTTGTGGCCTTTTAGCTAATTAAGTTTTGAAAGTGACCATTTAGCCAATTCCCCCATGAAAGATATAGTTTGTTTTTGTATATATTTTTTCACTTAATTATGGTTAAGTGATATATATGTATTCTCAATTATCACTTTAATTTTTAGGAATAATTTCAGGGACATCTCCTGAGATTTTGGTTTGTACACATATATTTTATTCCAAATATTAGTTAACCTCCCATATTTGATGATTAATCTAACAAAACTTTCTAAAAGCTAGAATGGACAAGTTTATCCCTTATATGTTGATATTATTGTGTATTAAACTAATTAAGTTTTGCTATTACTTTTTTACCTTGACATAAGCAGTTAATCTGTTACATCATTTTGATTATATCTCCAGACTACAATTATCTGCTTGGAAGCTTGTTATGATAGCATTGCCACAAGAAATATTTCAAACTTGTTGGGCGTATTTAGCTTTCAAAACCAAGAAAATTTCTTATTGTGAACAGGGGCGGATCTAGGGAGGCTGGAGGGTTCTGTTGGAAACCTTTAGACAATCCATACAGGATCGCCAATAAATCATTAGACAGTGATGAATACTAACTTTGATCCAATGTAGTCAAACCTTGTTGAAGATCTTCTCAAGTTTTGGTGCTCAATAGTTGGATCGTCTAAGTCTTAACACACTATATTTTAGTATGATCTTCTCAGAGATGGGGTAGAGAAAGAAATCGTTTGTTCGACTTAGCGACCGACCGTATATATTTTGACAACTCTTCAAAGATGGCTTTTAGAATAGGTACCTTTTCAGATATATTTATATCAAATATAAAAGAGAAAAAAAATTGATACTTCTTAGGCCCATATATAATACTTTATTAGATCATAAAACGAGCTTCTTTAATGATAGACCATCTATATATATAAATATATTATATGTGAGTCTATAAAATAGAAAATTACTAACATGTTCAACCAAATCTCCTCGTCACAAAATCACACTGTATGTATATGGTAAATTTTTAATTTTAATAGGACAGAGAGATTTTGAATCCTCTAAACACAAGACTCTGATAGGCTCAATGCTGCAGGGGGTTCAAAATTCACTTTGAGTTTCCAAGTTCAAATTTCAGGCAATACATTATTAGTCATGCCCTTTATGTTGGTGTATATATGTATTGCTATTATGAGAATATGAATTGGGAGTTCAAAAGATGGGGTACTTAAATCAAAAGTGTCATTTCTAATGAGAGAATCCAGCTAAAGATTTAGGTCTTGCTTTGTGAGAGGTCCCTCAATACAAGATCTTGGAGTTGGTGTCTCTGGTATATATTTAGGTGTCCATAAATTAATATCTTTACCAGTGTCAATGGTCAAGAGAATTCCTTTTTTGCAAATTGACCATCTTTAGAGTATGTTTTCCAGATCATGGTTGTGGAGATGGTATGTGTAGGAGTGTTAGGGTCGAGGGTATATTCTTCAGGCTTGCTATTTGTCACAATTTTCCAATTTACAAGGTGAAGTTCTAAATTTCTCAGAATTATATCCCCAAAATAAAATTACGTTGAGTTCTATCGAGATGACGCTATTAATTTCTTTTCCTTTTTTTTAAGAAAACATGTGATATTTCATGATATGGTTAAGAATGTTACGAAGTGAAGAAGCAATTAAATTAGTACGACTATGTTTATTAGGAGATGGATTTTCACCCAGCTAATTTATGATTCATATTGTCTATAATGAATTAGAAATTCCTAGCTCTAGGCTTATTACGAAATATTGAGAAGCGAAGATATTTATCAAAGCTAGAATATTTCCTTTGTGGTATCATCACAAGTTGAGGAAAAAATAATCTTATTAGATTTGCTAAGATTTATTTCTTGACCAGAGAGGTTACAAAAAAAATAAAAAAAATAAAAAGCTTTTACAATGTTCATGAAAGAGTCACAACTTTTAGAGTTTAATTTGCTTGGGATAATTGTGTTAGATCATCTGCAAAAATGTATAGTGGGAAAGGAAGGGGCCTGATTTAAGAGATTTTCAGAGGATTACATATATATCCACTTGTGGTCTATATTTCTGGTAAGCACTTTTAGGCATAGGATAAAATATACATGGTGATGACATGAGATCTTCTTGTCTAGTTCCTTTATTGTAGGGCTACTTTGAAGAAAAGAGTTCTCGTGCCATTAATCAAGATGGATATGACGCTTGTGGTGATGCAAGACATGATGAATTTTATGAGATTTGTGCAGAATTTGAAATGGGTTTGAGTGTGAGAATGAAAGATCATTCATGACGGTCAAATGCCTTTTTCTGCTCTGAAGAACATGTTAGCATAATTTTTTTTCATTTTTTGAAAAATGTGAAATAGTTTCTTGAATGCTAATGACTCAGTCCGCACGATTCTTCTATTTTTTTGTGAAAACTAATCAACTTGTTGTGGACTAATAATCTTATCCAAAAAGGGACTAACGTGAACAAATGACTTCTGTGATAATCTTGTAGATAGTGTTAAAAGAGTCTAATGGGTCCGAAAATGAATTCTCCGAGAGTACGTATTGGGCCTCAACAATCACTATCTAAAGCCAACCACATCGGCACGTATGTATATACTAGTTGCATCAGGCCCGGCTTAACTCATGATGAAAAAATAGTAAATTCAATTATAAAAATATAATTTATATCACATTTTCCTATTGTATAATTAATTTATTTTAGTGTCACGTTAATCATGTTTTGTTGGTAAATCTTCATATTATTAAAGTTTCTTAGTCATAATTGAATAATTTTTAAAGAACAAATTATTTATGGGGAAGGAAGTTTTGAAGGAGAATTAGCAAATACAAAGGGACACAATATTCTTTACACTAAAGAAGCAAAATTTTGGAGGTTTAAAACAAATAAAGGGTGTGTTTGCTATGGAGAAATTTTTTGGAGGTTTTTCAGAAAATGTTTTTTAATTTTTTCATGTTGGGCTGGTCAAAATTTTTGAAAAACATTTTCTCTAGGAAAATAAAATTATTAAAAATGAGGAAAACGACTTCATTAGTGGAAGTAGGAAAACTAAGTTCCACAAATGACATTTCACATTCATTGTGTCTTCCCTGCCCTCCAATACACCTCATCTTCAATACCCCACCCTCATAGCCTCCATCACCACTACCCACCACATCCCCACCCTCACCATACCACCCATAGTACTTGTCTAGATTATATACAATTGATTTTAGGATAATATATTTTGCTTACATACGGAACACAAGAAAATAAGTAAGAATACACTTGTTTTGCTAAAAAACATTTTTAAAATAATATTTTCCTTCACAAACACACCCAAAGAGTAGAGTATGGGGTACGAAGTAGTAAGATCTAATAAATGTTCTGATTGAAAATGAAACAGTGACTCCAAAGTTGCATAAATTTTAGCAAATTTATAATAACAAATAATGTTAAAGGCACACCCTCGATTCTTTTTTACTTGTCTCTTGTTGACTTGGCACTTCCCTTAAGAAATTATTTATTAGGAGTAAAATATTCTAATTAAAATTTAAGTTTGACTACTAATACTCTATATAGTTACTTAATGATAACGGTAATATAAGAAGAATTATTAAATCTTTCGTGATTTGCTAAAATAGACATGTAAAAATTTGTTTTTAGTATGACGTAAAAAAGAATGGAATGAATAATTTAATAAGGGATAACAAGAGATGAAAAAAAAAATACATGGTCCAATTAGTAAAAATATGTAGGATAAAATTCGCCACGTGGCGCAACATCATAGGACAAAATATAATGTGAGGACTACAAAAAGCCTCATATTGGCTCTTATATAAAATAGTAATATATATTTCGCAAATAATTTTCACTCTTTGCCTTTCAAGAACCGTGGCAAAGTCGTGAATTACGTCTAGAATGTTCAAGGTTTAATATATATGTATAAAAAAATTATTTTCGACTTATCTACATAGTATAATTTTCAGTTAAAGAATATTCAACTGACCATCCTTCACTCTACGTGGCTACGCACTTTTGATGATAATAAAAAAGGTGAGTGGGAAGAAAGAAAAACCTCAAAACGAAGGGGAATATTCCAAAAACAGAAAGGAGATGACATTAGAAACCACCAAGCAAAGTTGAGGTCCACGAATGAATTGATTGCTTCTCTTTTTCTTGTAACCCAAACCACACAAGTCTTATGAAAGGGACGCATATTATATGGCAAGATGTATTTTACACGTAAATTTGTAAGGGCTAGGCCAATATGATGTTGATTCTTGATTTTCTTATTGATGAATGTGCCAAGAATTCCAACACTTGCACTGTTGTTTATGGAAATAATAATAATAATAATACTGATTTCTAAGACTCGGCTTCCCACCCCATATATAATATTTATTTTAATTATTTTCAAGCAGTTTTAACATATACAATTAAACTTTTGTAATTGTGCCATTTGTCTGAATATTTTTTGGATACTATAACAAAATATTATCATAGAGAATATATAATGTACATAATATAAGATTAAAATCAGTTCTAAAAGAGACTTGATTGATCCAATAAAACATTGTTACAAAGAATGTCTGTTATAAAAAAGTTAACTATATAAAATTAGTTTTACTGGTTGATCGAGTAAAACACTTGATGCAACATCACACAAAACTAAAGCTAAAAAAAGTAGTTTACGATGTTACCCCATATGCATATAGGCCGGCTACAAGCGTGTTTGTAGCTAGACAGCAAATGAAACCCTCAATCGTCAACACATTAATGATCATACATATAAACATCAATCTTTCATGACTTGATTCTATTTTATTAGCCAAGTATACAAAATGTGCTTTCAATACGTGACGGTGAAAATCAAACTCAAGATTCTATGCTTCTAAATTCTAATATCATTTGAATTACATTATAATTAATTTAAATCATTAAAGAAAATATATTTTTAGTTATTCAATTATATGTGTTTTCAATATTTGTGCTACCCAATTACTCCTAGTCTCCTATTACATTGGACCATCGGTGTAAGTGTTTTTATTTTTCTCTCTCAGCATATAAGCTTCTTCAATAGTCGAGAAAGGGATAGATGACACCTTGGGGCTTTTACCCACAGATATGACTACTGAGACATGCACGTAATTGGCTCGACAAAATTTTGAGACATATTTAAGCCTTTAAGGTTAAATAAACTTGAATAGCAATATGTAGTGAAAGAGATCCAAAAAGTCTACATCTTAAGCTTAGTTTAGACTGACCTATTTAATGCCATTCTTATATCCCAGTGGGATCAAATGCAGACAACGATTCTCCCTCTAAATTTTCCTGGTCTTCTACTCTTTGCTTTCTATCAAAATTTTCGGGTAGGAACATAGCTCATAAATTTAAGAGAAAGAATTAAAAAGGGAAAAAAGTACATTTGATGAAATTTGAACTAAAACTTCCACTCCCCCATCAAAAGTTACGTTAAGTTTTGGTCTGTTGGATTTTGTTAGGCTAAACCAGTCCAAAGATTATACTCTTAACATGATGTGGTATTGTTCGCTTTACGCCAAGCTCGCACGGTTTTTCTAAAAAAGTCTCACACCGTTAAGAGATTTTGCACCTTATATGTAGCTTCCCAATCTTTTCAGCTACAAATGTGGGACTTTGTTTGCACACCCAAAAATCTCCTTCTCGAACTAAGTTCCACGTGCCTCATCACCACGATCAACAGGCCTTCCTCTCGAACTGAGTTCTACGTGGTTCATTACCACAATCCACGAGTCAATTTTCGAGCTTCACTGCGTGCGCCACCCACATTGTCTGAGTATTTATGACAACTGAAGCCCCGCAACTAGCTTCTTTTTGTATGTGTGCGTCTCTAAAGTCATAAGGGAAGTAAATCGAGCCACACGCCATCATCTGCCTTCGTCATACTCTTCTCGTTGAACCTAGGCTCTTATATCAGTTATTGGGCTAAATCTGTTAGGAAAAATACCACAATATTGATATTGAACTTGGAATGAAAAATAGTAACTGAGTTATCACAAATACTGTGTCGTGGCAAGCCACTACCTTGAAAGCGATTTCAGTCCGACTCCGGTGCAAATCATTAAGGTCGTTCACTCGCCAAGGTTCCACAGCTCTACCAAACACGTGCACTCATGGTTGGAAGTTTGGAGGTTGCCCAAAATAATTTCCCAGAAACTAACTTGAAAAGAAGAGAGAACAATAAGTTTTGGTTTGGTGTGTTTTATGTTTACCAATGTCTCTTCTTATATAGGAGATTTACAAGAGTTTTACGTTTGCAAATAGGAGAGTTTACAGAAGAGGAGATGAATGAAATTAATGGAATTAAATCAAATGGTACATAATTCATTTGGATGAATTTGTTTCAAGTCCTTGTAACGTGTTTGTAGAGAATTCATGCATTTGGAATGAATAGGTTAATCTCCTTGTAACGTATTTGCATCTTTTGCATTACACAAAATCACAAAAGTTAGGAATGATTTTAACAGTCCCCACTAATGCAAAGATAAAGAGTAAGAATAGATTCTAGGCGAAAGGACGGAACATGTACTTAAGTGTCAATGTCTTTCGATTTGAATTAACACATAGTGAAATGAGGCAACAACTAATATCCACAAAGTGAAGTACTCTTGAACTGAATGGACATAAGCTGAGACCCCCATAACACATAAGATATCCTTAATTTTGTGCAACCTCCGCGATACTAACAGAGTGCTTTTTACGGTCAGGCACACACCTTGGGTCTCATGAATGCTCTAGAAATACGGCCCAAGTCTTTCATAAAAGGCGACAACACCTTTATACTCACGTGGGTGATTCCATCAAGTCTGTCTCCAACATAGACTACCATAAGGATATGGAATCATTAAAAGTAAAAATAAGCTCAACCTTTCTCATATCAAGCGGTGAATCCATTCAGTTCTTCTCATAGCACCACCACAACCAGTTATGGAACATTAAGAGTAGAACCGAAGTAAATCCATCAAGTGTGTCTCAAAAGCACTAGCACAATGGGCTATGAAATACTTTTAGAGTTAACTCAACCTAACAAAGCACTACCACAGGCCATAGGAATAGGATATATAGTGTATATTAACGGCCTATATGGCTTCATTTGACCACAAAAATGTATCCACCATATTATCTCAATCAATGGGCTTTAGTCCCATCCCCCTCGACGTTTTAAGGATCATTTTCCTTGCTAAACCCTTGGATCCGCCAAATTTCTTTTGGACCTTACATATTCTAAGGAAATAACACTATATTTCAATAATTGTTTAACTGCACCATGTATGATGTGAATATGTCTTCTTTTTCCATTGTAAACACTATTATTGACTATCCAAATTGCCACCTGTGAGTCACAATGTAAAGAGATCGATGAAGCTTGTCTTTCCCACAACGGTACATCTGCCAAAGGTTTCTCAGCCACTCAGTTTCTTGCCTTGCCAACTTGATGGCAATGAATTCAGATTCCATGGTAGAACGTGCTATGCAAGTCTGTTTGGAAGACTTCCATGAAATAGCACCTGCATCCAAAGTAAACACAGCCGCTCGTTGAGCTAACTTCATCATTGTCAGTTACCCAGTTTGCATCACAAAAACCTTCTAAAATAGCGAAAAAATTATTAAAATTCAAACACCAATTCATAGTACCTCTCAAATACCATAGCAAATGATGAAGAGCATTCCAGTGTTCACAACTGGGATTATATATACTCAATCTGCTCACAGCATAAGCTATATCAGGCTGAGTATAGTTCAGGAGAAACATTACACTCCCAATTATTTTAGCATATTCAATTTGAGAAACACTAGATTCTTTATTCTTTTTCAAGTGTATGCTAGGATCATAAGGAGTTCTCACTAGCACAACATCAAAACATTCAAACTTTTTCAACATCTTTTCAATATAATGAGACTGACACAAAGAAAAGCCATTAACAAGTCTTTTGATTTTAATCCCTAATATCACATCTGCTTCTCCAAGGTCTTTCATTTCAAACTTAGAAGATAAAAAGTTTTTAGTCTCATTAACAACATTCACATTAGGGTCAAAGATTATCATGTCATCCACATACAAACATATAATCACACAATCTGATCTTATCATTTTGGAATAAACACAGGTATCAGATACATTAATAACAAATCCATAATCCACTAATGTGACATTAAACTTTTCATACCACTGTTTAGGTGCCTGCTTTAGACCGTACAAGGAGTTCCTCAATTTGCATACTTTATTTTCCTGTCCTTGGACCACAAAACCCTCAAGTTGAATCATATAGATCTCTTTCTCTAAATCAACATTTAGAAATGCCGTTTTGACATCCATTTGGTGTACCAACTATGAATAGCGGGTAAAGCAATAAGAGTCCTAATGGTCGCTATTTTAGTTACAGGAGAATAAGTATCAAAGTAATCAACACCTTTCTTTTGGTTAAAACCCCTAGCCACAATTCTAGCCTTATATTTATCAATTGTATGAACAGGTCTCAATTTCTTATTAAACATCCACTTGCTACTTATGGGTTTACAACCTTTAGGCAAATCATACAAGTCCCAAGTGTGATTAGAAACTATAGAGTCTAATTCACTTTTAATGGCTTCTTTCCAAAACATAGCATCTATTGATCTCATTGCCTCATCATAAGTCTTAGGTTCTTCTTGTATTAGGTAAATAAACACTAATTCATCATTTAAAACATCAATATCAAAATTCTCAGTCAAGAAGGTCATAATAAAATCTAGACCAAAGCTAGTCTCAATTCTACGCCTTTTACTCCTCCTAAGTTCAATTTCATGCTCATTATTAACGATATTAGAAGAGGGAACAACATAGAATTAACAAACGTAGATGTAGAAGCATTATTTTTCACATCAATAGGCACATCATTTTTAAAAAGAAAAACATGCTCAAAAAATTCTGCATCTCTATATTCACAAATAGAATAATCATTCAAAGACATAAACCTATACGCAACACTATTTTGAGCATAACCAATAAAGACAGCATCAAAAGTCTTAGAACCTACATTGACACATTTAAAACCATGTACACCAACTTTAGTTAAACACCCCCATACTTTTAAAAATTTCAAGTTAGGGGCGAACCCTTTCCACAACTTATAGGAAGTCTTGTCCAACTTCTTATGAAGGACTCTATTAAGAATATTTCATGTAGACAAGACAGCTTCCCCCCACATGTTGTCAGATAGACCCGAGCTCAAAGGGGTAGAGTTCATCATTTCATTAAGAGTTCGATTTTTTCATTCGACTACACCATTTTGTTGGGGAGTATAAGGAGCACTAACCTCATGTATAATACCATTTTTCTCACAAAAATCCTATAGAGTATTAGTACTATATTCACCACCCTTCTAAGATCTTAGTCTCTTGATTTTTCTATCTAATTGATTTTCAACTTCTGCTTTGAATTTCAAAAACATGCTTTCAGCCTCATCCTTAGACTTAAGAAGATATACCTTAGTGTATCTGGAAAAGTCATCAATAAAAGTAATGTAATACTTCTTTCCACCTTTACTAATAGTGTTCTTGAAATCAGCTAAGTCCGAATGTACTAGTTCAAGCAATTTTGTTTTTCTACTAGTAACACGTTTAAATGGTTTTTTGACATGTTTTGCTTCTACACACAGAGGACATTTAGAAAAACCATCATTTTTTATCACAGGAATTAACTCAATTTTTCTAAGTCTTTTAATAGAAGCAATATTAACATGACATAGTCTACCATGCCACAAATTAATAGACTCAGCAATATAAGCAGAATTGGAAACACTTGCATTATTGAAAATCTCTTGAACAATAAACCCCATTAAGATATCCCTTACAAACAAAGTCTCCTCCACGAGAAATAATTATTTTATCAGCTTCAAAAATAAGTTTAAGGCCTGCTTTGTTAAGAAGTCTTTGCAGAAACTAAGTTTCTGCAGAGGGAGGGAACGTATAGAACATTGTTCAAGACTAATGTTTTTTCAGAAGTTAACTTAAGAAGGAATTTTCCTTTACCCATAACTCCAGCAGTTGTGGAGTTACCCATGTAGACACACTCGCCATTAATGGACTCCTCAAAGTCATGGAACAACTCCTTGTTGGCACAGAAATGCCTTAAAGCACATGTGTCCAGCACCTAGTCGGTCTTGTTAGCCACCAATTTTGCCTCGACGACTACAACAACAATCACTTTATTATCCTCAGCAAGATGAGCTTGGATATCACTTTGTCCTCCCAACTTTGAGTTTTTCCCTTGTCTTAGATGACACTGAGCAGCCCTGTGACCAAGTTCCCAACAGACGAAACAAGGTCCCTTCAATTTCTGGATTTGGCTCTTTGGCTTGTTGAAATGGTTCTTCTTCTTCACATGTTCCTTTGTCAAGACTTTCTTCTTTTTGCCTTTGAACCTGTCTTTCACATACCAGAAGATTCCACAAGATTAGCTTTAGAAGAATTAAGAGAAAGATCTTCCATCTTATCTTTGATGAGACGGTTTGCCTCCTTAATCCTTATGTGACTGATCAGTTCCTGGAGAGTTAAATTCTTTTTCTTATGCTTCAATTGGTTTCTATAATCACTCCAAGATGGCGGGAGTTTTTCAAGTAGAACATTGGCCTGAAAAATCTCACACATTTCTGCCTTCGTTGAGAACATCAGCAGTCAAGTTCCCATACTCGTGAACCTGTTCCGTGATTGGCTTATTGTCAACCATCTAAAACTTAATCCATTGCCCAACAACATATTTTTTTCTTCCCTGCATCGTCAGCGCCATATTTCTTTTCCAAACTGTCCCATATTTCCTTGGCATATTTAAAAGTAACAAATAAATCAAATAAAGTATTAGTCATATGGTTCAGCAAATGCCCTCTAACAGTTTTTTTATCTTTTTCAAACTTCTTTTTAATAGCATCATCAACAATCATAGTAGTGCTAGAACCAATAGTAGCGTTAGCAACATTAACAACAGTGTTAGAACCAAAAGTATATAGGAGGTTCATTAAACAAAACATAATTAACTTCTAATTATAAAAAGAAAATCAGAAGTTTTTGTGACCAACGTTTTAAATTATTTCCGTCCAAAGGCTCGAGCTTCGATAGATCAGGAAGAGTTTCGTTCAAGGAAATAGCCATTTGTTCAATATTTTATGTAAGAAATCGCTTTCAAATTGTTAGGAAAAATACCACAATATTGATATTGAACTTGGAATGAAAAATAGTAATTGAATTATCACAAATACTGTGTCGTGGAAATCCATTGCCTTGAAAGCGATTTTGGCCTGACTCTAGTACAAATCGTTAAGACCGGTCACTCCCCAAGGTTCCTCAGCTCTTGTAAATGCGGGCACTCATAGCTGAAAGTTTGGAGGTTGCCCAAATAATTGCCCAGAAACTAAATGTTTTTGGTTTGGTGTGTTTTATGTTCACCAATGTCTCTTCTTATAAAGGAGATTTACAAGAGTTTTACGTTTGCAAATAGGAGAGTTTACAGAAGAGGAGATGAATGAAATTAATTGACCATTAAATCAAATAGTACATAATTCATTTGGATGAATTTGTTTCAAGTCCTTGTAACATGTTTGTAGAGAACTCATGCATTTGGAATGAATAGGCTAATCTCCTTGTAACGTATCTGCATCTTTTTCATTACACAAAATCACAAATGTTAGGAATGATTTCAACAAAATCTGTTCAAAGATACTCTTAATATAATGTGATATTGTGCACTTTGGGCAAACCCGCACGGTTTTTCTCAAAGGACCTCACACCATTAAGAGATCTTACACTTTATATATAGCTTCACAATCTTTTGAGCTACGTACCAATGTGAATTTTATTTATACCCCAACAATTCTATTAAGGATTTAAATTTCTGATGTTAGGTGCTAATTAATGCTTATTATACATATTTATTGATAAATAATTTATAAGTGATTTAATTGTTAAAACATTAATATATAGAAACTAATTTAATCCTTCTTTTAAAAGTAAAAGGTGAGAAATTTTGGATCGTGGTTTGAAGACTCGGAAAAGGGCCAAATATACCCCTGTACTATTGGAAAAAGGCTAAATATACCCTTCGTTATATTTTGGATCCAAATATACCCCTACCGTTATACTATTGGTTCAAATATACCCTTCCTCTATTAAAATTGTCCAAGGTGGACATCCAATCCTACGTGGCACTAACATCTGATAAGGTGGAAGCCACGTTGCATGCCACCTCATCACCTCTAACCCATTTTACCCTTCCCTTCTATTTGTTTTTCCACCGCAAGTATATCCTTCTCCTCCACCACTAGCATATATTTCCCCTCCACCACCATTGCCACCATTACCGTCGCCATGACCACTCTATATATAGCCAAGGATACGCTGATGGTATATAGTGTGACCCAGTTGGTGTTGGCACTTGACAGTCCACAAGACATTTGGGGTGTGCTTATAGTGTATTGCTTCTGGTTCAAGTGTAATGCTTCCTAATTAGATCGATACAATACCCCTCTATATTATTACTAAATTAATTCTGCACCATGGTATTCATGATGTTCTTATGTCGTTTAACAGTAAATAACAAAATAAGTCCTCGGTGTTTGACAGTGAATAATCCAATTAATAACTTTTTGACCCTTTTCAGTAGCCGAAAGAGTGGGTAGGGAGGAATGTCATGGATTGTATGAATGAAAAATGTGCGAAGGCATTAGAGAATTTCCTGTTTAGTAGCCGGAATTCTTCAATTTTACGAGTATATTTCCCTTTCTTTTATCTCTTTTTCCAGTAGATACGTGTTACACCTTGAGAATTTCCGTGTCGATTACGTCGTAAGCAAACTAATGTAAGTCCAGAGAGGCTATGATACCCCTATCAGGTTAAAGAAAGACTTTTGACAATCATTAAGCATGTACCCTAAAGGTTTCTAGGCTAAGATAATCGAAGGAAGTACTTTTCGTGAAAGTTTGTTGACTGGGCAGAGATACGGCCTAACATACGGACCGTCTGTCATGTTTGAGAGGCGTAAACCAACATCAGAGAGTTATACAGAATTTTGGCCAACATACGGTCAGACATACGGATCGTAAGTCAGACATACGGATCGTAAGTCAGACATACGGACCATAAATATGACATACGAACCGTATGTCCACCGTAAGTTGCTGTCGTTGGAAAAAGTTCCAAGTTACATATATTTGGCCCACTTCGTTTTTTTTTTTTTTTCATTTTTCTTCACCAACAGACCCCAAACACTCCCAAAAACCCTCTCAACACCTCTAGAGCCTTCTCCACACTCTATTTACATAAATCCAAGGAAAATCAAAGATCAACATCATTAATCCAAGGAAATCAAGTGCAAGGAAGCTCTTTAGGATGGCTAGAAGTCAAGAATTTCTTTGGAAGTGGAGCTAGGGTTTTCTCCAAGTGAAGCATTTCCATCTAAAACCATTTCTACACAATCAAAGGTAAGTTTTATGATCATTTCATGTTATTTAGAATATTGAAGGGTTGAAAGACTTGGATTATGGAAAAAGGTAGAAAATGGGTTACAAATATAAGAATAGTGGTATTCTTGAATAGTAGTTGACATGGATCATGATTCTTGAGGTATTATGAGTGAAATCTTGTTTTAAATGATACAAATGATGTTAAGGAGGTATCATATGAGAACAAATACGATGTTATGCCATAACTATGGTCATGAATCATTTTGGTAAGGAATTGTGGGAATTGAATAATGTCGAACTTGACAAAGCTATTGATTATGATATTATGAATGTTGTTATTGATGTTGGGAGTTGTTATAGCATATGGAGGAAGTTGTAGAAACAAAGGAGATGCTGCCCAATTTTCGTTAGCTTTAGCTTAAGCTTAAGTATGTTCCAATTATCTAATCTTAGTACGAATTTTCTTGAAGGTAGAATCGTGAACCTTGGAGAAAAGCATTTAATTGATAAAGTTGGAGAGACGTAAAGGTATGTGAGGCTAGTCCCTTCTTTTCTAAGGCATGATTCCTATGACATGACTTACTATATTTTTCCATGACTTTCTTACATTCCGGAAACTATGAGCCTATGACTATTAAGAATTTCTTATAAGATAAAGATAAGAGATATGCTATGAAAATGACAACGATGACGATGACGATGACGATGACGATGAGTCTAAGTCTAGAGATTCCAAAGCTTGTGATATGATATCCTTACGAAGTTAATGATCCTTATACGCTTCTTTGATGTTTTTCATTGTTGCTAGACCCGCCTTATAATGTTAGTTCCTTCAAGGTGAGATATGATGAATATGATCACTTCATAATGTGATCGGGGGGTTCTCGACCTTATGTCACCCCGATATAGTTATAGATTGTCTTTAAGCTCTAAAGTATGTTCTATGACAAATGTATGATGATGATGAGTTATGGTGAGTTCATGATGATACGATTACACCGTGCCTAGATGGCCAGGCATGTCACCGCCAAAGCGGGCTGCATACGATTACACCGAGCCTAGATGGCCGGGCATGTCACCGCTAAGGCGGGTTGCATATGATTACATCGAGCCTAGAGGGCCGGGCATGACACCACTAGTGGGCGGTGTACGATGGTTACCCGGATGCGGGTTAACGGTGATGGTATATTTGATATGAATAACATGTGTTTTCCTTTAAAAGCTAAGCAGGTTATGCCTCCGCCTCATGTCCATCATTTCTTTATTATGTTAGTATTATTCATGCCTTACATACTCAGTACACTTTTCGTACTGACGTCCTTTTTCCTTTTGGACACTGTGTTCATGCCCACAGGTAGACAAGGAGGTGGCCCAGATTCATAGGTGTTGATCAACAGACTCACAAGAGCACTCCATTATTCGGGAGGTGCCGTTTTGATATATTATTTTGTGTGCATATGTTTTGGGCATGACGGGGTCCTGTCCTGTCTTTATGTCTAGTACTCTAGTAAAGGCTCGTAGATACGTTCGTGTGGGTAGTAAATGTCCCATGATGACTACGTTGTATATTTGCATATTATTTTGATAGCCCGAGAGGCTCATATATATGAAATTAGATAGGGTAGTGGAAGTGATGATGATTTTCCCTATGACTAGAAGTGTGAGAATAATAAATGAATGCAGGAAAGTATGATGATTAGTAGAATGAGTGGTGCTCGATAGTTAGCTCCGGGTACTCGTCATGGCCCCCTAGCCGGGTCGTGACAATACGACTCTGGTCAATTGGCTGTTGTTCAATTGGTGGACATGGACACTAAATGAAAGTTGTGAAATACCTATTTGAGTTGGAAAGTTATGGCAATGGTGGCGGAGGGCTAGTATATGCTAGTGATGGAAGAACAAATAGAGGAGAGGGGTAAAATGGGTTAGGGGTGTTGAGGTGGCATGCCACATGGCTTCCTCCTCATCAAATGTTAGAGCCACGTAGGATTGGATGTCCACCTTGGATAACTTTAACGGAGGAAGGGTATATTTGAACTAATAGTATAACGATAGGGGTATATTTGGACCCAAAGTATAATGAAGGGTATATTTGACCCTTTTCCAATAGTACAGGGGTATATATTATCAGTGATCAGTCTAACTGAGTCTTTAATAGCCACAATTAACCCTCGGGGCCTGAGATAGGCAAAAGCACATTTCGGTTGCTCACGTGAATCACGCGTTAAAAAAGAAAGTTCATTTAAGATGTATGGAAAGGGTAAAAAAAAATGTTATTAAAGTATGTGAATTTCATCAAATTTATCTTCTGTTAATCAAAATGTCCCTATCATTACTTAATTGGGCCAGAAAGTCTTTATTTCACGCAGAACATAATCGAACATAATTAAAACACTAATATGAGCATATTTGGACCTACGCGCATACATTAAGGACATATTTGGTCCAATTTAGTTCCTAACTTTTATACAATAACTTTTCAAGCTGCATTTAAGGTCATCTATGAGTTTGAATTAAAAAGTTGCAATTCATTTAATTTACTAAGTTCGAAATCTATTACTTTCAGTAAATTAGAAGAAATAAGAAATGGGGTGTGAACTTGGATAATTTGTGAAGTTCGACTCCCAATCTCAAGTCAATAATGTTCTAAATAAATTGGTGAAACAAACATGAAATTTATTTGGAAAACTTACGTGAGGTGTATGAGTTGTTAGTATTCCAATGAATACTATGGCTTGTGCTTGACGTCTTCTTTGGGTTGTTTCATACGTTGTTTTGGCTAAAGATTTGTGAAGCTCCAAAAGTAATCTGTGTTCCTGTTGACGAATATCTTGAGGTGGGGAGGGGGTGGGCTGTTAAATTATTGATACGACTCCACTAAGAAAATTATCCTTATATTATGCGAAACAATCTATATTTGCTCCCAAACTATATATGTATTAATAAAAAATATTAGTAGTCTTTTATATCAACCACTAATCAACAAAGACAAATTTAATCATTTTCATAACAATAAGAGTAAATTGAATCTCAACTATTGATATATTCAAACTTTTTTGTAACGGTGTCTTGTTCGACTATATTTTTTTGACTGCTATAGCGAAAATATTATTATATGTTGATTCACGAGTAGGCCCAAGCAGTAGTAATTTCCTAGTTGGAGTTGGTCGTGCCTACCAAAACCTGTCAAAGTCTTCTGCTTGCACGATTCCTCCTACCTTTTGCTCCAATTATACAAAAGAAGAGAATGAGCGCAACATTTTATTCTCTTCGATCTACCGGTCTTTGTTTACTTCTGACCCTTTATTCTCTTCGATCTATTGCTCTTTGTTTACTTCTGACCTTCCCTAATTCATACACAAAAGAGGGGGAAGGGGGGGGGGGGGGGGGTCAGATCTTGGAGTAAGCACCTTTTCCGGGGGCAACGCTATTCAATAGTTTAGACCCCTAATTTGGTCTATAGCTGAGTTGTTGGCTTATACTTAAATGCGAGAGGCTCCAAATGTGAATGTGATTAGCCTAAGCCTGTAAAGTGGGCTGGGCCGAGCCATATAAATGCTGCTCACATGGGGCCGAGTCGGGCCATAGTTAGTGGGCCGAGTTGGGGGCCGGGTTGGAGGAGGGAAAGGGGTGTCCGGCCCAGCCCCCTACCCGAGTAGGGGTACATAGTGGGCTAAGTGGGCCGGGCCGAATTTTAATTATTTTAAAAAAAATTCTAATACTAAAATTTATTAAGTTTGATACTTTAAAATCTAGTTGTTGTCAACTTTATTTTAACCATCAAGTTCTTTAAATTATACTTTGACCCTATTTTCAATCTATAAATACCATTCATTCTTCTCCATCTTATCTCACAATTCCCTACTAAATCTCTCTCTCTCTCTCTCCTCTCTCTCTCTCTCTCTCTCTCTCTCTCTCTCTCTCTCTCTCTTCCAACTTCCAAGTTCAAATTTCAAAATTTAAATTTAATGGATAATGATAATCCTTCACCTCCTCCTCCAGTCCGAAGATCAATTTCAAGTCCGGTGTGGTTGCATTTTGAGCGAGTAGACGAGGAGCATATTAAATGTCAACATTGTGGTCAAATAAGTCCAAACCGGTTTTTGGGGGTACCAGCCCGTTACGTAGGCACTTGGACAAAAGGCACAAAATTGAACTTTGAAGTTTATCTCTTCTTTAAATTTCTCCATCGATGCTAGCGTTTTGAACTTTTCATTTGTAATAAGTTAACAGTTCAAGTTTGTATGTTTTGAATTTGCAATGTTATCAATTTAAGTTTGAAGTTTTATTTTAAATTACTTATGTAGTCTTGTATGACATTCTCAACTTTTTATAATTTTTAGCACTTAAATAGCCGTTGGGAGTCTTCATTCCAACAACATATTCAAGATATACACAAATATACCATTAACATATACAAGATATGCATAAATTAGGAACTTTTTTTTGCTATAAATAAGCTAATCTTTTTAACCCAAAAAAAAAAAGGTTGAAATGAAATCACACAGTAACTAAATGGGAACAATGCACATGAGTTTTGATACTAAACCAAAGTTCTTAATTTAATTATCTCATCTGATCCTAAGTCCTAATGTCATGTGCAGATTGTCACCTCTCCATCATCGGCGGAGACATTTCAAATACGCTAAAAAATATTTGAAACTAATAAGATCTTAGACATTGGTTGTTCTACATTTTCGTACTTCATCACCATCTATCTTCCAATTTCTCTGTGAGTTGATCCTTTATTTCATTTTAAAGATTCTGTAAACTCAGCTATCAGTATGGATGACTGATGACACAGCATTTTGACATAACTATCTGTCACACCCCGATCTCACTAGGGTGTGATGGGCACCCGACCCCGTAACCGGAGCCGAGCGAACCCACTGACTCTTACTACGTACTGGTTTTTTTTTTTTTTTTTTGAATCTCTACGTCAAGTATACATAATAAGTTTGCTGAAACATTCTTTTTTTTTGCTTTTAAATCAAATAAAATATGTAACTGTACAAAACTTGTATCATAATACAACCGACTCCCGAAACCCACGACCGTGTACGCAAAGTCTCTAACTTCAAACAAGACATCATGGCATAGTACGGCGACTCGGCGACACTCCGGAACAAACGGAGTTTGCCAACTTCGCCGGAACATCTTCTATAATGGTGTCGATCATCAAGGGGTGTACACGCGGCATGAAACGCAGCCCCCGAAGAGAAGGGGTCAGTACGAGCTTTGTACTGAGTATGCAAGGCATGAGTAATGTTACGAAATCATAATAGAGAACATAAAACATAACATAGGAGAGTGATATAACCTGTAACTCTGTTTGTCTACCCTGATGGATATTGTGCAAGTTAACTTTACCTTTGGGGTACTATATAGATACTGCAAGCAAACTGCCCGACCGTGTAGGTACGGTGTATAACTGCCCGACCATACAGGTGCGGTGGACTACTGCCCGACCATATAGGTACGGTGTAACGCTTTCTGAGCAGACCATGAAATAAAGAAGTAATCATTATCCGAGTGCCCCGGGGCGGATGCCATGCACGCTAGCTTTTAAAAAAAACGTGTAAATATACGTAAGTAAACCGCCCGACCACGTAGGATCGGTGTATAACTGCCCGTCCCTATAGGAACGGTGTATAAGCCCGCGTCCAGGCCTCCCGCGTCCGAGGTGTAATCTGCCCACTATAGTGGTGTGTCGCCCGCCGCCCGTTGGACGGCGCGGTGTGACTCGTTCCCGGCCATGTAGGCACGGTGTTATATAAAAAAAACATACTTAATTATAAAGCATGCATGAGAGCCCAATCAAAAGCTATAACTTTATCGGAGTGACGTAAGGTCTTAAAACCTCCGATTACTTTATGGAATAATCATGGGCGCTTTGTCTCACTCAAGGAACAATTATAAGGCGAGACTATCAATCAAGGATAACACCATGGGAAAACATAAAACAGGATCATAACCTATCATTTCACATACTTTGAAACCTTTAAAATAGTCATTATCTAAAAAAATGGCTTAACATTTCATATCGTCGTATTCGTAGTAAGAACATATCCTTGACACATTCGCCATATACCTTTTCTCATACCTGGCATCATCATTATCATCATAGAACCATAGTCGTCGTTTTAGTCATTAAGACCTTTAATATTGTAAAACTTGGTTTTTTTGGAGAAAAATGAATATTTTAGAAAACATTTATAAACTTTCAAGAAAAATCGTGCTTTGAAATCATAACTTCTAACCTTTGAAAATAAGGACACTATGGGAGCGTTTATAAGATTACATCATATGATTCATGCCATAGAAAGAAAGGGCTTAGCCTTAACATACCGCGCGCGCGCCTTACTAGCTACGCTTATTCGTCCAAACTTGATAGTCTACATGCAAGAGAATTCATCCATTCATTAGTTTCATTATCATATACTTGCCTTAACCTTTCAAACGCATTCACTTATATTCTAACGAATTTCTAAAGAGCTCCCTTATAAACATACCTCCCCCGAGAATCTAACTCGGCCAAATTTTAATCAATGACATTCCGGGAATTCAACCCGGCCAAACCAACAAAAATACCACAATTATTTTAGCAACACTTCAATATTCAATTCAATTCAATTCAATTCAATTAATATTCCGTCGAATCAATCGACATACTACTTCACCCGAAACCTTCAAATTTAACAACAACCATACATTTCATTATCATCTATATTCATTAACTTCAACCACATTCTTCATTCAATGTCACATAATCCATAACTACAACAACTAGAATATCGAATTACATTAAGTGACACTAGCTTACCAAAACACCCATTTCGACCATAATCTCTCCTTACATGTCTTCATGCATTTTTATTCATCCCTTTACATTACAACAACAACATAACAATCAAAATGCCAAATAGAATTGATTCATTTTCTCCTACACCAAACAAGGACCACACGGCCACTACACTTTATACATACTTCCATGAATTTTTCACTCATTTCTTGGCATTTCAATAACAACCAACATGCTACATATACTACATGCATATTTTCTTGAATTCTCATCTTTTCATACACTACGACAACAAACAACATTCTACATAGAATCAATCCATTCTTTCCATGCAACACAACACATCACCACGACCAATCCATGCAACACAATACACGGCTACAACTAACATCCACAACTCAACAATCAAATTACTAAATGATATTAATTCGTCGCTTCACTCCAACACAACACATATATTCGGCCAACATGCAACACACATATTTTCATATATTTCATCCATTTCTTCAACCTACACATACACCAATATTCATAACACTTAAAAGAGATGAAACCTTACCTTTTCTTCAACTTCCCACTTGGTGTAGGATTGGTGCATGACACCAAACACCCTTCTACTTGCTTCAACACTTGCACCATGTTGTAAAGGACCTTCCATTGGGTAGAATAACTAGGAGGAAATATTTTTCTCTTGATCCTCCTTGTTGGTCCATGTTCGGCCTCCATGGCCGAACACCCCTCTTTCTCTTTTTTTTTTTTTTGTTCTTTCTTTGCTCTCTCTTTTTCTTCCACTCTCTTAAATTAAAAAGATGACCACACACATATATATATATATATAACTCTCAAGCATGTGAGGGGCACATGCCCCTCTCTCCATCTCTCTAGATTTTTCCTTTATTTTCTTGAATTTCCTAACATGGTCAAGGAAGACCTAATGTCTTCTTTTATACACTTTAATCCCTACTAATTTAAAAATAAGGGCATGTAGTGCACGGCTAACATGGCACCTTCATGAATTTTTTGAACTTTTGTAAAATGACCATTTTGCCCCTAGCCTTTTAAATATTTCCATGAACCATTTCGCGAATTTTCCTTTTTCGCCCTCAACCTTTCTCAATATTCCATATCAACAATGTTCCTAAATAATATTAATAACCCACTTGCGCATAGAAATAGTTTTGGAAAACGATCTTACCTTCCACATTCCACGACTTCTTCGAAATATCCGAATGCACGAAATGCGGGCTATAACACTATCTTCCTTTTAATTATGCTAATTGATTATTTTTATAATAATATCCATGATGCTCAATAGTGTTATTATATTAATTTGCTCGAATCATGTTCACGAAAAGATATTTTCTCTGCCGCCATAATTTTTTGTGTTACCAACTTATTTTTTACAGCAAATAGGAGAAAAAGGAAGATATGGTGGAAGTTATGAAATCTGTCATGTATATGTAAAAAAGCCTAGTTATGATTATTTTTTTTTAAATTAATTCGAAGTGGGCCGGGTCGGGCCCGGTGGTTAAACTAGTCGGGCTAAATGGCGTGTCGAAAATCCTCCTAATTTTTTTTAAATTACCCCACCACCCTCTTTAGGATTGGGTAGGGCGGTTATGGGCCGGGTTAGGTGGGCCGGTCCCAGGCCGACCCGGCCCAATCGACAGGCTTAGATTAGCCTTAGAGGAGAGGAGAGACAATTGAACAGATAATATAACATAAAATATAAATCAATTTCAAAGAAAACTTAACTATTATATTGAAATGTTATTATAAAAAAATGAATGTTATAGAAGTAGAAGATAAGTTTAGGCAATTTCACTTAATTCAAGGACAAATTAAATACAAACTTCTCCAAAATAATACATACTTAACTCTCTTAACCAAATTGCCAAAAGAGGGGTAGGGGCCCTATCGCATGCCGCGACACATAGGAATCAGGCAGAAACTTGCTTGGCTGGAAATTCCAGGAAAATACAACTGCAAAAGCACAATGTCTTTTAACTCTCACTCGTCACTGTACACCAGTCACCATATATATATATGTGTCTCTCTCTCATCCCTATTGCTATTTGTCATTATATTTTTCCTCTTTCTAGCTGGTTGTTTCTTCTGATTCCACTCATAGCCTACTGCATAATGAAGGTATGATTCTTCATTCTTCCTGTTTCAGTTCTTTTCTTCTTATGTACACACACATATATCCTGCACTCGTGTAATATGTTCACGAACTTCGCCTCTTCTCTCTTTTTTTTTTTCTTTTTTATTTCTTCCACTTTCGGAATATTTCAGGAAATATTCAATGCTCTGATTCTATACATGGGTTTTGATTCTTAAGTTTCTTTCATTCCTAAACATTCTTGTCATTTCCCTTTCCCTTTTTCTTGATTCTTTTAATCTGCCGATTTTGGATATCTAATCTTCTTCATTATGATTTATTCATCCGTTTTCCAATGAGCTGCTATTTTCTTTTTGTTACTGTTTGTATAATTTCTAAAATTTGAAATTTGTTTGTCTTTCATTTGTGAAGAAATTTGTCCTGAAATTGGATTTGGGAGATGACAGAGAAAAAAGGAAGGCCTTGAAGACAGTGGCTGCTCTTCCAGGTAATATGAAAGAACCGTAAAAAGAAGTTAATGTTGCAGTTCCAATCCTTTTTATATTATAAGCAATTTTGTTTTGAGTTTAAATTATATGCACGGATGGTATAAAGTATTTTTATACAATCAGTTTGCTTATTAGATAATTATAGGTAAATCTTTTTATAGTTTACTACGCCCTGTGTCTCAATTTATGTGTCATCATTTGACTTGAAACAACATTTAGGGCCTGTTTGGAAAGCCACCCAGGTAATTGGAATTGGGTGTAATTAGGTGTAATTACAGAGTTTGGCCTGTTTGTTTGACCGGGTAATTACACGAGTTAGGTGGGAATTGGGTGTAATTGAGAGGTGTAATTACACTCTCCAATTCTCATTCTCGGGAGTGAGAATGGGTGTAATTACACCCAACTAATTACACAAGTGGTTCTTTTTACCTATTTTTTTTTAATTTTATTTTAATTTCTTTTCTTTTTTAATTTATTTTTTATTTATATTATTTAATTTCTTTTTTATTTTATTTTAATTTATTTTCTTTTATAATTTTTTTATTTCTTTTTAATTATTTGTATTTTTAAAATATATTTTTCTTTTTATAGAATTTATATTTCATTTCCTTTCTTCTCATTCCCAACCTTTACTTCTTGTGGTTCCATGTAATTGCTCATATTTGTTTTAGTTTTTATTTTATTCATTAACCGTGTTAATATTCTAATTTTTTAAACTACATCTCTTAATATTAGAAAGAATGAGTCATTAACAAATTTAACATCTAATAAGTGACGTTATTAAAGTAGAATTTCGTTGTCAATGAGGTTATGGACTTATATTTTCCCTTTCTTTTGAATTATAGGAGTATTTACTTATGTTATAGTGAAACTTACTTATGTAGCGTTGCAATTTGACATAAGAGTATTATGTTAAAAAAAATTCTTTTGGATTTTGAATTTAGGTTACATTTTCAATTTTAACAATATTTGCTTTAGTATTATTGGCTTATTATTTTCACATTGTATGTTGTTTATTTTTCACTTACAGTTGATAGAATTATTGTCAAACATTTGAATAGTGTTATGGCATTATATTTATAAATATTCTTTTTTCGTCAAACATCCAATCCCATGATGTTCTCACAAAAAAGGTATGTTTTTAATTTTTATAATCAATTAAAATTAAAATATTATTAATTTTGAAATTATATATCAATTATTTTTTACAATATTAGCTACAAATATATGATTATTAATTAACATATTTTCAGTAAACAATGTATTATTAAATAACTAATTTAATATCATTTATAAAGGCACATATTTTTTAAATATTAATTTTAAATTTTTTATAATTAAATTTTATTTTTAAATTAAACTAACTGTGTAATTACACTTATGCAACCAAATAAAACGCTTGTAATTACACTGTAATTACATTATGACAAACAAACAGGTCATAGTAATTACAATCTTTGTGTAATTACTAGGCTGTATAATTACTAGGGTAGTAATTACACCAATTCCAATTACCAGGTGGCTTTCCAAACAGGCTCTTAAGAAAAAAGAAAGATTTTTGAAATTTTTAGCCCAAGACAAACCTTGAACGTTTGTGTGGAGGGTAACGAGAAATTTTAAAGTTAAGTTGTTTTAATTAAGAAAAATTAATATTTTTTTTGGGAGAGATAAAAAAGAAAAGGATGTCAGATAACATTAATTGGGACAGAGTAATAGTGTAACGAAGTTTTACATGCATATAACTTAGATCCTTTTGTATTTACCTCTTTTAACTGTAAGGGGGAAAAGCTTTCTGAATTGCTAGTGCCTAAACTGTTAAAGGGTTAGAAGAATCGAGTGGTGAAGATCGTTTGGAAACTTAATCAGGAAATGAGGTCATATTAATGGCTAAGTTTGAATTAAATTCTACGTACTACTTGGAAAAAGAAGAAAAAATACTGTAGCAAAATTAATTTGAACACGTCGATTCCTGATTGGCGCCACGTCAAATGGGTCCTCCATAATTACAACTTACAAGCTGTCCTTCTCTTAACGTCAGCAACTCACTTTACCCTAAATAAAAGATCTAAATAATTCATTGAAAGAGCTAAACAGCTTTGCTTTTGAATAATCTATAAGTTTATATATATGCTGTAACGTCAAAATGAATTAATTAACTAGAAGCCAATTTGAAAGAATGATCCTTAGCTACATTGCTCGGATCTTCCAAAAAGGTTGTGGTTGTTGTCGGTCTACATGTCAGATCCTCTAAAAATACATAGATTTTGAAATATTTGGCACACACTTGAAATATTTTGTAAGAGATCGAGCAATATAGATTTTAATTTGTTGGAGCCGGTCAAGTTACATTATATATGTGAAATCTTTTAATAAAAAAAGGATAAAGCTTAAACTCTAATCTATTGCTTCTTTTTGAAGCTCTAAGTCTTATCCCTCTTTTTTGTGGGTTTGGTGAGTTTCATAGCTTAGATGATTGTCAAAATATCACATTGATCACGTAGTTATAATTGTGTCACATCAATAGATATAATTTCTTAGCATCGTCAATGCTTTATTGGCGAAGGGTTTCATCGAAATAACTAATTTGCAATGGAAGAAATGAAAACGTTGTAAAATTGTAGCTATTATATTCAGAGGCGGATGAAGAATTTAAATTTGATGGACTTTAATATTTTTTGCATAAATCTATTATATTTTTGAAGTTACGGGTTCATATATCTATTGTTCGTTACAACTAAAAAATTTCCAAATAGATTTATCCGACCTGTTTTAAATATTTTTTTGCATAAACCATAAGGCTGGATTCACCCTGCTTAGATTCAGACGTAAAAACCCACTAAAGTTTTAACAATTATTAAATCCGAACAAATAATTTTAAATCTACAACGAGTTCAATACTAAAAATTTTAAAGGTTGAATTCAGAAAGTTTAAATTCTGAATCTACGTCATGTATAGAATGAAATTGACCGTGCTGAGATTGTGTAGGGATTGATGAAATTTCAATGGATATGAAAGGCAAGACATTAACCATTGTTGGGACAGTTGATCCAATAACGGTGGTGAGCAAACTACGCAAGTTTTGGGCAGCAGAGATAATGTTAGTAGGACCAAAAGAGGAACCAAAGAAAGAAGAAGAAACAAAGAAAGAGGGGGAGGAGCCTAAAAAGGAAGGTGAAAACAAGAAAGAAGAAACAAAAAAGGAAGAAGAGAAAAAGGCAGTGGTACCAGTAGGCATGGTAATGCCATATAGACCGTATTATCATCCTCCTCCTATGCACACATACAACTATCAAGTTCATCACAGCATGGAAGAGAATCCTAATGCATGTGCCATCTGTTAATTCCTTTTTAACTAACCCAAGCGACAAATGGCTGAATTTCAGTTGATCGTGTGGCAGTAACGTCAGTCTGTCACTTAGAATACCCCGTCGCATAATGTGTTATATATCTTAAATTTGTTGGGACTCTTGATTATCTTAAATTGGTTGGGACTCATGGGAATCATATATGCATATGTGAAGAAAAAAATCTACTATAACTTTTGTGCTCCTCCTTTAATTGGTCTTGGGTTATCCTAATAGTGTGAACCCAAGACTAGCTAGCTTTCAAGAATAGAGGTGCTTTTGTGGATAGACAATATATGATATCGTATTTGTATTTTGTACCTTCAGAATTAAGTATTGTGTAAAGAGAAGTCATATAGGAATTTTGTTGCCCTTTTTTCTTTTTACTACGCATAATTTGAGAAAGAGCTTGTACTTGTCATGAGCCTCTTTTCTTGAAGTACACTATGGAAACTTATTGGAATTAGATGAATACACCCATGGTCATGGTGGGAATTGGGATGAACATAAAATTGGCACCCTTAAGGAAGTCGTATTCAGGTCCTGGATTAAAAAAAAAAAAAAAAAAAAATCCCGATTTGAAATGCTTCCCCTTTAATAGACCTAGGAGTTAATTGAGCCCGAAAGTATCGAACATCGGGTGAAAAACCAGAAAAAGGGCGAAAGGGTTGAATGCAAGTTGATATATATGCTTTTAGTTTTCCAGTAATCTCCATGTTCCTATGTAAAATTTTATGTGAAAAGTTAAGATAATAACAAGTCAAAACATTGGAGTAGCACTTTCACGTAGTTCTTTCTCGATTGGACAAATTAAAGTTGGTGCAAGCTAGCTAGACATGCTTCATTCCACATGATATATTCCTGCCATTTGAGGCTGTTTTCTTGGATTTTAGTCTAAAGAGGGCAGTTTGATTTATGATTTATTTGGCTATTATTGTGGAGTCACTTTGCATAGCAATTCTTTTACTGCATAAACAGTTTCTATATTATAACTAGTCAATGAACAAAATAATACCTTGATGTGTCGATGTCGACGTACTGCTGCTGCTTGTTTTTTGTCAGGTCACTTTGGTTGGTCTACCTTTGAACTTAAACCGCCACATAAATAATCTTCATTAATTTATTTGTTTGTATGTTTTCAAAATAATATATTAGCGAGTATAGCAGTTTATCAAAATAAAAAAATTGAGAAAATGATCTCATATGGTCACTTACAAATCAAATAGAAGAAAATTGCCTTTTTTGATCTCTTATATATAAAAATGAAGATTTCTTGTAAAAAGGACATAAAACAATTTTGTAAAGGACTGCAAAACTATTTCCCCGCTTTAATATATATAGTATGAAGCATTAGTATACACATATATACATATACAAGCACTTTCGGCGAGAGTATCATTAATTGACAATATCAGCACAAATGTTGGGCACAACTTTGTTTGCTTATAGGTGCGTCTTAAATTACGTAGAAATTACAATATAGAGACTAATAATATAGGAATTAGTAATATACAGACTACAATGTAGAAATTATTTTTTATCGAGCGTTTGATTCTTTTTACTAAAAATGAAATATACCGGTAAAAGTTAAAATATGAGTTTAATTTTTTAACTTAATAAAATTAGGGCTGGACATAAATACCGAAAACCGAAAAACCGAATCGAACCGAATTAATTCGGTTTCGGTTTACGTTTTCAGAAACTTTGGTGTTCGATTTTTAGAGTTCCATTCTTCGGTGTTTCGGTTTAAACCGAAATTTAATACGTTACCCAAAATAATTAAAATATTGAAGACCCATTAAGTTTAATCCCCAAAAAAATCCAATTGTAACAAGCCCAAAAAAACTCAATTGTAATATCCTTAACAAAGGTAGGTGACTAGGATGTGTCTTTAGGATTAATGTATGTCTTTTATGTGTTTTCTTAATTATTCTTACTGTATGTATATAACACCTAGTAATCCTATATCATGGTTATGGTTTTTTGTCTTGTGTATCTTGTTTGTTTGATTTTGATTTCAATTTATCAGTTTATATTTTATTGCTTTTGAGAATATGAGTTAGTGTAAATAGA
Source organism: Lycium ferocissimum (assembly GCF_029784015.1). Taxonomy (NCBI): domain Eukaryota; kingdom Viridiplantae; phylum Streptophyta; class Magnoliopsida; order Solanales; family Solanaceae; genus Lycium; species Lycium ferocissimum. The sequence continues at coordinate 44,147,771 of NC_081349.1, forward strand.
ATCTCTTCTAATATCATATCAAAAAAATCGAATTGAAAAAATCGAAACCGAACCGAACTTCAAAAAATCGAAACCGAAAGAACCGAACCGAACCGAACTAGTTTGGTTCGGTGTTCGGTGTCCACCTTCAAAAAATCGAAATCGAAATAGCCGAATCGAAGTTTGAAAAAACCAAACCGAAGTACTGAATGCCCACCCCTAAATAAAACTGAAAGATTATAGATGATGGATTTGAGAAAGCGATAAAGTACTGTAATTTTGTCTTTTGAAATCTAATCCCATATATCGTTATTCCCCGTTCTTTCGCTACACTAATAGGTGTTTTAAATGTTATATATATCAAATATTATAATTACAATTTTTTGGTTCAAGCATCGCACAAACAAGTCCTTCTTACCTTAATGATAGATGTACAAGGTCAAATGTTCCTCTTCCCTAACTAAAGTATAGCAATAGAAGATTCTTAACAGTAGCAAAGCTGGAATATGAACCTAGGGCCTAGGCTACTATAAATAACAAATACTGAGGATTCATTCTGTGACAGTACAATTACAAAAAAAAATTATCATCAAATTTATAAAATAATAGAATAGTGGTACTTTTTTTTTTTCTTTAAGACAATTGATAAACTCCCAAAGAGGACATCATAACAGAACCAATCCACAACTTTCCATTATCCTCCTCATGAACTTCACTAATAAACCTCAACTTCTTGCCTTCAACATCTTCTAAAACCTCCAAAATCACCCCCTCTTCGCTTAACTTAATCGCGGTAGCATGTGGCTGCCCTCCCACTAACAAGCTGTGCATTTGCTGAAAATTGAATTTCCTCAACAATGTCTTCCCGAGCCACGAATTTGATGTTATCAATCGGGAAAGTGGTGATGCTTTTGCATGCAACGCGACCCAAAATTCCCCTTTTGAATTTGTTCTAACGTTGTCTGGAAATCCTGGTAGCTCAGCAAATGTGTCGTGGGTTCCTACATTGGGACCTTTCAGCCAATACCTTAGTATTCTACATGCAGATGTTTCAGCTACCAGCACGAAGGACCGGTCTTTGCTTAAGGCTACACCATTTGCAAAAGAAAGGCCTCTTAGTACGGCTGTTACTTGTTTGGTTGATTTGTCATATTTCATCAGCCTGCCTGTTTTATCTCCACTTGCGGTCGCAGCAACGAATTGCCTACATATAAAACATGAAATTTATAACATGTCACTTCCTAATTTATTCTAGGCAATCAATCAGAGATAATGAATAAAGTCATGCTCCAATTATCTTTAAATGTCCTCATTGTATAAATATTTGTATATTGTCAATGCTTAATTTTTAAACTATAAAAAAAAATATTGAGATCATCATTTTCCTACCCTAAATTTATGTAGTAGTACACACGCCCTAAGGTTCTTATTCATTGACATTGCAAGCCATGGTTAATTACCAAACCTATAACACCCAATTGACTGAACTAAACATGAAACGTTATAACTTGAATAATTACATATATTACTGAATAAATTACCTGCGTTGGTATATTGTGCTTGTGTCTGTGAAGTAAATGACATTGTCATGATCATCAATATCTAAGTCATTTGTGAAGCTAAGAGGCTGGCCTTCAAAATCTTGGACTAATGGGCTAGCCAATCCTCCAGTTGGGCCTACAACTTGGAGGCCCAAGTAGGCATCAGCAATGTAAAGGTCTCCAGTATTATGATCAAATCGTAAGCCCAATGGCCTTCCACATATATGTTCCATTTCAGGGGCAGAGGCCTGACTACAATTCTTCCTTCAACATTATAACACATGAAAAATTTCAAGAAACTTATTTTCTTTCGAGAAATAGATTCAGAATTAAGGTAAGGAAAAAATATGAAAATAAGAGCATCCGTTCGTAAAATTTGTGAAAATGATGACTAATCAGTAGGCGGGGACAAATTATAATAATTCGTTCCAACCCAAGACATAAAGAAAGACAGGGATAATCAGATTTGCTAGAAGAGTCGATGTACAAATAAAGAATCTATTTTGACTTGAAATAGATATCCATATATCTATGACTCATAGTTACGAGATGATTAAATATGGCAAAAGCTATGCCGAAAATTAATTCGCGTAGAAATGGACGCATTGGTTCACATAAGGGTGTACATAGAATACCAAAGGGGGATCAGATATGATGCAAATTGCGTGAAGCTTGTGAAACTCATGAACATGCATGAAAATACTAGATTCGCGACGTTAAGTTTAAATCTTCACTTCCATATATAACACAATCGGAATTTTATTTTGGCTAACGTGTATGTTACTGAAAGTACTCTTTGTCGACAATAATTATAAGTTAAAGATTAGTGGAGTTCACAATAGATTAAAAAAAAGTAAATTATTCAGTATATGTAGGAAAATCATGTTAAAGAGCCATAAGTTGACTTTTAAACTTGTGGACAATGTGATAGAAGTAGTTAGTATATTTTATTTAATATAATTCAGCCTACACCTCTTGTATTATTTAACTGTATAACGACCTCTTAGTTAAGCTTAATAGACATTATTTCTAGACATCCAATTAAGGTGGACATTCTATTGAGAGGGAGAGGATATATGGAAAATAATATACTGCACAAAAAACATAAGTAAACTAATTAATAATGAGTCACTTAATTTTATCACGGTTATTTGAAAGCCAGAGATTTAGTACACGAAATCAAAATTTATATGTTGGATAATTTCACGTAACAAAAATTAATTGTAGTATTTTTTAGCATGGAATGGAAAATGCTCTGCTCAATTTGCATGTCAAACTTGCTAGGAACTGATCATTGAACTCGCTAACGAGCAAGGAATCATTTGGTTCAAATTTAATGTCACTATTAATTACTGGCATAAAGAAAAGTGTGGTCTGTATGAAGAAAAAAGTGAAAATGTTTTCCAGGAACTAAATGGTTTCTTAATATTTTCTTGTGTTCAGTATGTAAGCAAAAAAGATTATTCCGAAAGCATATGTATATAATTTAGACAAATATTATGGGGGTGCGGGTGTGGGTGGGGTGGGTGGGTAGCGTGGATACGGGTGGTTTGGGAGGTGGGTGGGTGGTGGGGTTTGGGGTGGGTGGGTCTGGGGGGTGAGGGATGGGGGTTGGGGGATGTGAGGGTGAAGATGAGGTGAGTTCGAGGAGGGGAGGAGACAATCAATGCGAGTCGCATTTGTGAAATTTGATTTCCCTACTTCCATTAGGGAAGTCAGTTTCCTCATTTTAAAGAATTTATTTTTCTAAAGAAAGTATTTTTCAAAAGTTTTGATCAATCGAGCATGAGAAACTTGGAAACACCGAACACACCCTCAGATACAAAAGTCTAAGAACAAAAAATTAAAGGGTGTTTAATCACCTTTGGGAAGAGGTGACAGCAAAGTCAACCCAAACTTGAGCGTGTTGTAGCCATTTAAGAATGCGACCATCAGCAACTCCAGTATATGGCCCTTCACCATTTGGATCAAAAGCAATACTTTCTGCTCCAAATGCTCCTAATTTCAATTGGATCATCTCAGCTTTAGAGAGGACATCTTGGGACCCTGCTATACTAACTGGTCTGAACACATTCGCCGAGTCAGAGTCAGCGTCTGAAGCAAAAGTTATTGAGACGAGTGCGACTGTTACAATAGCATTCAACATGAGGAACTTAGAGGCCTTCATGATCATCATGTGTGTCTTTTGCTTGTTACAATATAATGGTGATCGAAGGGATGTCCAATTTTTTCTTCATTTGTAGTTGATTTATAATTGGGTGTGGAGTTGCTTGGACTACAGCGCCAAACCGAAAGTCGAGTCAAACCGAGAAAAAAACCAAGTGGTTTGATTTGACTTTGGTTTGGTGTTGGGTATAATTGGTTTGTGGAAGTAAAATATTTTATACATAAAAATATATATAAGTAATTTATAAATATATATACTCTATTATCATATTAGCATAATGAATGGTTTTATATCACTATGGCATGTTAGTAAAAAGTCAACTCAAATAAAGTCCAAACCAAAAAAGTACAAATTGGTCAATAAGAGAAGGAAGAAAAAAATTATTTTATTTATACAGTGAAAAAACATAACTTAACTCTTTATTTCTGTGTAATTAATACTTAACAAACACCTCATTTTCTTATTTTTCATTTATTTTGACTCAAAGAGGCAATGTGAAAATGAAGAAACTATTAATTTTAGAACTAAAGAAATATTTGAAGTAAAAGTTATATATTTTGTATCGTTTCCTAAAAAAACCCGAAAAACCCTTAAAACCATCAGAAGTTTTTTATTTTTATAAATTTAAAAACCCGACGCAATTGATTTGGTTTTGGCGTTTAAAAATTCGAAAATTATTTCACTTTATTTGAAAAATCTAATATATAAGTATATATATACTCCTTATAGCATAATGGGCAAAAGTCAACTTCTAGAAAGTACAAATTAGTCAATAAGAGAAGGAAGAAAAAAATTATTTTATTTATACAACCAACAACTACTCTAGGTTCTGTGAACAACAAACACCTCTCTTATTTTTCAATTTTGACTCAAAGAGGCAATGAAAATGAAGAAACTATTAATTTTCGGATACGTTTGGCCATCAGAAGTTTTCATTTTTTCAAACGATCAAATATTTCTTTGGAAAACTATAACCAAACACTATGAAAATTTCAAAACAAAATTGAAGTGGTATTTGAAGTTTCTAAAAACATTTTTCCACTCCAACTTATAATCTATATATAATTACAAACAAATCGCATCTTCCACTCCAAAAAAGATATATAATTATAAAATGTGTGCCGACGATGTAATTTACGCACCTCGCTACCACCATTTCCTATCTTTTTTTCTATTTTCCCCCCTTTATGTGTTATGATAACAAGACTCAAAAAATGCTTTTTTAATTCTCTTAATTGTATTAAATATGTTATGAAAAAACTGAAAAGTAATATCTTTTAACTCTTTTAATTATGCTGCAATTTCAACCGTTTCCTAAATCGATCCTATATATTCCAAAAACTAATCATTTTAATCCCACCTTTTCGGTATCTATTTTTGTAGTTGCTGTAAACAATAGTTTTATTCCCTAATCTGTATGAACTCCAAAACCATACATATGTTGAGTTCATATTACATTCTTCAAGCCTAAGAAACTGGTAAGTTACTTTCTTGGTTGGAAAAGTTAAGAAGCCTTTGTGAAGAAGTGCTTGCTAAATTTTTTAATTGATTCAAATTCTACTTAATTAGTAGTTGGACCTTACTAATATGCCTATAGGCAGACGGTAGTATCAATGGATTCTGAATTTTAATTGTATTCTAGATTTGTATTTCCATCATTTTTTCCAGCATTTTCGTTTTGTTTACTAAGTAATTTTAGTTGTTTATATTCTTCAGTATATTTCTTTAAATTTATTTGTTTATGTCTACGGTTCATGTTGCTTAATATGTTTATATGCACTATAACCAAAGTTGAGGAGCTTTGGCTGTAGCAACAGATTTTGTTTTTTGTTGTTCCAGCTTTATTTCCAGTCCTTTTTTTCCTTAACTACTATTCATACCCGCGCGATGCGCAGAGGATATCAATAGACCAATCTTAAATAGTTGTGATTTTGCTTGCTTAATCACCGTAGAAAAATATAACCCCCCCCCCCCCAACCCCAACCAAAGCAAAATCCCGTAGAAAAATATAACCCCCCCCCCCAACCCCAACCAAAAATAAATAAATCAGAATGTATCATTTTTATTTCTATTGTTTGTAGCTTTATATTTTACTACCTCAGTTATGTGATCTTATCAATAAATAGCGTTTTTTTTCATCATAGCTTCTTCATAAAAATTTCTCATCTCAAACTTAGATAGTCTATCCTTTAATAAAGAATTAGTTTTAGTATAAGAAAAACTAATTCCAGCTAATAAATTATACTTGTATCTAATTTAATATCATGTCAAATTTAATTGCTTCAATTTTTAGGATTTCATTCTTGTGGAGATCATTTATTAATTTTTTCTAAGTCAATTGCTAATGTCTTTCTACACGTAAAAAATAAAGTAAAAACTGTTAAAATGTTTTTTCACGCTTTTTAAGTTAGAAAAAGAAGGAAATTTTGATATCTAATTTTTATAACCACTATATTGCACAATATTATTTTCAATTCCATACACCCATTAATTAAATATTATGTTAATATTTAAGTTTTTCAAAATTATTAATTTATATTTACTAAAAAAAAATTATCTTTCAATTAAATAAAAAACATACTACACTCAATTTAAAATAGCTTGTATGTCATTAATAAGAAGTATATGTTACGTATTTATACGTATATCCTTGCGTTTCTTGTCGACAATCTAAGATCTACTTCAACTTCTTTATTATCTCCTTTTTTTAAGTGGTGATGTTAGTGTTAAATTTATGAAGAGATGAAGAGACTTAAGGATCGACTCATTAAATAGTGTACTGAGAACGTTTTCTGAATTATATTTATTCAACAACTCCTTGAAAATATAAAAACAAACAAAAACAAAAGTTCAAAAACACATTAAAAGAACAATTATGTAGGGAATACATGAGTACAAAGCAAGCTTTAAAAATAATAAACAATAAAAAATAAAGGTAAAAAAGAGAGCATAACCTTGGAGGTTGATTGGTATTTATCAACTTGTGTCGACATAAATTTATAATAGAATTCGAATGACAAACCAACTTGAAGAGCATAAATAGAAATTGCAAGTATTGTAATTTAAAAACATATATATCAAATATACATATTTCATCCAATATAAAGATCTTCGAATTTACACACATGTTTTCATTAAGAGCGGAATTTAGAGCATCACACTTGCCATCGACATATACTTGAATACCGATTGTATGTAGACAAAATAAAGCATCAAACATAAATAGTCAAGTGCAAAATGGAAGAGACAAAATCACTTTTTTAATTAATTGCTGAAGAAAAAATTTGAGATGCAAATAATCCTATCTTTTGTAGCCATATTTTTATAATTGTGTTTGATCTATCGTTTGTATTAACTTTTTGGAATTGTAAACTATTATAATAGAGAGAGGAAGGAGCCAAAAGGATGTGTTTATCATTCATGATACAAAATTATGATAAGGATTCAAATTTAAAAATCAAATCTGAAAATCTTTTCAAAAAAATTTCGATTGAGTGTTCATTAGCGGACTTCCTCTTTTAAAAAATCGGATTCCAACTCTAACTTTAAATAATGAACATTACCTCATTGATATATGTAATACATGGCTGTATTTACTTTAGAAGTATTAATTCAATAAAGCTAACATGTTTTTCATATACCATTAAAATATTTATAAATAATCAATTTATAAAATATTAACAATAACTACATTTTAATTGAATAGAACTATTTTTTCATCATACCGATCTAATTGACATATTTTAAATAATAAAAAGAACTATTTTAAAAAAACAAAGCCTTCAACGTTATCAACAATCTTATGGTAAATTACGGCGAGGAAATTGAATCAAAACCGTAAATGAAATAATCGTTGTAATATTCTTTCCACCGTATCACTAATGGTAATGCATATATTTATTCAAAAACTAATGCAAATTAAGTAATGAGAAGACCACATAGACAATATAAACGGGAGAAAATATTTTGTTTTCTTAAATGAAAATAAAAATGTGCATTGTTATAAAAAATTATTCTACATATAAAAAGACTATACCATCTTCTTTACCTATCTCATCTCCTTCTGTTAGATCTTCTATCCTGAAAGAGAAGAGTACCTTTAGCTGCCTCTTGTTGCGTTCTTGTGCCTCTACTTCAATATAATTATCTTTTTAACGGGCTATAAGAAATAGACCATCATTCAAATTTATGAAAACAAAAGAAAAGAGAGAGTACATTTGTTTACTGTGGGAGAGAGAACAACATATTAATATACATATGGTCATAAATAATTGACAATTTCCTAATCATATGAATTTACCATTGCTGCATGGCTGCATTTAGGAGGAGTGAGAAAAAGATTAACGGAAGAAGTTTCTTTGAATTTGAGACTATGACAATCCACCCGCGTGTGTTAAGCTAAACAAAGGTCAATCAATTGTAAGCAAATAATTCTTCGACTCAATTCAAATAAAAAATATGATGTTGAAAAATTTGTGGGGATTGACAATGATCTAGGGGATTAAATAAGAGAAGGGAGATAATAGATTTTATTTTTTAAACTAATTCAAATTTTTTTATCTCTCAATTCAAAATTCAAATTCATAAGCCTTTATCTCAATTCAAATCCACTTACAATACTATATGTATATCCAACGCTAGTATCCATCTCGAACAACTTGCCGGTTTGTTTATTTTATTGGCTAAGATATTTTGAAATTGATTTTTTCCTAATTAGATAAGATAAGTACAATATATAGATAAAATCATAATAGGAGTAAGTAAGTGGTTAAGGAAAAAAATGATTTTAGGCGGATAAGGAGAAAGACCAAAAGAAAATATAATGGTTTGCTGACACAATTAAAATATTATCTAGTGGATTTGGTTTAATTTTGAATTCAAAATATTTCATTAGTTTTATGTAAATTTTTAGTGAATCTTATTGATAATAGTTCATTGTTATAAGATCTTTAGCTTTACATTCAAATTTGAAAACTCTATATTTTTGGTATTTAAGGTACTTTTAATATTTGTTCTATCACGACAAATTTGCATGATTATGCACACTAATCCACTAATTAAATAATAGATATTAGTCCTATAAAATCGTAAAGAAATGTCAATTTTGCTTCTGCTAGTTAACTATGCTCAAAGGGAAAAAAAAAAAAGAAGTTGCTAAACATGAAGAATCATATTCAGATTCCAATTTATCTTTATAATTAGTTAGAAGCGAGAGTAGGAGTAGGCATAGTATATAGGCAAACTTACTCAAATGACTACCTTATTGTAGCTTCCTACCATTTGTAACTACCCTTTTAAATATTACTATTTGTAGCTACATTTTGGCAAAATAGTATATGTTTTCGCGTGTATTTGTTGCTAACAAATGCATGAGAACAAGGTAAAAAAAAAAAAAAAAAAAAAAAAGGATCCTTAATTTTAGCATTTAACGGTGGAGCTATTAAATTAGATATTAATATATTTTTTTTTTGATGTATTTTAGTGATTTTTTTTTTTTTTTTTTGCTTTGATGTATTTCATTGATTTTTTTTTTTTTTTTGCTATAATGTATTTCCGTGTTTTTTTTTTTTTATGTATTTTAATGATTTTTTTTTTTTTGTTGTTGTTTTTTATGTATTTTAGTGGCTTTTTTTGATGTATTTAAAATACATTGTGTACATTCCAACTACATATGAAAGCCAAATATATTCAAATTTTTGTGTATTTGAATGGATTTCAAATACATTCAGATACAAAGACCAAAAATTCAAATGCATTAAAAAACAGTGTGTTTTGGCTATTAACAAAATACACTAAAAAAATACAAAGACAACATTCAAAAACAAGCAGTATTTGTGAGATGTGTATTTTGAATGTATTTGTGTATTTGGCTTTTAACAAATACACACGGCCGCATCCGAGACACTACAACCACCAAAAACCTAATCTCTCCACCACCACCAAAATCTAATCCGAGACACCACCACCACAAAACCCAAATCAGACACCACCACCACCAAAAACCCTAATCTTTCCACCACCAACAAAACCCTAATCTCTCCACCTCCACATCATCTTCTCCGCCGCCATCTCAAAATCAGTGTCATCGCTGCCGCCACCAACAATACACACGGCCAGATCTGTGCCATCTCCTCATCGGGTAGAGTGAAAAGAGAGAGAGAGAGAGAGAGAGAGAGAGAGAGAGAGAGAGAGAAGAGAGAGAGAGGGCGGCGGCCATGGTGGTGGTGGTTGAGAGGGGAGAGATTTTTAGGGTTTTGAAAAATGAAAAACCGAAATGGGTAGTGATTGGAAAAAAAAGAAAGATATATGTGTTTGGGTATGTATTTTTGATATAGCTATCAGTTGTAATTTAAAAAAAGTTAATTAGCTACTAAATATAATTAAATAAAAAGGTAGTTAATATTAATAATTAGGTCTTAAAAGAAGCTACAATGAGTAAAAATTCCTAGTATAGGCATATCTACGGAAAATATCTCCGTCTTTATCTTAATTTCCATTCATTATTTTTTCTTTTCTTTTTTGTCTTGAAAAATTAATATAACTTGTTTTAATCATGTCTATGTTCTAAATTTTAGGTTTAAACATTAGAATATATTTATCTTCAACTATATTTTAGGTTTAGGCGTTAGAATATATTTATCTTCAAATGCAAAGATTAATCTTCTAATTCAAATTTAAAAGTTCTATCCAAAATTCAAAAGCCTTATTGTGCAATTCAAACTCAATCCGGTTTCAGATTTTTGAGTAGATTTGAAAACTACTCTAATCTTGGAAATTGAATTTTATCTTTTTACAAAAAATCCTTTATAAGATTCTTATTTACTTTGTCCTAATTCTCATTAACTTTGTCTTAAAATTGCCAAGTGGCTTGTTATTAGCTTGCCACTTGGCTTAACCACATTGCTTTTACCTCTCCTATTTTATATATATAGATTTCAAAATTATTTATTTGGTTATTCAATAGTAGCTATTTGTTTTCTTTAGATTTTGTTTTATTACTTCTCTTTTCCTATCCCTATAATTGCTTATTATTTAATATCCTTAATGCTGATTGTTGAAAAAATTCCTGGCTATAATTATAGGAATTTAGAAAGCTAAGAATTAGAGAAATTTTCCGTGTATTTGATGAACAGTATTTACAAGAATTTATACAAGTGTTTAAGCCACTTGTTGTGCAAATATTTAAATCCTAAGCTACCAAACTATGTAAATAATCAAATGTCCTAGGACTAAAACTATGCAAATAATCAAATGTCCTAGGACTGAAAATTAATTATCTAAACCTAGATAATGACCTCTAACAAAATCCACCTCATTGATTCTAGAAGGAGAAAAGAATACTATGTAAATGCTAAGGGATTTTATTTACAATGGGAAAATCAGATTTATGGATAAATGGGCTGGTGTTTGATGCAGTGCTCAAAGGCCCAATCTTCTCCATTTCAAACGAAGCCCAATGTGATGAATCAGCCCAGACCATTTATACTCCAGTCAAAATACCAAAAGACCAGTCAACTAATCCACATCTTCATTTTGACAACACCGATGTTCTTGTACTTTCTTTATTCATGTCTACATCGGTTTCTTCCTTCCCTTCTTGTTGATTTTAACTCGCCCCCTAATATCCCCCTCAAGTTGGAGGGAGTGAAACAACACCCAACTTGTCTAAGGCGGAGCGATGCGAAATCCCTGATAGGGTTTTGGTGAAAAAATCCGCAAGTTGTGCCGCTGATGGAACAAAAGTGAAAGAAATGAGCCCGGAGAGAAATTGTTTCCTTACAAAGTGACAATCTAGTTCCACGTGCTTAGTACGCTCGTGGAACACTGGATTTCGAGCTACATGAAGAGCTGCTTGGCTGTCGGAGTGAACTTGAACCGACAAAGATGGTGGAACTGCTAGATCTGTTAGAAGACGGGTCAACCAGGTAATTCCCGATGTAACTCTCCTCATAGAACGATATTCCGCTTCTGCGGATGAAAGTAACTTACCGATGCTTGTTTTTTTGACTTTCGGGGAAATGGGTGAACCCCCCCAAAAGATGTAAAAACCCCACAAGTGGGGGTCCCCGGGGGCCCGTCGGGGCCCAAAATGCGAGCAAAGT
>NC_081349.1:44159659-44176412 GCF_029784015.1 Lycium ferocissimum
CGAGTTACTCCGGTAAATTTTCTTAATAATCACCTCTTACGGCCTACGGGCTTACGGCTAATGATAAACTGTAACTGATTGAAAACACATATTCATTAGGTAGGTTACATAGGCAATGAACTTTCCATTTTCAAGTCTTTATTGTATAACTTTTCATTTTCTCTTCATTATTGTATTATTTATTGTAATTTATTTGGGTTTACGGATAACCCAATATTAGAAGGCTCTAATACTGAGATTTGTAAAATATGACGAGACTGATGGTGTCAAAATGGCCCAACCCTAAAGGGCCAAAGAATTAAATGGGATGAGACGGGCTGGCCCTTTAATTGTTAATTATATAAAATGGCAGGTATTATATAAGCGGGCCGCGAGCTGGGTAGGGCTTGGCCTGGAGTTTTTTAAATGCTTAAAAATAACATTTTTAAGTGAATTTTGATACAATGATTTGAGCAAAACTTTTGTAAAATAGAATCGCCTACTACCCATTCTTACATAAAATCCATATCATAGAAGAAAAAAATTCAAAGAACAAATATAAATTATTATTTTTAATCACTAATTCAAATCACATTCAAAATAAATTAAACATAATATAAATTCCAAGACTAAAAAGTATTACTCCAGTTTCTAATTACTACTAAGTAGTAAGTACATTCTTTTTTCTCATTACTTTTTATCTTATTGTTTAATTTACTTATATATTTTTTTAAAAATTAATTAATTTATTATTCTTTTACGGCCTCGAAGGGCTTGACCTAACCGTGAAAGGCCGACGAATAAGAAATTTGGGCTTTTGAGCCTCATTTTCTATATGAGCCAAAAAAATCTTAACTTGACCTATTTAAAATAAGGGAAAACTACGTATATATACGTGTTAAGGAGAAATATTTACGAAACGTAACGATAGTTTTCCTTATTTACAAAACATAACGATATATTACAAAACATGACGGATTTTCATATATTTTTCGTTTTTTTTTTTTTTCCGGAAAAATATATATATTTTTAAAAAAATTAATTTTTATATATATTTTTTAAATATTAATTTTTTTTTTTTTTGCTCAATGGCTTAAAAATTACCTCATATTTCTATGTATGAAAGTTGTATGAAATGTGTATGTGTGAGCATTTTTTAAATTTTTAATATAATTTTTTCATATACAAAATTTTGAAAACTTTAAGCCTTGAATATTGTATGAAAATTGTTACTGATATGTTGTTGTAGTTGTATTAATTTTCCGAAACCTAATATGAAATTTATATACAAACAATGTGAATGAAATTCTAAGTCTTGAGGAAGATATACACATTTCATACCATTCTCATGCATAAAATTTTAAGCATAATGTTTAAGCCTTGATCAAGATATCACATTTCATACGTTCTTCATACATAAAATTTGACGAACTTTTTTAAGCCTTGAGCAAGATATACACATTTCATACACAAAAATTTGACGATTATTTTAAGTCTTGAATGTTGTATCAAAGTTATATACAATGTTGTTGTAGTTGTATTAATTTTACCAATCTAACATGAACTTTATACATGAAAATGTGAGCGAAATTTTAAGACATGAGCAAGATACAAATTTCATATTGTTTTCATACACACAATTTTGAGCGGATTTTTAAGCCTTGACGAGATATACACATTTCATACATTTTTCATACTAAATTTTGAGCAAACTTTTTAAGTCTTGAGCGAGATATACACATTTCATACAACTTTCATACATAAGTTTTTTTTTGAGCAAAAAAAAAAAATATTAATTTTTAAAAAAATATTTTTAAAAAATGATTTTTAAAAAAATAAAAAATAATTTAATTTTTTTTTTTTAAATATAAAGCATGTTTTTTGTATAGGATTTGTAATGTTATGTTTTGTAAATATAAAACTATCGTCGCGTTAGTAAATATTTATAAGATGTATATATATATCGAAATACTTTAAATAAAGGGTTGGTTTGAGCCGGCCTCATGGCCAAGCCCATATTGACAGCTCTACATGATGCTTGTCAGAAGTGTTTTGAAAGAAGAGAAGAAGCTACGATCTGAAACAGTTCGAAGAAAAGCTCTACTATTTTTAACTCTTTTTCCGGTAAAATTTCATATTTTCTGAATTCTACTTGTAATAAAAGATGAACAACATCAATGGTGCGGAGAAACAACAACATATGAAGAAAGTGATGGAAATAGATGAGGAAGCAGAAGGCGAAGGTGGCAGTTACCAACTTCTTATAAATTGAAATACTACTACTATGCCTCTCTTTTTTCCTTTTTTGACATATAGCACTCGAGAGGAATTAGCATATCAGATTTCTCTTTGTAAGTATATGCGAATCTTTCTTACTTTGCTCTTTGAATCTATATGTTGAAATGATAGGAAAAGAATTTTGTAAAATAGAACATATATTTGGAAATCTTACGGTATAGTATGAGGAGAAAAAGGAGGGATTTGTTTTATGATTTGTGAAGAACTAGGAAAAATTAGATACGGATATGGATAGAGAAAAAAAAAAATCATCACCGAAGAAAATCAAAGAGAGAAAAGGACAGCAAAGAGTAAAAGAGGAAACACTGAAATTTTGGATTGAATTATATCAAAAAATCATCTGATTTCTTTTGATTTCTTCTTTCTCTTTAGTTCTCCTCCTTTTTATTTTCTTTTATAATTTTGAAAAATAAATGAGGTGTTTGTACAATAAAAATTGAAAATAAACGGGTGAAATATATCCCTCCAAATGGTACATTAAATTTCTTTTCTTTGTTTTGCATTAGTATTTATTTCTTGTATTTCCTTTCAAGTGTTGATTTCTTTTCTTACAAATTATTTTTGTCAAAATTTATATTTATAATATGAAGAGTCGTGAAGATATAGTAGAATAATGAAAAGGTGCTTGATTATTAAAGATCAATTTTGTTCCATAAAAATTATACGACACTAATCATTCAGACATATTTTGATTCTTTTAATCATCTCGCAGGTTAAATATTTTATAAACAACATTTAAACAAAAAAGAGAAGGTTTGAAGATATGTATTAGATACTTTTTTGTAATGAACGTTAATTTTATTGAGGTTGTTCTTTCTTCTATATTTTAGTATTTTCAGATATACAGATTTTAAATTTTTCGCATGTATATCTTATTTTATATACATATATTTGGTATAATGAAAATTATATGTCTTTAGCTCGATTAAATTTATAAAAAAGAAATCAGTGATTTCTACACATGTACTACCGACTGCAATGCGCGGGCAAATTTACTAGTATTCACATATTTACGGAAGATCCTTAAGAGTCCAGATTTGCCAAAAAAAAAAAATGGTTTTTTTTTTTCTTTTTGATTCTTCTGATTCTACATTTCTTTTTTATCTTCTTTGTTAATTGATTTGATTAAATCAAAATATAAATGGTGTTAGATATTGTTACAAAAATCATGGAGAGAAAATTTCTGATACTTGAGAAAACGGGTCAACACTACTTTATAAATATGACCCAATTTCTTATTTATTCTCATTGTTGTCTTTATATATGTGTTATTGTGCAAGAAAATGAAGTTGCAGCTTCATTTTTCATTCTTTTCCTTAAAAAAATTAACTTTAGGCGATAATCTGTTTATACATATGTGACGTTACAGTTATATATCCTGATGGGTATTTGAAAATTAAGAACAGGTCAAAACATACAATTATAAGCAGTGAAGAGAATATAAACATTACTAGGAATAGGTGTTAGTGTTATTCACACATCTAACGATGAGACAATTACATTAATGCGATCAAATAAATTATAGATGAACCTTTGTATGCTCAATGACATAAACAAATAAGAAAAGCCAAGTAAAATTGATATTATATGGTGTCCAATATTCTGCTTCGTACTTACGGTAAAGCTTCAAAATTTTCCAATTGGGTAGAATCAGAAAATTTAGTGGGAACTCTAAATTGTTTATCAAATAAAATTTTGTTAATCTATTTTTTTTTTCCAAGTATGTGAACAAACCCAAAAAAGCAAGAATTCAAATGATAATTCTCTTAAATATTTACTTTTCTTTCCTTTTTAACTAAAGCTTTTATTTTATTGCCATGTCAATTTTACTTCTTCAGCATTTATAATGTAAAATACTATTTCATTTATAAAAACTAATAGAAGAAAACACTTTCTATAGCCGCGCGAAGCGCGGTCAAATTTACTAGTTCCAAATAAAGTGCAAAATATTTGATTTTCATGGCCAAACGCCTACTTTGTGTTACTATTTCAACCAATCCTAGTCCTTAGAGGGAGTTATCTCACATAGTTGGAGGTTCTTCATCAAATGAAAATTGACAATTACGTGGTGCAGCGGATGGGACTGCTTCTCCCTTAACCAAAGGTCTCGGATTCGAGCTCTGGATATGAAAATATTCTTGGTAGGAAATGCTTCCCCCGAATGAGCCCCATGCGGCGCAAATCCAAATTAGTCGGACTCCAATGCGGCAACCGTACACCGGATGATTAACCCAAATTTTTTTTTGATAATTATCCATTTTATTGCTCTCTTCTTTTAATTTTATTTATGTAAACATGTTTATGTAATTTATGCAGTAAAGAGATTCTTGGAACTTCTAACTTTTAAACATGCCATGCCGTTGTGTGACTATAAAAATATGACATTAAGACGAAAATGATAAATTCAAATAAATTATTTTCAAATACAAAAAGTTTTTAAAAAAAATAATAAAATAAAAAAGTAGCGTCACCTAAAATGGACCTATAATCTTTCCGACGTAAAATTAAATGCAACAGGGCGGAGCCGTGAGGGGCAGGTTTAAACATTTATAAAAAAAGTTAAAAGTGGTTGCGGGTTCACTAAGGGCTATTGTCCAGTTTAATTATACTTCGGGATTTTATTTTATTCGCATTCATTGGTCTAATATCTTCACTTTTCCGTGCTTATTAAGCAAGACTATCATTTCGGTAATCAATGCAAGGGGATCTGATGGGCATAAATTATTACAACATGCCTACTATAGTCCCACAGGTTATATATCTTATGCTCATAAATTATTACGTTTAAAAAGTACGTGACACTGTTCATAGTTTTATGTCCCCAAAAAAAAATATTCAAACAATAGCAGAAAAGTACTCCTCAATAATAAAGTAGATCATATTATCCAGCATGAAGGTTAATGTCCCCCATTTTTTGAATTCATTTAAACACCTTACATTAATTGTTTGATGCAAATAACATTTCTTTTTGGCTTTTATAAATTAGGCAATACATGTTGTCATTTAACTTTAATTAATGGATAATGAAAATAGATACTAAACAAGAAAGCTCTTTCTAGCCTAAAATAATATTATCTTCCAAAAAACAATTTAACAATCTAAATACAGAATAGTAACTCAATATTTGATTGAATAACCAAATGCCCCAATAGTGACATACTTTTAAGATGCAACAAACAAATGTAAAAAACTAATTCCACCCTTGATAAGCCAACCATATGATTCCAGTACATGCCAATTTGTCTCTCTAATTCGTCACTTACCCTGGATAGACTTAATTTAATGTATGAACATTCATAAGTAGTTACAACTACCTATATTTGACGACCAATTGTTTCAAAATTTTGACTACAAACTATCAATGCATGCAATTATCAGTTAGGCAAAAATGTACATTCAATTATCAGTAAGGTGAAATAAATCATCAGCCGTAGTATATATACAACACTTCAGACAAAAAAAAGCAATTTCATAAACTTAATGCATCACTTCCAGAATGCAAAAATAGGCCTGTTAAACCCAGCTTTGCGACCAGATGCACTAGACGTTATGTCCTCTACCATTCTAAATCCAATCTGCATTTAAATATCGACGCATCAGTATTACCTACCCAAGTCACAAAATACTTATCTTCCAAGTTTAAAAACAAAAGTTTCTCTGCGACGTACCTTGTCCAAAAGTATATCTTGAAAATCTTCGGGACGGATCTTAATCTCTTGATAATTAACTTTTGTTGTCTGCATAACAAGGAAAACATTAACATGCTTCAAAGGAAAAATTTCAGAACTTCTCGTACACTAAGGAACAGATCCCAAAATAAGGTATTTGCCATACAAATTATTAGTCCCTTCGTTTCAATTTGTTTTTCTTAAGTTTGACTTGGCACAAAGTTCGAGAAAATAAAGAAGACTTTTGAATCTTAAATCTTGTGATCTTAAAAGATGTGTAATGTACCACAATGTCCTTTGAATCTTGTGGTCTAAATATGCCAGCTAAAATATTGTGGTCTAAGCATAGAAAGTGACATTCCTTTTGAAACAAAGTAAAAGGGAAAGTAAGACAAACAAATTGAAACGGAAGGAGTAATAAAAAGGACATATATAAAGCTAGTAACATATGAATGTCAATCCTCTCGTCCTTTCAGCCATGAAGTTTATAGCTTGGAATTGTCGCGGGGTTAATAACCCTGATTTTAGGCGTCAGTTTAGGTCCCTCATGGATTGGCAAGATCCAGCCCTGGTCATACTCATAGAAACCCATCTTCAGGATCATACTAATCTTATGCATGACTTTCACTTTATTAATATTGCGCAAGTCCCAGCAGAGGTACAGTCGGGCGGAATAGCTCTCATGTGGCACAATGATCGTATTCAAGTAGAAGAAAGGGCAATGACCAACCAAGAAATTCATGTCATGGTCCAGCTATATCCTTCTGACCCTCATTGGTTATTCTCTGCAATTTATGCTAGCCCATATTTAAGTCAACGTCGTATTCTTTGGGATAATATCATGAAAATATACGACACATATAAGGGACCTTGGCTTCTAGGGGGAAACTTTAATGAAATTCTTAGAGCTTCTGAAAATTTTGGTGGACGGCCTTTAAATAATTCTAGAGTTGATTTGTTTTCCCATTGTATTAATTATTGTGGCTTAGCCGATTTAGGATATAAAGGCAGTAGGTATACTTGGACTAACAAATGTAAACCAGGATATACTATTCTTGGGAGACTTGATAGAATATTAGCAAACTATTCCTGGATCAACCTGTTCCCTGAAGCCCAAATTCCACATTTACCTAAAGCTCACTCGGACCATTGTCCGTTACTTCTAACACCGACACCCCCCAAGAGACGATAAAATTTTTCGCTTAGAAACAATCTGGACTACCCATCCAGAATTTATACATATTGTGCATCAACATTGGGCTGGTAATCACGATATTTTTTCTGCAATACATAATTTTACAGAAACTGTACTTGCTTGGAATAAAAATACTTTTGGCAATATTTTTTGAAAAAAAGGGCTACTTCTAGCCCGATTAAATGGCATTCAGTGCTCCACTAGTTATCCTACGAGCTATTTCCTACAAAATCTCCAAAGAGAACTTACTGATGAAGATAATCATATACTACTGTTAGAAGAACAATTTTGGAAATTAAAGTCACGCATTTCTTGGCTTAACGAAGGTGACGCTAACAATCGCTTTTTTCACATGTCCACACTACAACGTCGTAGGAAAAATCGTATTACGACCCTTAAAGATAGTGGGAGGAACTGGTGTTATGACCACACACAAATCAAAAATACTATTACCACTTACTTTCACCAACTATACACTACTGACCATATCTCCTCACCTAAAGTCGATCCCTCCGCGTCATTCACTGGCCTAACCAGTGAGGATGCTAACCATATTAATCGTGCTCTTTCCAACAATGAGGTACGTCATGCTGTACATTCGTTTAAAACCCTTAAAGCCCTGGGCGCGGATGGACTGCACCCTCTGTTCTTTCAAAAATACTGGAATGAAACTGGTTCCTCTACTCTAGCCTTCTGTCAGAAAGTTTTTCGTACTAAATGCATTCCCTCCACTGTGAACCAAACATTCTTATGCCTCATACCTAAAAACCAGAATGCTAACCATCCAAGTCACTTTCGTCCTATTAGTTTATGCAATACTTTATACAAATTAGTTACAAAAATTATAGTAAATCGTATTAAACCATACCTTCACCAGCTCATAGGTCCAACTCAGACCAGTTTCCAACCCAATAAAAGAGCAGCGGATAACGCGATTATTGTTCAAGAAATCATGCTCAAATTTGCTAAGATGAAAGGTAAGACTTCATCAATGCTTATGAAACTAGACCTGGAGAAGACTTCCGATAGACTAGAATGGACTTTTATACGTGATACTCTCTTCTACTTTAATTTTACACGTGATATCATCCAGTTAATTATGTCTTGTGTCACTATGTCCTCCATATCAATCTTACACAATGGAGCCAACACCGAATTCTTTACCTCAACACGAGGACTTCGCCAAGGAGATCCCCTTTCTCCCTGGTTATTTATATTATGTATGGAAATGCTCTCCCGTAGAATCAACCTAGCAGTAGACTATGAGCTCTGGTCTCCTATCCAATTGTCTCCTACGGGCCCTCAACTATCCCATATGTTTTTTGCTGATAACATAATTCTAACTACAAAAATAAATGTCTTAGCTGCCACACCATTGTTGATGTCCTTAATGATTTCACTTCCATTTCCGGACAGAAAATTAATTTTCAAAAATCACGTATTTTCTTCTCCAATAACTGCTCCCTGAATGATAAAATTTTTATCCGATCATCTTTTAATATAGCTGAGGGAAGAGAGTTTGGAAAGTATTTAGGATTTCCCATTTTACAGTATAAACCTCGAATGAAAGATTACCAATTCCTTATGGATAATTTCAAAAATCGACTAGCAGGTTCGAAAACAAAATTTTTTAACCATGGCAGGGAGAGCTACACTTATCAAATCTACTCTCAACTCCCTCCCCAATCACCTCATGCAATATCATCTCCTCCCGTCCACTTTAATAAAAAGACTCGAACGTTACCAACGAAACTTTCTTTGGGGAACCACTCAATCAAAAAGGAAGCTGCATCTCCTCAAATGGAATCTTAGACGGGGGGCTAGGCATTCAGAATCTACAAATCAAAAACCAAGCTCTTCTATCAGCCTTGAGTTGGAGATTTTTTCACGATAAGAAATCTCTCTGGGTTCAAACCCTTAGCAAGAAATATCTTCTTAATCAACCTACTTGCCCTCACTCGGCTTCTTACATTTGGAAAAATATTCTCTTAGGATCGGACCACTGCCAACGGGGTATAAAATGGAATTTAGGGACAGGTTCCTCAATCAAATTTTGGACTGATCCTTGGATTGATAATGACTTAACTCTTATGAAAACACTTCAAGGGCCTCTACCGGATCATGAATATAAGGCACCTGTCTCCAAGTATATTAAACATAATTCCTGGGACTTAAACGATATCCCATACCCGATTCCACAACCCCTACTAACTCTCATCTCTAAAATACACATTCCTGTGATACAATCATATGGAATCTTAATAATACAGACTCTTTTACTACTTCCTCTATCTACCACGCCATTCTCTCCAAACAAAACATAAATACACCTCAATCTGATAAGTATTCATGGCTTTGGAAACTACACATTCCTCCAAAGTTGAAAACTTTCTTATGGCTCTGTAGTCACAATAGGCTTCCTACTAATAGCTATCTCAATCATATTTTTTTTTTTTTTGAGAAGGTAACATAGCTATCTCAATCATATTGGCATTCTAAATTCTCCCTACTGTCCCCACTGTCCCACACATATTGAATCCTTAAACCACATTTTCCTGAACTGTTCTAAGACTAACCATCTTTAGGAACAATTGGGCAACACAAACCTGATTACAACATACAGTACAAACCAGATACACCCATCCCAATGGATCCGAAAAATTAAGCAACTCAACTCCTATCTGCCAGGATCCATCCACCATTCCCTTCTCAGTCATGATTCCTTTCATGCTTTGGCTTCTCTGGTTACAACGTAATAACTTTATTTTTCACCATCAACATCAGAACTTAACAATGGATAACATTAAACAACGAAAATCGGAGTTTTTTTACCTCACTCAATCAAAATCTGTCAAAAACCTTACTACCATAAATGTACATTGGACTCCCCCTCCCCCGGACTTCTTAAAATTAAATACAGAAGGAGCTTACACTCACTCTCGACAAGGTAATGGGTACGGTCGAGTCTTTCGCGACTCAAATGGTAATTGGATTTTTGGTTTCGCTGGACTTTCTACTCACACAAATATTTTTAATATTGAACTATAAGCATTATATAAAGGCTTAGAAATTGCAGTGCAAAGGAACTTCCACAAATTGGTTATCTCACTTGACGCCAGGGAAATGGTTATACAACTCACGTCACACACTAACAATTTGCTCCACGATTGCAGGTCCCTCATGCAGAAGCTGGGTAACCCAACGGTCTCTAACTCACACAGGGAAACTAATAGCGTAGCAGATAGATTAGCTAGTTATGGTAGTCAACTATGCCCTCCCACAACCATTTTGTATTTTGAAGAACCACCACCTTTCCTCACAGCCCTTCTCCAGCAGGATGCCGCAGGCGATCCACTTCCTCGTCGTATCAACACCAGCCATGGGAACACTCTCCCAGACTTACCTTGTACGCAGCAGCTCTAACCACCCCCACCACTTTTGTACTCATACTTCCTCAAGAAGTTCTCCCCCTTATAGTTCGGATAGTAGTAGCAGTAGCTTTCCTTCTGTCTTTCATAATACTAGTAATAGTTGTTGTTTTTCACTTCCATGTAATATGTCCGTACATACGTGTATGGACCCCGCTGTATGAGCCTCTTTAATTAAATATCAAGATCTGTTTGACCAAAAAAAAAAAACATATGAAAGGGAATACCTCAGATACAAGACGATTATTGTAGTATGAACTCCAAGGCTGAGGCTCCAAAATAAAGACACCACCCTGTTACCAAAAATACAGTCAAGTGTTATTCAGCAAGTGATCTCCAGTACCCATTTTCATGATTTTTTTTCCTGCTCACAGGGAGATGCTTCCCTATTAGAAGAAAATATTACCGGTGAAAGAAGCCTCCAGACTTTCGAAAATAAAGTTATTAGTCCCTCATCACCCCAGTTTAAATGCACCCACTTTGACACGCTTAAACTGCATCAAAAGAAATTCAATTGATTATGCACACGTACATGGAATTAAAACAAAATCTCCTAGCACCTAATTCTATAGAAATTCACAACAGGAAAGGCGAACATGCTTTACATTACTCTTTCTTCAGATTATATGACTTATGAGATACAGAAAGGCAGAAACCGGGTCTAAAAGGAAAGAACACTTACCAAGTAATTGTATCATAAGATGTATTTTCCCCTGGATGCCAATTCTGAACAAAATTCCCCTTCTTGAAAGAGACTATGTCAAACAAGTCTGCCTCTTGCAAATGATGAGATTCTGTACAATCAGTCCTTGCCTTTTTCTTAGGTGATTCTTCCACATAGTTTTTAATACCATTTAAATTCTTAGATTCTTCCAATTTGGCAACCCCTGCAGGCGCTGCTTTAGTACTCTTCACTGTTTTCCTGAGAGTCCAATAGGCATCCTGAATTCTTGCTGGAACGAGTCAACAGAGATAATCAAAGCTATAAACTAAATCCAACAGCTCTAAGTTAAATGCTAAATCCATCAGATACGCATTACTTAAGATGACCACTTGGATAACAAAACATGAAATTGTCTGCAACTATGGCAATAAGTCGGAAAAGAGATCAAGAGACCAAATTTATGCAATAAGGGGGAAAAGAAATTAAAGAGCGATAGTATGACACAATAATCCAACCACAGATTAAAGAGCCAATTGCACAGAAAAAATAAGCAAAATGCACTATATGTGTTAAAAAAACAAAAGCAAATTCTCTTTTGATTATTCGTTTCTAATTATGACTTGTCCATGAAAGTAATATATGCAGTTTACTGGTTGCATGAAACGCTGTTGCATTTTAATCAGTTCCTCATGCTAGAATCAACAACGTGTGAACCACATATATAGACAAATGAAAAGTTCAAATACTCACCATCATCAATATCAATTCCAAGGATGCTTCGGCAACTAAACTTTTGCGCTGTGATAAAAGAAAAGTTAAACTGATATTAACAAAAGATAAGAGAAGGGAAATGCATAATATCTATTGATGGACAATGTTTCGGGGATTATCAATAAAAAGGCACATATGCAAGTAAATGTAAGGTGAAATCCAAATTCAGAATCAGATATGCAATTAAAAAAGTTGTACCAATGGCGATTGTTATCACTCCACTGTTACACCCAATGTCAAGACAATCCTTGCCTTCAAACCATTCCTTCTTCATAGCTTTTAACCTTGGATCTTCCTCCGAATCCTGACCTATCTGTGCACAAAAAAACCAAACAGTGAGAGTCCAATTAAAAGGGAACAAAACAAAGAGAGATTCTGACACTGCAGTAAGATTTTCTCAAAGATCCGCAGGCAATAGAAACCTAAATTTCGCTGGAGATGATGTCCCTTCTGTTAGATTAGATTCATACCAATAGTAATATGTAGGAAGTGAGCAGAAAATAGATAAGAGCTTCAACCTCCCGCTACCAAGAAAAAAAAAAATTACCAGGTGTGGGGAAAACTTGATTCGTTATGTGTTTAAATACACTGCGATGAATTGTCTACACTGCTGATGTTTGTTATAAAAATGCAGCGATGGATGGGGTAGATGAATATTCTAACTAAAGGTAACGCAAACGAATATCTTGAGTAACGGAATAATTGGGACCAAAAAGACCACAAAAGTTATTAAAAAAAAAAAAAAATCAAAATACTATTAATGTGATTGATAAGACACTGAAAAAGAGATTTGGAGTCTAAAATCAGCTAAATCGCCCCATACAAAGTTTTATAGAGCAGTACAACCCACAACGCAAAGCATTGTAAACTTCTCGTGAGGGTCAGCTCACTTCTAAAGCGAATGAACATATCTAGTGTCTCTCCGAGTCTTCCATTCTGTAGAAGTCCTGAAATGATAGATGTCCATGATACCATACTCTTCATGGGTGAATGATCAAACATAGTTCTTGAAGAATTCAAGTCCTCACATCTTGCATACATGGTAATTATGGCATTAAGTAAAGGAAGCTCTGATCCAAAAGTGTAAAGCCCCGTAGGTTTCTAGACTTAAATTTCCGATATTAACGGGTTCAATGACATAATTAAGGTTCCCCGAGGAATATAAGGACCCAAAGTATTTTTAGGGATATGCCAATATGTCATATGTCCACGGTATAAATTAAAAGTGGTTTGAATTGGAAAAATAGTCAAAGATTGTAAAAAGATAAACCCAAGAACTGTAACACGGCAAAACATATTCCTAGATTCCTTCTTTACTATATTTTTCGGTAGACAAAATCACGATTACATCTCCCTGCCTTATAGTCATGAGCCATAATCATATCAGACATTACCTAATAGGGCTCAATAATGTTAGTGGCCTAAAGACAATTTTTACTAAGAGGCATATATTCACCTTTTTCATACTTTTTGTTTATAGGGTAATATTCTTGAGAAACATAAACAAATAAAATCACAAAACTCATTATTAAAAAAATAAAGTTTTTGGGAGCCTAAAGCAAGGCTTCATTAGCCTCCCCTTCAGCCACCCCCTGCAAATAGGGATGGCAACGGGGCGGGGGGGGGGGGTTCAGCATTAACCCGCGGATAGCCAACATTAACCTGCACCGAATACTTCAATTTTCAGCGCCCCGCACCGTTCCGTTTAAGTTTTCTGTAATTGTTTTCTTTCTTGCTCATTCTCAAATAGCAGTTCTCTTTCATGAATGTAAACAGAGGGTTTTATATAAAAATGATTGATGGATTTTGGACACTATAAATTGAAATAACCAAATAAATCATAAAAGTAGAAAACATGAAAAACTGATCCATTAGCACCCACAAACCCAACAATTAACGATAAAAGAATATAGAAAGAGTAGGAAGAAAAAAAAGACTTACTCTATAGCCATAGTAATTTCTATAATTACCAAACACAGCTACTTCTTTTCTTTTTTTCTTCTGGGTAGTCGTCGTCGTCACCAGATTACCTTTGTTCTGTTGATGCTGCTTCATTGAAAAGCAATGGCATATCAAGGGTTTAAGCACTCAATCTGGTTTGGGGTTTAGGGTTTTATGTTTTAAGGATTTTGGTCGCTTTTTTTTTTTTTGCCCTTTTTGTATTTTGTTTTAGTGGAATGTCCTTCTTTATTAAAAATGTATAGGAAAGATACCTAAATATGTCATCCACTATCGAAATGTAAGCCATGTCACTCAATCAGATAGTTTGTTCGTTATCAAACCATAAAGTAAATTATTTCGTTACGCCACTTATCAATATTTTTTGACCATTTATCGTCATATCTGCTACCAAAATGGCTACGTCACGCCATTTTTTATTAACGCCTAGGTTTATATCTGAATATGACGATTGCGTGGTCTCCAATTAGAGGTCTACGTCGTTTAATTAAACCGGCCAATTTTAAATACCAAATTAATAAAATATCCCACCCATACACCTTACCCACTTACAACCATAATCTAGTTTAGATTACGTATAAGTATGTGATATTGTAAAAGCCAACTTTCTTCAAATATGACATGAATGAGTCATTTTTAATAATAGATGACGATAAATGAGTCAAACTATTGATGAGTGGCATAAATGAAATATTTTTATAGTTCGATGGGTACAATGAGTCATTCATTTTATGGACGCATAAATGAACTGACCCAATCAACTTGATGCATAATGTTCATTTCGATAGTTGGATGGCATATTTGAGCGTTTTCCGTTAAAATATTAAAACTAGAAAAACATGACATTTGACTCATTATTTAATTTCATGCCGATTGTGATTGCACCAACTATATAGTAGTAACAGGAAAAGTTGTAGTTAAAAAAGGTCTCAAAGTCTTTGTAAAATCGTTATTTGTAAGCCATCTACTAGCTACTTTTCTACGTGTACTTGAGCTTTTTGACTTTTTTGAACAATATGCTTTTTTTTCAGATCATTTTTTGATTCCTAGTACAGGACCAAATCTTCAGTTAGGCTCCTCTAATCCATGCTGTTTGAGGTTCCACCAAAGATCAATCTTATTAGAGGATCAAAGATTTGTTTGTTTCTTAATTAAATAATTGATGAATGGATAAAGTATTTTACTGATAGCTCTTTCAAAGCCTAACTTTATTAAGGGAAAGAAATTAAAAAGATTAATGTATTTCCTTTGTTAATTATGAGCAAGTCTTAGAACTGTTGAAAATCAGCAAGTCTATTGAGTGGCTATCAGCATTTATTACGCTCGTTCAACTAATTGTGTTAATGAAAAGTAACAACAATTTTTTGTAGAAAACTTGAGACCTTCCATGTCATTAGTTACCTTTTCATCTTTTTCATAGAATGCACTTGCTCTTTTTTGCAAGTAATAAATCCTGCAAGATATTGTGTGCGAAACAAATCCATTTGGATCACGACATGGTCTAGCCCCCTCCTCTGTCCACCCCAACTCAGCCTCCTTGGGATCTTATGGGCCGTGCTGATTTGGGGTTTAACTGGATTGGGCCCGACTTGGCCCAATAGAGAGGCTTAGTTTGAAGTAATTGCACGATTTTCCCCCTCAAATGGGTTTGGTATTTAATTTTTGGCGCGAGAATTGGCTTATCTTTTAGATGGATATAAGTTATTTTAGGATGCGGGTGTAGCTTGGATGTGTGATGCGTAAGCATATGCAGCCCAAAATGCTGGTGCCATTTTGAAAAGACAAAATTTAAAGACCAGCACAAATAGGGGCAAATGACCCGCTTAGTTTTGCATTCCATTTGGTTCTGTTCTGTGAAAGCTTTGACTGGGGTCTGGGATGACTATACTTTGATTGGGACAATACAATGTGGGTCAATACTATCTAAATTTTTCTCTAAAGCCTAAAAAAATTACGTCCTCAAAATCACCGATTTATGTAATGACTTTTAGAAACTTTTGAGGAGTCGATTTAACTAAAAACTTTGAAGTTAAATTGGATTAGATTAATTTAATATTTTAATATTAAAATTTATATTTTAAAACTAATGAAAAATGTATAAGATCAACTTTTCTATATCATTTTTTGAAAAAATACATCTTAAAATATTGATCAAAGTTAAAGCGGTTTAAATTTGAAACGAAAAATTATAAATTGGGCGGGTAGAGTACCGTCCATTTGCTTTGTTTTTTGTTGCAAGACTTATCGGTTTCAAAGTAAATAACTAGTTTCAGAATATCTAGACGAAGTTAATTGTTGGTGTTGGCATTAGGTAGGCATAAATGCGAAAACCGGGAAGACAGACGAAACTTCAACAAACGAACCGAACGAACAGTTTGGTTAGGTGTTTGAATATTAAATCAAACAAGCAAAATAGGAAGAAGTTTGATAAGCAGGCAGAAAAATAAGACGCCTTGAAAAATTTTAAAACATTACAAAAAATTAAAACGATCCGGAGCCCCTTAAGTTTAAAGCAAAAAAATCAATTGTAATAAGTCATCTTTTAATTTGCATCACCTAATTTCCTTAAATTGAAAAAAACAAATATCGCTTAAAACAAAAGGGAACGGATGTTTCTTTGGATTAATGTATGTCCTTTATGTGTTTCTTAATTATTCTACGGTATGTATATAACACCAATAAATCTATGTCATGATTATAGTTTTACATTTTGTATTGTTTTGTTTGATTTTGATTTCAATTTATCATTTTATGTTTTATTCTTTTGAGAAAAAAGAATTAGTGTCAAAAG
>NC_081349.1:44176512-44182906 GCF_029784015.1 Lycium ferocissimum
AACTGATCCATTAGCACCCACAAACCTAACAATTAACGATAAAAGAATATGTGAAAACATAGAAAGAGTAGGAAGAAAAAAGACTTACTCTATAGCCATAGTAATTTCTATAATTACCAAACAGAGCTACTTCTTTTCTTTTTTTCTTCTGGGTCGTCGTCGTCGTCACCATTTCCTCTTGATTACCTTTGTTCTGTTGATGCTGCTTCATTGAAGAGCAATGGCATATCAAGGGTTTAAGAACTCAATCTGGTTTTGGGGTTTAGGGTTTTATGTTTTAAGGATTTTGGTCTTTTTTTCTTTTTGTATTTTGTTTTGGTGGCTCTTTATGAACGGAAAATGGTCAAATATATTACCCTGTACTATATGGGTTTCAGTTACGTGGAAAAGCCAAGAAAATAGTGAGATGCGTGTGGGTTTCTCTATTTCGTCGTCCAGGGGTATGTTGGAAATTTCAGTCTTTCATCTCATAAGGACACCTGTACGATTTTAACATAGTAAGAGCCTGTTTAGCTTAACTTATAAGTGTTTTTGATTTTTTTGAGTTTTCTTAAAATAAGTTGAAAAAATAACATCAAGTTATTTTTTGGGACTTAAAATAAGTTTAAAAAAATAACCTCAACGCTCCTTTTTCTAAGCTAAGCAAACGGACCCTAAATACACTTACTTTTTCATTATCTACCCGAAAAAATCCACAAAGCCACTTCCCTTTTTTCACAAACCCACCATCCTTCTCTTGCACAAGCTAGTTGTTTCTCTCTCTTTCTCCCTGTTTTGTTTCATAAAGTTTTGTCTCTAACAATTGCTTGTTTATTGTGAAAAGGGAAAAGGGTCAAATTTATCCTCCAAGTATGATTTATAGTTTAAATTTACCTTCCGTCAAAATTTTGGATCAAATTTACCCTTCCCGTTAGGATACTTGTCAAATTTACCCTTATTTGGATGGAAATTTGACTTGAACTCCACAACCCTTAAAATTTTGCCACATAAGAGTCACGTAGACTCCCACCTAATTTTTTTAACCCGTAACCCGTTTTACCCATCACATAAAATCCTTTTAACCCACCCATTTTATTTTATAGAAAGAGAAAGAGAGGGAACTGAGAAAGACCTGGGCATCGAACCAACAATCATTTAGTCCTCTAGCAAACATTCATTTTCTTCCCAAAAGAATGTGTAATATAACTAGCTCAAAACACAAATTTGCATAATATACATAGCAACACTAATATGGGATCAACAACAGCATCAGTTAACGTGTGTGACTTGAGCAAGAGACCCCACTGGAACTATATAATGCTACAAAATACAAATCTTCATCAGATTTGGGACTTCCCATTCCCCTTCCTTGTCTTCATCTTCTTCGCTCTCACCCTCAGTTGATTCCCTGTAACGGCAACCTTGTTTTGCCAATCGAAATAAACCATAAAATAGTATATAAGAGACCCACAATCAAGGGATTCAACAAGCTAAAACACTAAATACAAGGAAAAGGAAAAAACTTCTTACCTCTCAGGCGGATTTCGAACTAGAGTTTCAGTAGAGAAAAAATGTCGATGCCCAGGTTTTCTACAGTTCCCTCTCTTTCTCTTTCTAAAATAAAATGGGTGGGTTAAAAGGATTTTATGTGATGGGTAAAGCAAAGAGTTAAAAGAATAAGGTCGGAGTCTAATGCGGAGATTTCATTAGCGGACATATGTGACAAAATTTTAAGGATTGTGGAGTCCAAGTTAGATTTCCATTCAAATAAGGATAAATTTGACAAGTATCCTAATGGGAAGGGTAAATTTAATCTCAAACTTTAGCGGAGGGCAAATTTAAACTATAAGCCATACTTGAAGGTTAAATTTGACCCTTTTCCCATTGCGAAAAATGATCACAACGGTCAACAATAGATACATACTGTAAACTAGATCAGAACTTGTATATTTGCTGACATGCAAGAGGAAATATGCTTGAAATTGGTTTGGTTCTCCATTAGTAAGTTCTATGCTTTTCCCTCGAGAGTGTTCTTTTCTCTGAATCTCTCAAATAACATTCTGTATACTTCAAAATTTGACCCACAATATATCTATTGTAAATAAATTAATTAGTTTCATTTCAATGGAATCATCGATGAAAATCCAATTTCTGATTTGGGGTTTCTTACTTATGGTAATGATTTCCGATAATCTTTGTCTTTTAGCTAATGGGTGTTCTTTTATGTCCGAGACTTGAGTCTTTAGTGATAATT
Source organism: Lycium ferocissimum (assembly GCF_029784015.1). Lineage (NCBI taxonomy): Eukaryota > Viridiplantae > Streptophyta > Magnoliopsida > Solanales > Solanaceae > Lycium > Lycium ferocissimum. The sequence goes on from NC_081349.1 coordinate 44,178,746, forward strand.
GTACCCTGTTAGAGAACAATATTATGATTTATATTTGTATGACATGCTACAATCAGTCGTTTTTTGAGAAAGGTGTGTAATTGCGTCATGGATCTCAAATAAAGTAATAAGATGAAGTATTATTATTTGCAGTAGGCACTTTGAATTTCTTCTGGAGTAACAATCAAGCTTGAAGGTTAAATATATCTTCATTAGAATCTTTAAATTCTAAGAGCTATTTCATCTGTCTCTAGAATGTTTGTGTCTAGGTACTCTTTTAGAGGTGCGGTTGAAACAAAAATATGATCTTTTAGTTCTTCTGCTTTAGGAAATTCCTTAAGATACTCTAACACAGTAACAAAGAGCTTATTTCCAACTGTTTCAGCGAGCATCTACATGCAAAACGTGTCAAATCTTTTATAAACTACTCCCTCGAGTAAAAAAGAGTGTCCACTTAGCCATTTGCACACCCCTTAAGAAAATACTAACCCCTAAGAAAAAAAGGTAATTTGACTAAACAACCCCTAATTAAATAGGTATTGGTATTTTATCACTTAATAAGGACAATTTTGGAAGAATAAAGTTAATTGTTTCTTGATTTGGTAAAATGGACCACTCTTTTTGAACTAAAAAAAAAAAAAGGGTAAGTGGACACTCTTTTTGATCCAGAGGGAGTATTAACCAACTAAAGATTGAAAAGGGGATTCTGAGTTTAAGGTTTTGTGCTTGTTTAGTATAGCGACTGAATGAGAGAAAGCTATTCCAACATAGCAGCAATCGAATACATAATCACATGCAATAGATTACTTAAACCAGATATCAATTCCCAGATGATGTTCCAGTATGTAAGACCAAAACAAAGTCAACAGTGACCACTTAGATTATGCTCAATTAGAATGAGATCTTTAGCACCTTATAATGTAGGAAGCCAACTACTAATAAATGTACAAACCACATATGACTATTAAACAATCATCTTATGCACGAGTTGCATATATATATATATATATATATATATATATATATATATAAAATAAAAATTGGGTCTTCCAAAGGCAAACAAATGATTCGTTTTTAGTAACTGATCTTATAAGCTCAGGGAATAACATCGCAGTACATTCATGTAGTCTTTGTTGTTGCCAAAAAAAATAAAAAAAATTGTTCTAGCTTGTGAATTAAGTGCACACACCTCAAGTTGAACAAATGACCTTAGCCTTCTTGAAAAGATGGGACTTATGGTGAATGTAAACTCCAATTTTGTGATAATATTTGAAATGTTTTCTCATCAAAATTCATCTTCTTTCTCGTCCATCGGATTAGCGTTTCTTTATGGTGTATGATCATGTTGCTTTTACTGGGGTATGAAATAAGGTTAAAAAGAGAATATTGCACCAGATAAAGTTGAAGGAAATATAAGATACGATAGTTTTGTCTAATCTCAATTCTTGCGATTAGGAGGGAAGGGTGGCCATCCATTTGAAGTGATGTACTCGGACTTTACTGGAGTGCAGTTTTCCTGCCTACCTCCCGCAAAAAGACTTAATGAAGCTAGAAAATATTGTGGTCCTTGAGAATCAGCTGCAACTGAAGTGTACGTATCTGGGCAATGAGGATTAACTGCTATTATGGCTGGTGTAGCGGTAATGATATTACCAGTAAGTAATCTTGACCAGTGAAGTCTTCTAGATATATATAGAGCATTAATGATACTCTTCATATTTATGCATTTAGCGTTTATACTTGTTGGTGCACTGTAGAATAGTGAATCAACTCATTTTTTTCTGTAAAGATATCAGCTCAATGTTTTCCATCATTTAAAGAAATTTTTGTTTTCTAATGAGTGCAATAATAACATATGACATTAAAAGTGAGTTTAGTATGACATAGACCAGGTTGTTCATGTGTTCTCTTTTTCTTTTTCGTGACTTGAATATTCCCTCCCTTTTTATAATTTTTGAGTTCAGAAGTGGTTTTCCGCAGATTATCCCATTTGAAACAATATAGAAGTCTATAACAAGTAGAATGTGTCTATTTATTGGGATCCCCTGGAAGAATAAAATGCTTCTTTAGCTTACATATAGGTATGTCTTCTCTATTTTGACAGATCTCTTCAACCGACTTCTCAAGTATTGGAGTAATCATCTTCCACGCACTTGTCAAGGTACTTATCAAGCAGTAAATGAAATTAGTCTAGACAAATTTTGTTGTTATCAAAGTCTTATTTTTTATCTCCATACAATGAAAAGAAAAAAACCCTTCAACTTCTCTCCTAAAAGTGCTTATCAGGTTATACTATTTGTCAGTACTTTTAGTGAATTACTGAATATGTGCCCTACACCAGGTTTACGTCATAAGAATATTGTCATCTTTACTTGAAAAAGTTAAAGTTTTACCTTTAGTATCCCTAAAACAGAAAATTAATTGATATGATGTGTAATAGATTATGCAGTGTTGGAAGTTAAAGATGGGACAATATTTTGGTAGACAAAAGACCACCAGTATCCCTTTCCACAAGCTTGACATTGATCCCAATGTATCAAGAATTTTTCCTTCCAAGCATCTTAAACCTACTCATCTGTTGCGTGAATTTGGCCTTTTTCCTGCCAATAATCTTTTTAGGAGAAGCATTAGCAAATGGATTTATTGAACCAACTCAAACGTAGAATCATTGTCGAATATGTTTGGAATGTGACTTATTTTATTATTCAGTAGGAACTCCACTAGGTTTTCAAATATGTTTAACGGAATAATGGTTTTTCTATGCTGGTTTTCCGTTTAAGTAGTATTCAGTTATTTTTTGTAGTTTTGACAAAAGCTTGCGTGCATTTTCTGTGCTACAATTTCCTTAAACCTTTGTACACTTTCTGTTTAAGTAGTATTCAGTTATTTTTTGTAGTTTTGACAAACTTACCTTCATTGTATTATTTGTAAAGATATTGCAGCTAGAAAAAGTTTACGCTGCAACTTGCTTTAAGCTTGTGATATGCGTATGCATATTTTGATGGTCTCCATGCTTATGGACAACAACAATTCAAATTTAATATGCAACCTGTTTTCAATTTATTTGCCATGTTGCTATTCTAACCATCTCTCATCAGCTTCTTTCTTCTTTATACTGCAGGTACAAGACTATGGACTCAAATTTATGTTCTAATGTTATGCCTTCTATAATTTGATAGACAACACGTCATGTAATACGGGTTGGTGCCAGAAATAGTACACCAATCCCTTTTGGCTTAATTTCGCCTGTATCGGTTAGCATTTGCATTTCTTGTGCATTGGTTGGCAAAGCCCTACTAATATGCTAACTTGACTTTATTATGAACTTTCATGGTACTTGGCCAAGGAAAGAGTTGCACGTAATGCGGGTTACCTGTATAGTCATCTCAATTATTTCAAAAAGTAAATCTACTAATGCTAAATATAAGGCCAACAACAATATCAGCCATAAGCCCGAGCATTGCACAGGCACCCCCATCTTTAACTATATAATAAGAGAGTGCGATGTACAATGAAGGGTAATTTCGTAATATGATCCTTTTTCATGGGCACTTCTGATATTTTGCTTTCAACCCCTTTTCAGCCCTTCCATTTTATATCGGCGACACGTGTTTCGGTGATGCAAGTGGCTTCATATCACTTATTTGTATCTTGCTTCTTCCTCCATGTCCCACGGTGGGACTCCCACCTCCACGCTCTCCCTACCAAACAACAATGGAAGCTATGTCTCTGAAGCTATTGGTCTTTCTTGTTATCGATGATAAATAAACGGTGAGCGTTCAAGTGTTGAAGCTTGGAACTGCCAGCCCCTGCTCATATTTTTCGATATATCTTCTGCTCTATTTTTTTTTTTTTTTGGGAATTGGGAATAAATATTAATTTTACTATTTTTCTCGTATGTTTTGGGTAATGGTAGATGGCTCTTTCCCTTTTCCTTCCGTAAAAAATTTGGGGATTTTCCGAGAAAGATTTGGTAAGGAGAGAACAATGGGTTTCGAGGTTTATAATGGGCGGGACACAAAACAAGGTTATATTGATTTTTTTTTTTTGGGTTGCGAGTCGGGTCGGAACAGTTTCATTTTTCAGAGAAAGACTTGTGAATTTGTAACGACCCATTTGGTCGTTTAGCACCTTTAACTCGTATTCCTAAAACACCCCTTTGTGGTCTTTTTTAGTGTTTAT
>NC_081349.1:44183006-44200106 GCF_029784015.1 Lycium ferocissimum
TGTACACTTTCTTTTTTAAAAGTATTCAGTTTTTTTTTGTATTTTTGACAAACTTCCTTCATTGTATTATTTAAAAAATTTCGAAAAAAAGTTGTTGCTGCAACGTTTTTAACTTGTGATATGGATCTTTTTGATGGTCTCCATGTTTATGGACAACAACAATTCAAATTTAATATGCAACCTGTTTCAATTTACCACCGCCATTTGCTATTCTAACCATCTCTCATCAGCTTCTTCTTTATACTGCAGGTACAAAGACTATGGACTCAAATTTTATGTTCTAATGTTATACCTTCTATAATTTTGATATACAACACGTCATGTAATACGGGTTGGTGCCAGAAATAGTACACAAATCCCTTTTGGCTTAATTTCGCCTGTATCAGTTAGCATTTGCATTTCTTGTGCATTGGTTGGCAAAGCCCTACTAATACACTAACTTGACTTTGTATGAACTTTGCAGCTTGGCCAAGAAAGAGTTGCACGTAATGCCCAGTTTATACAGATAGTCATCTCAATTATTTCAAAAAGTAAATCTAGTAATGCTAAATATAAGGCCAACAATAATATCAGTCATAAGCTCGAGCATCGCACGGGCACCCCCATCTTTAACTATATAATTAGAGTGAGTGCGATGTATGACGAAGGATAATTTCGTAATATGATCCTTTTTCATGGGCACTTCTGATATTTTGCTTTCAACCCCTTTTCAGCCCTTCCATTTTATCTCGGCGACACGTGTTTGTTTCGTTGATGCAAGTGGCTTCATATCACTCATTTGTATCTTGCTTCTTCCTCCATGTCCCACGGTGGGACTCCCACCTCCACGCTCTCCCTACCAAACAACAATGGAAGCTATGTCTCTGAAGCTCTTGGTCTTTATTGTTATCGATGATAAATAACCAGTGAGCGTTCAAGTGTTGAAGCTTGGAACTGCCAGCCCCCTGCTCATATTTTTCGATATATCTTCTGCTCTATTTTTTTTTTTTTTTGGGAATTGGGAATAAATATTAATTTTACTATTTTTCTCGTATGTTTTGGGTAATGGTAGATGGCTCTTTCCTTTTTCAGCTTCCGTAAAAAATTTGGGGATTTTCCGGAGAAATATTTGAGGAGTAGTGGAGAGAACAATGGGTTTCGAGGTTTATAATGGGCGGGACACAAAACAAGGTTATATTGATTTTTTTTTTTTGGGTTGCGAGTCGGGTCGGAACAGTCATTTTTCAGAGAAAGACTTGTGAATTCAAGAAGTTCTTTCCTCTAAGGTTCATTCTGCAATTTGTGATTATAACTGTTTAGATTTAATGTCTTTTATTTCATTTAGTCAGAATATAATGGCCGCTCAATTTTGATTGACAGATTCTGAAGAAAGTCCACCACCTTAACTATGAAGAGGTAATTTTTATTTCTCTTCACGCTATTGAACTATGAATAGCTCATGCTGTGTGTTTCTCCGAATTGTTTTCACTTTTCATCATATGTTGTACTGATAGCTTTATACCTTTGAAAGTATCGTCGTTTTGTTCCTATAATTGTTACTTTTTTGTTCTGATGTTATATGCTCAGTTATGATGCTAAATAGTTGTAATTGATCTTTCATGTTATATCATATGAGATGTGTGCGGTTTCGGAATAACTATTTAAACTTTAATAAATTTTATGGAACACTTGAAAAACTGATGTCTAACAGTAAAAAAAAAAAAAGAAGGTGGATATCAACACTAGAATTGGAATGCATAGAAGCTTTTGGGGGACTTATAATACAGATTCTATGAAAGTAGCTATCTCCATAGAGTCTATGCGACTGTAAAGAGCAGATTTCGAGTACCAAAATGGACCATTTATAATAGCTTTGGAACAATGAACATCATCTATCTGACTGTTTATTTAGTTATTGTTTATGATATATCTAGGCTCCTTTACTAGTCAAGTGGTAGCATCTTGTACCGATAAGCGCAATGTAGTGTGTCTTTGCTCCTGGTATTATATACCTCTGTAATTTTGATCTATTGTGCAGTATAAGGATGGTGTACATCTTGATTACTTGCATTGTGGAGGATTCTTTTTGGGGGCAGGACTGGCTCATGCAAAAGGAAAACTCTATTGTTAACAAGGAGTGAATCCACACGAAATTTTAGACAGCCAAACTCACAGCTTTGCCAACTGAATTTATTTTGTTATTCCATCTTCGATAAGGGATCCAATGCTCACTCATTGCATGCTTAATTCGAGAATGGGAGGAAACAGGTACCAATTTGTTTTGTGTTTTTATATTCTTTGCTCAAGCAAAATTAATTCATTTGTAAAATAGTACCTCAGATGTTTTGTACAGAATTGTATAAAAGTGAAGACAATGAGTAATTTTACCCACTGCTAATAAGAAAAATAATAAATTTAACCTTTTATATTCCTTCTACCACATTTTCAATTCCTCATTCTTTTAGCATGATTGTTCTTCTTTTATTCCCTACACTTTTCCTGAACATGTACTGGTGTTGCTTTTAGTTCCCAATGAAGTGCCTTCATGTATAATAGACAAATGTAGGGAAGAAAATTTGTTTTACTCTTTTCAAAGGTCTAAGCCAGCAATACTAACATTTGCAATAAAACTAAATGAAACTTGGAAGGCATAATGATAAGCCTGCAGATGTGCTCTCTCTATCCTTCTATATTTTTCTTTTCTATTCCTTGTAGTAGTTATATGGGTTTCGGTCACGTGGAAAAGCCAAGAAAATAGTGAGATGCATGTGGGTTTCTCTATTTCGTCGTTCAGGGGTATTTTGGAAATTTCATTCTTCCATCTCATTGAGACACCTGTACGATTGTAACATACTAAATACAAGACGCGTCTTACTTTTTCATTATCTACCTGAAAAAACCCACAAAGCCACTTCCCTTTTTTCACAAACCCACCATCCTTGTCTTGCACAATCTGGCTGTTTCTCTCTCTTTCTCCCTGTTTTGTTTCATAAAGTTTTATCTCTAACAATTGCTTGTTTATTGCGAAAATGATCACAACAGTCAACAGTATATAGATACTATAAACTAGATCGGAACTTGTATATGCTTTGCTGACATGCAAAGAAATATGTGAAATTGGTTTGTTTCTTAGTAAGTTCTATGCTTTTCCTTCGAGTATTTCTTTCCTCTGAATCTCTCAAATAACATTCTGTATATACTTAAAATTTGATTTTTTGATATATCTATTGTAAATAAATAAATTATTTTCATTTCAATGGAATCATCAATGAAAAATCCAATTTCTGACTTGGGGTTTCTTACTTATGGTAATGAATTTCGATAATCTTTGTCTTTTAACTAATGGGTGTTCTTTTATGTCTGAGACTTGAGTCTTTAGTGATAATCGTACCCTGTTAGAGAACAATATTATGATTTCTATTTGTATGACATGCTACAATCAGTATTATTATTTGCAGTAGGCACTTTGAATTTCTTCTGGAGTAACAATCAAGCTTGAAGGTTAAATATATGTTCATTAGAATCCTTAAATTCTAAGAGCTATTTCATCTGTCTCTAGAATGTTTGTGTCTAGGTACTGTTTTAGAGTTGTGGTTGAAACAAAAATATGGTCTTTTAGTTCATCTGCTTTAGGAAATTCCTTAAGATACTCTAACACAGTAACACTGTGCTTATTTCCAACTGTTTCAGCGAGCATCTACAAGTAGAACGTGTCAATTCTTTTTTAAAACTCTTTAAGCCGGATAAAAAGAGTGTCCCGACAGTATTCTATGACTCTCATGCAAAAATACTAACTCTGTAGCAAAAATAGGTAATTTGACTATCTCACTAATTAAATAGGTATTAGTATTTGATCACTTAATAAGAACGATTTTGGAAGAATAAAAGTTAATTGTTTTAATGATTTGGTAAATGGATGACTCTTTTTAGCAAAAAAATGGGGTAAGTGGTGACTCTTTTTAATCTAGGAAGAGTGATTACCCACTAAAGATAAAAAAGGGGATTCTGAGTTTAAGGTTTTGTGCTTGTTTGGTATAGCGACTGAATGAGAGAAAGCTATTCCGACATAGCAGCAATCGAATACATAATCACATGCAATAGATTACTTAAATCAGATATCAATTCCTAGATGATCTTCCAGTATGTAAGACCAAAACAAAGTCAACAGTGACCACTTAGATTATGCTCAACTAGAATGAGATCTCTAGCACCTTATAATGTAGGAAGCCAATTACCAATAAATGTACAAACCACATATGACTATTGAACAATCATCTTATGCACAAGTTGCATATATATATATATATATATATATATATACTAGTTTCTCGGCACGTGCGTTGCACGTGTATTCCGACTTTTGAGTCATGTAGTACTTGGTTTGATAAAACAATAAAAATATTATAAACGGAAAGACTTCATATCACTCAGTGCACTCTTAATGTCAATTGATATTCCTCCTGAAAGTGAGAAGTAAAGCTGGAGTATATTCCTTATGCAAATTCTGCATCTTTTTTAGCTTTGATCAAATGTGCTCATTACTACAAACATTTCATCATTCTTACAGTATTTACATTTAAAATCAAATATCCTTTAATAATTACATAAGCCTAGGCATTACCTTTATTTTAGTTTGGTGTGATTTTACTGTTATTATTGCCGGGGCAGAGCTAGCCCTTCGGGCGTGGGTTCGGCCGAACACAATAGCTTTGGTCCGAACCATATATTTGTGTTAAATTTTTTGTCAATTATGTATGAATTATTAATTTAGCACGTCGTAACTTTAAAGAATTAGAACTCCCAATTTTTAGCTTCAAATCCTGAGCCGCTCGATTATTGCAATGAGATTCGTTATTCTCTTATTTTGGTTTCTCAAAAATATATATAAAGACACACCATGGTAGATCATATAGTTTCTTGGACAATAAATCATAACATATTAGCTACACAAGAGACAACACTTCAATGGTTGTTTTTTCTTTTGAATCTTTGATGGAGAAAACTCATAAAGAAATTTGTTTTAGAAAGTTTCTTAATATATTTTCCTATCTTGTGAAAAGCTTCAGTTGGTGCATCATACAATTAAATTGAAGAAATTAATAGGAATAAAGTAATGAATATGAGGTGGTCGTGACAAATTATATAAGACTTATGATTCAATCAATTCAATCTTTTGTATGTATAAGGCAAAAGGCCTCAAAATGATTTTCAAAAAATGGATGATTAAAAGGTCGAATTATAGTCCCTATCTTGATAGTCGTTACTTTGGTGATCTGTCCCCACCCCGCTCCCCCCCCCCCCCCCCGGCCCCCCTTCTCGATTCTTCTCATTCTATTGTTCAGAATCATAAATAAATCAGAGATTCAAACCCATGATGGATTACATATGAATTCACAAAAAGTTTAATAAAAAAAAAAATGTACAAATAAATCTAGCCGACCACTTGCTCTGTTTTATCCATCCAGAGGAATATAAGAAGTTTAATTTGGAATATAGCCACTGCTTCTACTATTCAACTCTCAACCTGACTATCTAAACGAAGGGGCAGAATATGAGACATTAGTTCCAACATAGCCTCACATATAGTGCCTTACAAGACCTTGTGTAGTTTTGTTTATAATTTTTGAAAAAATTACCTTAGCAAATCTTGACAGATGCATTTTGGAAAGCTATAATTTAAATATATAGCTGATTGTCTTTAGCATTAGTTATGAAGAGATTATTTTTATCCACTGTTTGGTTTGGTGTACATGCATGCATAATTTTTTTAAAACATTGGTTGTTTCCAAAAATACCCTCCAACTTAATAATTGGAAAAGGTTTTGAGAGATTTCGAAACCCAATTGTGTGTTTACCCATGCTTGCGCATGGAAAAACCGTTGCATTGCTAATACCATGGTTTGCTATGTATTAGTTAGTTATACATAGCATAATACCAAATAGGGTGTATAACTAATACTTGTATTAGTCATGCATGGAGATTGAAAAAGTGTATCGAACAATATTAGTAATACACAAGCAAATGCATGCATTATTTTTTACCACCTACCAAATTGGTTGCCTTCAAAAGGTACAAATTTGTTTGGCTTATTTAATGGATAGCATGGATTGATTTATCATATATATAAAGTAAATAGCAAGTGACAAAGCAATGAAATCAAGTAAATATAAAATGATAATACAATAAATTAAACTTTGAGCCGCATGAGCTCTGAGGAATCTCTCATTGAAGAGACTGGCCGAATATCGCCCTTAATGATCAATATGGATCGGTACAAAAAGTAGATAACTTGTAAGATGATTTGCTAGAATGCATAAAGTGTAAATTGTTAAGCTAGAATTGGATGCCTTCTAACACTTACGTTGGGCTCCTTTATAGGTACAAATTCTCAATGTGAGTACGTGGAATCGCTCCCTCATTATGGATAATAATGATCAATAAATGCTACTTGCTGCAAGAACGTAAAGTTTGGGCCGCATATCCGGTAATGTAATGCTCAAGTACATAGTTATTTCGTGCAATTGCTTCGAATCATTGCTACGGATACGCAATGAATAGTCTCCCAAGTCCGGCAAACTTGCTTCCTAAATGTCTTTGCACATCACGTGTCAACACCATCTCTTGCCGGTGTAATGTCGCATTTTACCCTATACACAAATGACCCTAAATAGGAGAGCAATAACTTGCCTCTTTCCTTCCTAAGAGTTCCTAGATTTGTAACGAAAGGTTTCTTCTTTACATGTCTTCAACATGAGAGCCAGGGCCGGCTCAACAATATTTGTGGCCTAAAGCGAAACTTTGATTGGAGGCCTTTATCTTTTTACGTTTGTATATATTTTTTATTTGTCACATATTTTCCTAGTTTTATAAGATTAAAGGTTGATAATTTGATGGCAAAATAATTTCTCATTACTTCAAATGCTTGCTACAATAAAAAAAAATTCAATGTACTTTGTTCTTGATCGGTTCTTTCTTGTTTTTGACTTAGAGAATAAAAAATTCATGCGGCTCTCTTTTCTTCTTGTTTTTTGCCTGAGCATTGAATATATGTGATATAAAACTTTTTTACCATGATTAAAAAGCTGAAAGGTAAACAAAAGTAAATGTAAGTCACTTGTCAAAATAGGACAAACTAAAAATGCATTTTCAAAAGACACCATTACAAAAGACACAATCTCTAATAATTATTTTCTTGTACCCAAAAGACTATTTATGTAATCTAAAATAATACTTAACCATTGGAATCGTAATTCAAACATAATATTTTTTTGAAAATATTGTAATTCTTCATTTAAAATGCTTAATTTTTTTTTATTTTTTTTTAAAATCCAATCCCAATAAAAAATGAGGCCTTCATGATTAGGGGGCCTAAGGCAAAGGCCTTAGTTGCTTTATGCTTAAGCCGCCCCTGATGAGAACCCTCCTAATAGCCCAAAAAATTTAATATTTTTTATTTCCTTTCAAATAGTGCATATAGAAATTATTAATTTTGAATTAAATGATTAATGTTCGTGAGGTGATGATGTAAGGACATTATTAGAGAAGAGATAAAGATGAAGCTCATAAAAAAGTAGATTAACCCGTCTTCACTTTAACCATGACAACCAAGAAAAGATATAAAAAGACAAACATCTCTAGAGTCTCAGTAAATCTTACTCCTTCAAAAAAAGAGTGTTTAGTTTGACTGACCACGAGATTTAAAAAATAAAGAAAACTTTTGAAATGTGTGTTTAAAATAAGTTCTTAGATATTTGTGTATTGTAACAGATAAATCATCTCGTAAAAACTTAAATCATTTCAAAATATAGAATGTGACATGATCTTTTGGAACACATTAATACGAAAAGTAAAAAAATCTTTTTGGAACGGATAGACATAAAAAAATTTCATATTGCAGCTTGGAAAAGAATAAACGTCTGTTGTATAAGACTAAGAAGAAGCAAATAAAATGTAATGTTGTTCAAAATCCTCACCTTGGCCATACGAACACGTCCTTTACATGAATTAAGAGCAAAACAACCCAAAAAGAAATATTTATCGTTTTATAAAATCTAATAATCGCAAAACGTAGAGATAAAAATTCCATCAACCGTAAAAGGCATGAAACCTCATACAAAAAACAAAATTAAGGTTACAAACGAAACAAAAAAAATTGTTAGTTATAGAAATCAAATAACTGCGAAGTCAAGTTCCCAACAAAGATACTGTTAAGACAAAATCATATAGTGTATCAACGGTTTCATGACAAAAACAATCAAAAGTTCTCCTCTGTCTCAATTTATGTGACATTTCTTTTATTCAGTTTTGAATTTTTTTTTTTTAATATTTAGTAATGATTTAAGTTTAATTTTTTCATTTTACTCTTAGTGAGATGAATTACAAGCCATGAAAATTTCTATGATTTATTTTAGATCACAAATTTAAAATCCCAAAAAGTCTTTATTTTTCTATTAAACTCATTGTCCAGTCAAACACATGCACATAAATTGAGATGGAGAAAATATTAAAAATAACTAAAATAGTGCGAACAAATGAAACTCCCAGAACAGAAGATTTGCTACGAAATAAAAAGTAAAAGTGATATAAAAAAGAAAAAGAAAAATTGTCAAAGGAAATTCTAATTTTAAAAGGCTTCATAATAAGAACAGTTAAAGTATACTATTGGGTGGGAATTTGAGAAGGTGAAAAGAGAACTTACTATGAGACACACGAGTATTGTATAACGAAATTTTTCTTCAAATTATTTTTACCTTTGTGTTTGACAAGATTCTTTACGGAGAACGGGTTACAACAAAGCAGCTTTTAGGCAAAGGATAATATCAAACTCGTTAACATCAAAGGACATATCCATTCGGTTTTGAGTGTTTTGGACGGCAGCTTTTTCTTTTACTTGAAATTTTTTTAAAAAAAAAGATAATTAGATATTTAAGAAGGGTATTTATGTAATTTAACATTTATGTTAGGGGTTCATGCTTTTAATATAATATAGATAGATATATAACTGAGTCTTCCAAAGGCAAACAAATGACTCGTTTTTAGTAACTGATCTTATAAGCTCAGGGAATAACATCGCATTACATTCATGTAGTCTTTGTTGTTGCCAAAAAAAAAAACTTGTTATAGATAGTGAATTAAGTGCACACAGCTCAAGTTGAACAAATGACCTTAGCCTGCTCGAAAAGATGGGACTTATGTTGAATGTAAATTCCAATTTTGTGATAATTGTAGCGGTTCTATATTTTCCGATTCGTATTTGCACTTGTCTCATTTAAAAAGAAAAGTTTCCGGGGGAAGTACAGTTGTCAATCGTATCGGGAAAAGGAAAAAATATACTTCTACGTGGATGGTACTCTAAATGGATATTATTTTAGAGTTGCCACCTAATTTTTAGGAAATTAGGAAAATCAGTTCGAAAAGGGTTCATTTAAAACCGTTAAATTTTAAAAGAATCCTAATCTAACCAAAGTTCGGGTAAGGGTTAAGTGATCCCAGTGGAAGGTGTTAGGCACCCCAATATTAAGGATCTGTAAAATACGGTTAGCCTACGGGTTCTAATAGTATGCCTTTGTAGATATAAATTGTTTATAGTGAAAAATTGTTTCGGCTTATCTTTCCACAACAAAAGATTTTAGTCATTCATGCGCAATTTATCACGTTTCAAGAAACAAAATGGTAAAATTTTGCCCAAAATTGGGCGTTTGGGGTGTCGGACTAGAACACTTAGGCTAATACCCGAAGGCTCTTAACCTAAGTAGGACTTTACGTAAGTCCACCCAAAATAGTTTTGAAAAATATTTTTTAAGTATAGAAAATAATTTTTAGGAAAATAATTTTAGGCATACTATTATAGTCCGTATATTAATCGTATTCTACGTCTGTTTTATTTTGTCGAGTTTTAGCCAAGTTTTATTTTTTAGTCTAAGTCTAAATAATCACGATTAGTCCTACAAGTTCTGAACATTAGTCTAAATCAGTCCATATGTCAAAGTCCACAGGTTTCATAAATGTTCAATTTGGTCCTTAATTTCACAAAATCGGCAGTTTTAGTCCTTCTAATCAAATCAGTCCCAAATTTGCATTAATGCCTCAAAATTAGTCTCAAATTTTGTAGCAAATTCATTTTTGGCGACTTTAAAATACATGATAATCCTATAAGGGCTCCAATTTGCATAATAATTGTGCAAGTAACAATTTAAAGTACATAATTAAATAGAGATAGAGAGATTGGGCCGACCAAGCCCAAAAGGAAGGTATTTATGCAATCGGGTTCGTCTTAAATCGAACGTATGCTCCAAGGGAAAGGTTGACTCGATCTAGATACGTTAGTGGGTCCCAACGGGGTTTGAATGGACAAAGATACAAACGGGTATACATGATATTAATATACATTCATGAATTAAACTAAGTTATTAGTATACATTCATGAATTAAACTAAGTACAAAATTAAGACTACAATAATTATTACAAAAGCAAAAAATGAAGGGAAAATGACTTAATAATACTACTTAAGACTCTATATTACAAAACATAAAGATACTCTTTCTTATTTACAAAACATACCAACAAAATTACAAAGTATACCAAATAGAATTTCAGATTTGGACTTAATGAGATACCCACGATTTTGGGCATTTTTTAAGGAAAAGAATCTGATTTTAAATGTGAACTTAATTATAGGATAGTTATCAATCAACTTTTCTCCTTTTTTAAAAGATTCTTCTCTCCCTCTCTCTCCCTCTATGATAGACACCATTTCTAGACCTAAAATTCATCTTCTCTCATAATATAAATTTTCAAACCAATATTACAAAATATTTTTTTATTACTGACATGTGTATTAATTGTATATAAAAATTGATTTGTATCATTTTGAGATATGTGCGATCATTGTGTGTTTGAAATCTGTATAAATGTTGAAAACTAATATATATATGAAATGTGTATGGAATCTGCTATATACTATCATTTTTTAGATATATGTGGCATAGTGTGTATGGAATGCGAATAAATTCGATATAAATTAATCTAAAAAATGTTGAAAATATACGGGTATGGAATGTGATTTGTATCAATCAAAAAACTTAATATACATATATACTTTCTCATAATCTATACATACTTTCATTAGATTTTATACAATTTATATGCACTTTATCATAATCAAAATATACATACAACTTTTATACATATTTCATACATAAAAATTATAACGAATTTATACATTTATACATATTGCATACAAAAATTTACACAAATTTATTTTCTGGTGTATGAGCTTTGTATGGAATCTGGTTTGTGTCAATTACAAATTTATTATACATATTTTCTCAAAATTTATACATACTCTGATTAAATTTTATACAATTTATATGCACTTTATCATAATCAAAATACACATAATTTTAATACATATTTCATATACAAAAATTATAACAAATTTATACGATTATACATATTGCATATAAAAATTATACATATGTGTTTTCTCGATGTATATAAAAACTACCGATTAGTATTGACTTTTTGAATAAAAGCTGAAAAAAATTAGAGAACAATATCTCTTAATTTTGAATGAGGAGATAAAAGTGGATGAAATAAGGGAACATGGAGAAAATCAGGTAACAATATATTTTAATTTTGATTGGAGAGAGAAAATTGGATAAAATAATGAAAGCAATCTCCTTACCTTATTTAATGTGTTTTATTTAATTCTTTTAATTTACTCGATTTGTATAGATTTTGTAACAAATCTATTGATATATTTTGTAAACTGAAAAGTATCGTTATATTCCGTAAATATAACCTCTTAGTATGTACATATATGTTTTTTGCCCAAAAATGAATTACAATTTATTGGGCCCAGCCCACCCAACAATCTATGACGGCAAGTAACCAAAATGGCCCAGATATGAAATAAGCCCAAAATAATAGTAATAATAAGCCACACATAGGTGACAGGTCCAAATAACAAGCCCAAACTTTTCTTTTCTTGAAAATTTTCTAAGTATCAAGGAGTGGTATCCATGATATACCGCCGGTATACTATTCCATTTTCCCCAAAATTTTCTAAGTGTTAGAGCTATGATATGCCTGATATACTACCAATATACCTACTAGGACAAAGAGCAAAACCTCCATGAAGGGCATACCCTTTGTCCACCTAATGGAAAGGTAAGTCGACATTTGTATACACTCAAATATACCCAACATACATACTTATTCTCAATTAATACTCACTTTAAGAAGAACCAATACTGTAACATAAATCCCTCAACATCTCATTTTTAGCTAGCCTTAAATTTCTAATTGGTTTCAACAGACTCAAAAGACCTCAGAATACCAACAAAACAAATCAATGATCCAACAACACTTAGAGGGACTAATGCAGCCTACTTAATCTCAAATCAAGAACCTTACTGTTAATCATATAAAACAATCAAGGCCCCAAAGTGATCCAAATAATGCAAGGCACAAAAGTGTCAAAATGATTCATAAACAGCAACAACACAGTCAAGAGAGTATGACAAACAGCAGGATAGCCAAGCAAGTAACAACAAGGATGGAAAGGTAAGGAACAGAGGCGTACAGAACTAAACAATGAGAGAGCGAAGAATAAGGCCAAGGCCACAATCAACACACTCATAGTCTTAGTTTCCAGTTTCTTTTTAAAAGAGAAGGAAAAGACAGGCATTAGCTAAAGGGAATGGGCAGTGAACAAGTGATCAAACACCATAAGATGGAGGGATACATAGACAAACTACGAAACACACCAACATGTTTCTATTTCTAGTTTTAAAGAGGCAGCAATCAAAGAAGGGGTAGGACTAGGGGTTAAATAACTTAGAAGTCGCACCTGTCCAGTGATGAGCCAATTCAAATATCAAAAACCGTTTTTCAAGTTTGTTTGTTATCAACAGAGATGTCACAGGAGCAAAATTACAAATCCATGGCCATTTCGTTTTAATCCCAGCAAGTTCAGTAATAGCAAGATAGGCAAGTCACAGGTTCATTAAAGCATTAGTAGGGCCTCAAAGTAGTTCATACTCAGTCCATTCTGCAAAATTTGCACAGAAAATACACAGGTAGCAAGTAGGGGCTTCAAACAGCATAGATAGGGGGGGGGGGTAAGTGACAGAACCAGATTCAGGTTTCACAGATGGATTCCAAAAGGAAGAATTTAGACATCATACTTACCATTTCAAGTTGGTCTTAAGCCCCTTTCTGGGTATTCTACTTAGTCTAAGTGAATTAGATGCACAAATGAGTCTTTAACAGTAAAGTAGGTATCAAAGCACAAATGACACATAAAATAATGTTCAAATCAACAGGTAAACAATAAAGGAAGTGACAGATCTCAGAATAAGAATCACAACCAGTTCTTCCAAGGGGCAGTTTGACCTTATTCTTTAGTCTTTTATACTGGTTTTAATGACTTATGTGAAGCAGGGGACTTCAACCACACTATTGCCTTATACTAGCATAAAAGAATAAGTTATAAATAGCAAGTTTCATGGACAACAAGTGGGAAAACACAGGGAGATCTCGTAAAATTCAGAGGTAAAATCCAAGCAAACCACTTATAGACCTATCTCCAGTTTTGCTATTTCTAGTTTTTCACAAAAAGGCCAAGTTTCTTATAAACTTCTTACCCTTATTTTTTTTTGCAATTCTCAGGAATAAAGCCAACAGACACACACAGAAATCTAGGACACTTGAACTCTTCTAGGATTAAAATTTTGACTGCAAATCTTACAGCTTTCCCATTTTTTACTAACTCTCTATCTAGACAATATTAAACAAGTTTGGAAAAGATCACTTTTATCTTCATATATCTAGCAAAGTTCAAAATCCGCCATATCATATTCGGTCATTGAGATATCTTCAAAGTCTTCCATTTGGTCTATTCCACTTGCTATCAAATCTTCAATCTCTTCCTCTTCGCCTTCCACCGCTTCTGAGTTTTGGTTGCGTCGCTCCGATCTAATCCAATCGTGAATGCAAACTAGTACTTGCAAGCTAAATCCGGATAATGAGTGTCTGTGGTCTCCAATTTGTTGTCTTCCTTAGCTAAATGAACTTTCTGAAGCCACAGTTGATATTTGAACTGTAAGGATATCTCGAGTAATTCTTGAAAGTATCGGATGACTCGTCTTATATTTCTTCCACCATGCTAAGTCGTCGAAATCATCTAGTTCCTTGATATTCACATTTGGCTGCATCAAATAAAGGTGATATTCATCAAATTTTGCATTATTAGAAGGAACTGGTTGTGAATGTAAAACTTTTAAATTCGACAAACACTTTAAGCCCTTTTTGCTACTTTGAGAAGTAGTAGGGCGTGGAGCAACGGGTGTAGCACTTTCTTTCAAAGTAGAATAATGACTAAAAATTTTTCTAAACTTGGAATCAATCGCGAGCTCGGCGTCAGATATCCACATTTGGTTGCATCAAATAAAGGTGATATTCATCAAATTTTGCATTATTAGAAGGAGCTGGTTGTGAATGCAAAACTTTTAAATTCGACAAACCCTTTAAGCCCTTTTTGCTACTTTGAGAAGTAGTAGGGCGTGGAGCAACGGGTGTAGCACTTTCTTCCAAAGTAGAATAATGACTAAAATTTTTTCTAAACTTGGAATCAATCGCGAGCTTGGCATCAGTTAAAGATTGTTCAGCTTCCTCGTCAATTTCTAAATAGTTATAAATTTGACCAACCAATGCTCTAGTATAAGACATTTTAAAACAAGGATTTAAAAGAGAACCCAATATAAATAAAGTTGGGATGAAAAAAAAATAATTAAATTTTGTTGTCATATTAAAAATACCCGCTTGATAACCGGGTTTATCTTTATATTCATATAAAACTCTAGCTATTTCCGCTAAGTAGGCTAAAATTTCGATTACCGTGGGATATAATTGTCTAGAAAAATCTAGAGTTGCATTATAAAATTTTTGTAAAAGTTCAATACATTCCTTAACATCCTCCCAATCGGTAATATTTAACCAATCATCACTATCCGTATTAAAATAGTTGTGAACTTATTGTATGGGAATCCTATAATCATATGCTTGTTGTAACATAATGTAAGTGTAGTTCCACCTAGTGTCAACTTCTACTTGAATTTTCCTAGGTCTAAGGCCATTTTGCGCACAAGAATTCTTAAAATCTCATTTTTTGCTTATTAGCATTACAAAAAAGAAAAGCAACCGCATTTCTAACTTTTTGAATAGAATCTTCAAAATAGTCAAGACCATATCTAACAATCAAGTTTAAAATGTGACAACTACATCTCACATGAAAAATATTTTTAGCGGATGGTTTAATTCCCTTTTTAAAAGACCAACCGCCTTTGTAATATTAGAAGCATTATCTAAAGCAATACAAAGTGTTTTTCTATAAATGTTAAAAAATTTCATAATAGTTGACATTGAATCCGCTAAATTTTTTTCATCATGAAGACCTTTTCCTTCATCATATAAAAAAGCTATTATTCTTTTACGCATCACCCAATTATCATCAACCCAATGACATGTAATAGCAAAAAAATCTAACTTGCTAAGACTAAGACCCAAATCGGTGGTAAGACAAACACTACAATTTAAAGAATTAAAAATATGATGCAAATAAAATCTATATTTTTTATATAAATCTATAATATCTGTTGTACAAGTACTTCTAGGTATACTATCACACCCCAACGAGGGGCATGACGGGCTCCGACCCATAGGCCGGGAATCACCTGACTTAACAGTTACCTTGAACAACATATAACATATCTCAAAGAATACCTGCACGCAGAAAGGGTCCAATATAAAAATATTCGGTAATCCAACATATATGTGCATATGCGAACCAACAAGGTCACTACAACATTGACGTGGCGTGATTTTACGCCACAATCGATGCCTTTTAGCTATAAGTTTTACTTGTTTTTAAGCGAGTCTATGTGATTTTACGTGTTTTCTAGTGTTTTTCAGGAAAAGGAACAGATTTGACTTGATCACAGTTGAAGTACAAGAACAAAGTCGTAAATGCGGTTTACGGACCGTATTCCACAATACGGGCCGTATTCCATGGTCGTGTTAAAGAATAAGAGAACCAAAAACTCAAGTTGAAAAGCCGGTGATTTACGAGCTCATTTTACGGACCGTATTTCGATTTACGGTCCGTATTCCATCTCGTATTTAACCAGTCCGAGCGATTGTGCGTAAAAGTCTGACTTTTGGAAGCTGAAAGACGACGAGGAGGTTTACGGACCGTAAACCACTTTACGGTCCGTACTTTAGAAGATTGAGATTTCACAGAATTGAGAAGACGACCTGGGCCTGAACCACTTTACGGTCCGTAAAGTGATTTACTAGACCGTATTTCGTACTGACGGGACTAAAGTGCAAATCTGTAACTTGTGTATTTTCCAAACCTATAAATAGTCCATTGTAGGGTTTTATTAGGAGAGTTCTCATATTTTTAGTTTTTGACTTAGAACATAAAATACTCTCAAGTTTTTGAAGGTTCTAACATCAATTATTCTCAATTCCTCTTTTATTCAAAGTAAGCAATTATGAATTCTTCAATTTCTTGTTTCTTGTTCTTTGTCATGAGTAGCTAATTTCCCTTACTAGGGTTGTGAACCCAATTGATGGGTGTTTTGTGATTGGGTTGTGATTGATATACAAATAATGGATTATTAGGGTTTGTTTATTCTTCATTCTTCATTCATAATTAATGGTTGCAAATATTGATTAAAGCCACAAACCTTGATTTATTTGGGAAAATAATTAGGGTTGGTAAGAATAAACAACAAGAACTCAAAGCATTAAACTTTGTTTAATAAATTCACTTAGGAATAAGAAGAATTTACTTGGCATGATTAATCATTCTTCATAACCACTTTCTTATATTTGGGAAAATCATAGAAAGACATAATCTTTATTTATTGGGAAATAGTAGAGATTCACATAGAGATTAAGTGCATTCATATAATGATCCATTAGAAGTATATCAAGATCAATACCCATGATCATACACCCTATCTACCGGGGACACAACCTTAGTTTCTTTTATCATAAACTTCCACCAAATCAATAGATTAGCAATTAGTTATAAAAAACCAACCTTTGC
>NC_081349.1:44200206-44210210 GCF_029784015.1 Lycium ferocissimum
CCGGATGCATATAATTTTTGAATTGAACGGAAAATAAAATTTTCGGTGAAAATTTTTTTCCCCGTGAGCCAACACAGTTTATCCCTCCCGTGACAAAATTTACAAAGATAAGATTTTCATCGTCACCCCAATACACATCCCGAATCACAACAATCAATCTTTTCAACCTATGAAACCCAAGCTACGCACTAGCTTCTTGGTCGATAATAGTTATCAAGCACTTTTGTTATCTTCGTGTAAAGCCTCTTTTCAATAATTGCATTTCCTCGATGCCGCAAGGATGGAGACTTTGTCTCATAGGTAGGTGGGAAAATGGAAAACAAAATAAATCTCGTACAAGGAAGCACAGCTAGGATGGTAAAATAGACGAGGAATTTGTTCCAAGGCATATACCAATGAGACAAGCAAAGCAAAAAGGGGTGGACACATACATCAACAAAATCCAAGAAAAATTGATACCAATGAAGAAAGGATACTAATGGTGTTTCTTGCAGGTTTCATTCTCATTATGGTGTCGATGAAAGCTCAAAAATGGAAAATCAAGTTTTTCGAGGATTTTTAGTATCTTGTTAATATTTGTACCAATGATCTTAATCATTTTGGAAATGATTTGGTTCAAATATGGGCCAAAGTTGATTGCTTTTCTTGCTCCATTGATCTTATAACTATAGGAAATGATATGGGATTGGTGTTTTCTAATATTGATACGTTAAACCTGCATCATTTTTATGGTACAAGGTTATATATCATTTTATTTCACAAGGTGGATGATGGTTGTTGGTTGTTGTGAGCAAATGGTGTGTATCATTGAGTTGGTGCTTACTTGGCTACTGATGATAACTGGTGATATGGGAAAGTTGATATTTACGGTTATGAAAAGAGAGAGTTTACTTGTGCTTATACAGAAAGGTCAATATAAGCACTTCATATGGCTCAAAGAAATTGCATATCAAGGTGGAAGTTTTGAATCTGTTCAAGATACCGCTCTCAAAATTTGCATTCGGTTGTTGGGGAGCAAATATGTGCGGAAAGACTAAGGCCAAGTCAGCATTAGAATGCATATGGAGGCGAGAAGGTTTACGATGTGGAGAGGAGAGGGGAAACTACCATCATGTTCAAGTCCTGGGAGGAGAACATGGTGGTAATTATTACTAACTCTTTCTTCTTTTTTGCATGTTTGATCTCTGACGTATGCACAAAAACATCGAAGTTCGAAAATTTGAAACTTGTTTGTGCTAATGATCCTAAGTATCTTGGAAATGAATTGGTACAAGCCCGTTTCAAAATTGATATCACGTACTTTCTATTGATCCTACCAGCTTATAGGAAATGATATGGAAATATTGTACTTTCATACGATTCTTTGGTGGGATATATAGCAGGTACTATATGGCCGCGATTAGCAACAAGATTCTAGGAGTATGTTATGCGGTGCTACATATTTATTGTGCCCACGATCCTATTCATCTTGGATATGAAGTGATACAATATTGTTTGAATGTTTACTCTAGTACATGGAATTCGATGTTTTTTATAAATAGTAGCATCTTTTTCACATTATACACCATTATGATAACATCAACATCATGCTAGTGAAATGCAGTGCAAGGATAGTATGGCCAAATGATGCACTAAGGGAACAAACTTGGGACATTACTATTATATATAAGAGGGAATGTGAGGACTTTTGTAGTCCTCACAATAATTTCCCAAATTTTTAAAAACTTTTTCATTAATTACTTTTATGTCCTAATTTTATTTATTTAAGTCAATTTTTTTTTGTTTTTATTTTTAAAGTCTTTCAAAAAGCTATCGAGCACAGGGACTTTTGTAGTCCTTACAATAATTTTCAAATTTTTTTTAAACTTTTAATTAATTACTTTTTAGGGTCCTAATCTTATTTATTTATGTCAATTTTTTTGTTTTTGTTTTTAAAGTACTTTTCAAAAGCTATCGAACCCCTACCATTTTTCACGTTCTTTGATTTTTCTTGGCTTTCGATATCCGCATTTGAGCCCAATTAATCCGTATAATTCGCACCGCATCGCGCCTATAAAGATTTTTTTCCATATCCATGTTCGAACCCCTAATCCCTAATTAAGAGAGGAGCCAGCCTCCATGTGCAACGCACAAGTTAAATTATGAAGTTCATTAACTATGTATAGATTATTTATTTAGAATTAAATAACTTCGTAAAATTAGGATACATAAGTTATAATGTCAAATTTTGCCCAAATTTGATTTGAATTAAATAATTTCATCAAAATGGAAGTTAAAATATTAAAGGAGTGGAATGAAAATTTTGCTTATATAACTACCCACTTGTGGGACTACAATGGGTATATAGTTGTTGTTATTGTTATTGTACACTTGTACTAACACAAATTATATTTCTTAGAAAATATCCGTTTTTATATCTGAGCTGGGAAGACGAATAACTAGTTATTTGTATACATGGATAGGAGTACGACCACATTCGGGAAGAATAGCAAAGTGCAGTTCAAAGTTGCCGGGTTTCACCATGGAATACTTCATCATTTCATTGAACCAGTTTTTTGGTTATTTTATGATCAAAATCTGGTTTTTACATTGGTTATAATTCAAATTCTAGTTGGTTGGACTTTAGTCAATTGTAGTACCAATTTAAGTCATCTTATAAGGCTTAAGTTGGTCATTAGTTTAATTTTGTATTTTTTATTAGCCACTTTGGCAACATTTGTAAAGACTTGGTGGATTTGCTTCGAGAACATTTATAAAATTAGCTCTAAGCATTGAAAATGTCCAAGGACTTTGTCAAAAAAAAAAAAATGAAACTCACCAAGTTTCAAGAAACTGCGCAAACTAAAAGAATTGTAAGAAAAAAACCTGAAGTAGATATATACAACCGTGCTCGATCAGAAATTCACACGTAACTAAATACAAAATAGAAACTTTTCACCTTAATCACCTTAAATTCCAGCCTTAAATTTCCCAAAACAAGAACTTTAGAACAGTGACTCTAATAAATATCACAGAATATAGAATCCAACAAACAACCCATCGATTGTAACTTTCAATTAACTTGTAACTTACAAATCCCTAAACCCAATTTGTCAAATTTAAAATTCACAATTTCAAAAATAGAGATCGCGAAACAGAAGTTACAAACAGAACTCAAGAACCCAACAAGCACAGCTTAAAAATGAGCAAGCAGAAAGGAACTTTAGAGAAGATTACTTGAGGTACTTTTTTTTTTTCGAAAGAGAAAGTGAGAATTATATTCTTGAGGGCTCTATTCTTGTTCTTGAGGGCTCTCTGCGAACAACATGAAGAAAGATTATATAAATCGACAGATTAGGAAACTTTGTTCTTTAATCAATAGCCATCAAAGGCTAATCAGTAGATCAACAAAGTGAAACAAAATAATATCAAATTGTAGATACATGTTTAGTCTGAAAAAACACTATAAGGAAAAGAATTAAAAATTACAATAGTACATTCATCTAGTTTCACTAATGAACAACGCTCCTGCTTATTCATCTAGCCATGAAAACAGCTAATACCAAGACATGTAGGTAAATTCATTTGTTTTCGTCATAGATAACATGTTCTTTCATATAATGTTTCTGGATAAATATTTGAAAGTAGTAAAATTAAAAGCAGATAGACAGTTTCTTTTTATTATAGACTCATATCAATTTCACAAGGACAAGTAAGTCAATTTATATAACAATAAGGACATAAACACTTTTTTTCTTTACAATAGGTGAAATAAGTAATAGACCTTAATCCCTACTATGAACGGAAGACAATTTCCTTATGGAGCTTTAGATTTTCTGTCACATTCCAAAGCAATTTCCTTTGAATCAATTTTTGATAATCTTAAATCTAGACTCACTTCAAATCAAACTAAACTAAAGAAAAAAAGATAAACTAAAGCAAAAAAAATGAAACCCGCTGAAGTTTCAAGAAATTGGCGCAAAATAAAAGAATTGTAAGAAAAAACCTTGAAATAGATATATACAATGCTCGATCAGAAATTCACGTAGAACTAAAAATAAAATAGATTCAAAATTCCATGCATATGCATTGATAAATCACAACAAACTGAAATAGCAATTGGGTATGCTTACCTTTTATGTGGATTTGTGCCCTAGAAAATGTCCTTTTAATTTGGACCTAGCGACGGATTTAGCAACCCTTTTTAAAATCCGTTGCTAACTAAAACCTAGATTTTTTTTAAAACTAACAACGGAATTTTTGGTTGCTAAGAATATAAATATTTTAGAGATAATTAAAAGCCCCCTACGGATTTCCGTTGCTAAATCCATATTTATTAATAAATATTGTTGCAACCCTTTTATTAAAACCGTAGGGAAAATTTAGGCGCCAAATTGTCCCGCTAAAATTTAGCAAATCGGAATAAAGTTTACAGCTAATCAAACTATATAATTAGCTAAAATTTTAATTGCTATTTTCGCGACAAAATGATCATTTCGTAGCGAAATCCGTCGTTACTTAGCGACGGAATGTGATATGTCGCTAAATTCCGTCGCTAAACGCTATTTTTTTATAGACTAAGTAAATAAAGGGGACTGTTTTGGAATGAGAAGCCTGGTGAATGTAAAGCTCATAAAAATAATTAAAAAAATAAAAAAAGTCAAACCCCATACCCCAAATTACGTAAATCTAAGGCATGTATAGGTCTATAATATACCACAAGTGTATAATCGCCAACAAGCATAGTACATTATAGATTAAGTATTTTGTCTATACTCTACTGCAGTTGATATATAAACCAGGCCACTATATACACTAAATGCTATAATTAAATAAAATAAAATAAATAAAGAGAAATATTTATACACTATATTAACACTTGATTACATCATATTAGACTCCCCATCCATTATACACATGATCCAAAGAGCTTTAGAACAAGTAATGGTCCTCCTTGGAACAAGCAACAAGGTTGTGCTTTGAGAACATTAGCTTATTGTCAGACTTATTGGATAGTAAACCCATTACCATTACATGTTCTAAATTTTGGACACAAGTGTAAATGGATTTGTTCTAATATGATGTAATCAAGTGTTAATATAATGTTAAAATAGCATCAGTCTTTTATTTATTTTATTTTACATTATAGCCCGTTTTTTCTAGCAAAAAGAGAGGAAACTTCCAAAATTTTGAAAACAAAATCTCAACTTTATGAACACTAGGTTCATGGTGAGTTCGTAAAATAATAGAGAACTTTCATGGCAAAATGGAGCTCTAAATGCTCTGAGGAGTTGCTAAATTAAAGAAAATACCTGGATGGACGGCAGGAACGTTACCAAGATTGGGGGAGAGGGAGAATTCTGCCCGAGGAATCTTTAGTGTTTTTTTTTTTTTGAACGGGAGTTGGAAGAAGTGGGGAGAGAGAAGGAGCTTTTGTATATTTTAATGACTTAAGTGTATAAGTTGTAAACTCCAAAGTTTTTAAAATTATAAAGTGACCTTGGGGCCACAACCCTTTACCCTAAAATGAAAAAATAAAGGAAAAAGAAAATGAATGGCCCTTTTGCAAATTAAACTAAGGGAGTGGCTTCCTTGCCAAATCTTCTCCACTAACATGGAGACATGGTAGGGACGATCCCTGGACTCTTTGGTCATTATTGTGTAAGGAGTAATGATATTCATATAAAATAGGGGTTGAATGTACATGAACATAAACTAGAAAACTTAACAGAACTCTCTTGATGTGCATTTCTCATTCCATCGGTAATTGCTACCAACTATATACTTGAAGGGATGATTCTTGCTCATAATGAACCTGCTCAGTCGAGTCCTATGCTTCTTCCTTGTTACCTTTCAACCTCCTCCTCCTGCTTCTTATGTTTTATGAAAGATCTTGTGTTCTTTTTTTTTTCCCTATTTTTTTATCTGGTGTCATAGTCTTTTACCTGTATGGAGAAAGTAATTATACACCCTTCCTATTCTTTTGGTATTCAGTTGTTCGTTTGCTGTACTGTAGAAAAACTTTGTTTTTTTGTTCATTTGGTTATGTAGTATAGTTTCTGCTGGTTTCCCAATCTGAGCAGTCCTTTGCAAATCTCTGTGGGAGAAACATGTTCAATTGATGAGATTATTTGGAATATAAGTTTTGCCAGCTTGTATGTATTCATCAGGGCTTTGATACATGTTCAATTGATTATTCTCATTTTATTTTTATTTTGTTTCTTCAAAAGAATTATATTATTATCCAATGGAAGTTCATTGGCGTAAATCTTTGTCTTTGCAGCTGCCTAAACTCTGGCTTTGCGTTACTATTTTTAATCAATTAAAGATACAATTGTGAAAATATCAAAATTATCAGCAGAACACCAATTCCATGTTTTATATGCTATATTTTTTATTATTTGTATGAGTTAGCACTTCAAAACCAATCAAAATGAAAAAAGATTCAGAACATAGTTTTTAAAGCTAAGTTATTTTCCGCAGGAAATTATGTTTTCGCATCATACCAAATACACTCGTGGCCCTTATGGACTGTTGGAGTCACTTTTAATGTGTCTTGTATCTTATTAAAAAACTTTTCTAGAAAAAATTTCCTGCAAATGTTTATTTCTGAACAAACTGGTTTAAATAATTTTTTGATGGTTCGTTAAGTTATGAAGTAGGTCACTTATACAATGTGAGAAAATAAGGCACAGTTTTGGTGCAATTTCAAATACTATTGAGAGAGTTAAAGATATGACTGTGAGCTTTTTTTCTTCTTTTTTCTTTTTCTCTCAATGAAATGACGATTTTAAATAAATCTTGGAGACGTTCTAATTTTATAATCTTCAAGTCGGTCTGAAAGTTTTATAGTTATTTTTGCATAATTAGTGGTTTGCAATAATTACTTTGGGATTGATACTTTCAATCCCCTTTTTTCAAGTTGTGAAAAAATAGACCAATATATATACATAACTTCCATCTCCATGCATTCTTCTCCTTCCTCCTAATCTCAACTACTCTAAAAGATCATGCTATGTAAGTTACATAATGTAACGCAAAGCAAAGATAAAGTGATCTGAGAATTGTAAATTGAAGAAAACAAGTGAAACTTTAAAATTGCAAATGAAAACCAAAGCACACTTTTTAGAACGCAATTTAAAAAGATACTCACTACATCTCAATTTATATGACACTCTTTCATTTTTAATCAGTCCAAAAAAGAATGAAACCTTGCTATATTTAGTGAAAAGTTTAACTTTAAATTTACTTCCCTCGATTCCATTTTATATGGGCGTCTTCGATTTAGTACGTTTTCAATAAATAAACGATTTCTTTAAACTTTTTGATCTAAAATAATCCATAAAAAATTGTGTGGTAGAAATCATTTCATTAAAGATAAAAAAGATAAATTCAAAGTTGGATTTTTACTAAAATATAAAAAGCTATTCTTTTTTTGGACGGATCCACACAATTTTCTATGAATTGTTTTAGACCATAAGTTTGAAAAATATCTCTTTATTTCTTAAACATAGTGTCAAGTCAAACACCTTCATATAAAGTGAGACATAGGGAGTAATTGATGTTGCCACTAATTGATTACTGAACTGGGTCTATATTTTCAGTAGACCAGCTCATGTCTATTGGATAAAATATTAAAGAAGAAAATATTCAACTTTGCAGCGATAAGGTAAATTTGTGACCTTCAAAAACATAGGCAAGTCTTGCCAATTGTGAAACTTCTATAAGATGAGAAGTACGTAGATAGTAACAAGTCTTGTGATGTTCGGCCAAAAATGTATATATTTACAGTTTACTCATTGTTTGCCTCACATTTTAATACTTTTAATCGTTTTTTAGTATTAATTATAATGAGTTGTACTAATATTGTAGTTTGACTATGTAGGAATGAATTGGTGAGAAATAAACAGATTTTGAGCAAAACTGAATGAAAAGTGGGAAGTTGTAAATTTTGGAGGAAGTACGTGGAATTGAATTTACAAAACCAAAAAAAGCATGGGAGACAAGGAAAGGACATAATGATTACCTAATGATTGTTTAATCAATGACACAGTGTCCGGCATTTCCAAGCGCAAATATTAAAGAAAACAAATATGATAAAATTATTTTTGTTATAATTTTTATAATATTAAAAGAAAGTTATCTTTACCTTTAGATCAATTTTATTTCTCCACATTTCTTAATCATAATACTATCGATTGCTCTTGAATATAATTACATTCTCGAAGATTGTGTTTCTTCTATTTTTCAGCTCGACTTTATACACTCACATAAATATTTGCTAATAAACATAGTTAAGTAACCATAACTTTATGAGAAGAAGCAAGAAAATATAATAGATAAATACCTATGAATTTTCGATTTTTATAAGTGTCGTACTTTCTAAAACAGTTCCTGCAATACATTCTTCAAAATTAGAGATATAAATAAACTTCAATCATATGTCACCAAAAGAAGAAATAAGTTTTTTTTTCACTATATATGTTCAATATTGTTCTCAACAGAAACATTACATTGACGCCAGAAGACTAAAATATGTTTAATTTAAACTTTCAAGGAAACCAATTAAAACCAGAAAACCTTATCATCACTTTCTTCCGCGTACCTATGTTGTTGTTTTTGTATACCTTCGAGTATCCACAATCCACTCTGATACGCTGTAAAACACCATAAAATAAGAAGTCATAAGTTCAATATGCTCATGATGAGAAAAGAAACAAAAAAGAAAGTTCAATGGTCATTGATAGATCACTTGATCTTCTTACACCACCAAAAAGAAAAGGCTTCATTAGGAGCAGAGACGATTTGTTTGAAGCAATCCACAATTTCTTTGTGAGGAAGAGGACTTCATGTTATTGCTATGACTTTTCAATATTCTCATTAACTACAATCATTAATTGCCTTCATTATTGTTCATTGTTTTTGTTGGTCATTATTATGAATTTTGCAGTCATGGAAAATATTAACTTTATATATATATATATATTAAATTTTTAATCAGAAAAATAAGGTTAAAAGCTCAAAAAAATGAGAAAAAGATAAAATCTTATTAGTCATGACTTTTCTCTTTCGGAACATAAAAGTTTGAACTGTAACAGCTAGCCATGTTTGGAACTTTTTTCTTTCATTAATGAGAAAACATTGCACATCTAATTGCATTAAGTACATAGTTTTATATAGGCATGCAGATGTTGCAGTTGGTAATGTTAACCAGAAAATGATTTTAAAAGCCAAATAGCTTTAAAAAAAAAAAACCGTTATCTATATAACGATTCATTAGAGAAAACTGTCAGAGAAATGAAATACATGTGGCAATGCTATTAAATATGATGAGTGAGTAGTTATTATGGGTAGTGGGATGAAACATTTAATATTTTATTTAGTAAAATAGAGAAATGAAGAGAAAAAGGTCAAAAAATTGAGAAAAAAGATAAACAAGAATGCTAGCCATAAAGAGGTGCCACATCACCTTGTTCATGTCTAGCTTTATAGTATATATGGATGATTTGGGGAAAACAAGAAGGAAAGAAAGAATTAAAGAAGCAGAGAGCAATGGAAAGAAACCGTAGCCGTTGCCATTCAAAGGGACGCATCCGAATTTGTTTCGACCAAAAAGTTTTCCTAACTCGTTTGGATTCGGGTTATTGTCACGACCCAAATCATGGATCATGCGGGCACCCACACTAACCTTCCCCGGTGGGCTAACCCTTCGATAACTACCTTAATTTGATACAACATGCGGAATAAATGCTATTATTATAAGAAATTCCCAAAATCCGGTCTAGACTCATAAGAGCTTCTAAGAAGTTTACAATTTGAATAGATAATGTACTAACCGGATACGACTTCGTTTAAGGATAGAGAACAACAGAATCTAAGGAGAGACTCGGTTGCAATAGCTCACCCAAACGTCTTTGACGAATGTTCGAAACGGTCGCAGACTCCGAACATCACCTGAAAATAACTCTACACTCCGTAAGAGTGTAGCAAGAGTAGTATGAGCACAACACAAGGCTCGTAGGTAT
>NC_081349.1:44210310-44242729 GCF_029784015.1 Lycium ferocissimum
AAAAAAACCCGGAATCCCCGGTTAGGATAATTTTTTTGGCCCGAAAAAAAATTTCGGAAGCTCCTTTTAAAATAACCCGGCTACGGTTTCTTTCCATTGCTCTCTGCTTCTTTAATTCTTTCTTTTCTTCTTTTGCATGTTTTCCTTCTTATACTATAAAGCTAGACATGAACAAGGTGATGTGGCACCTCTCTATGGCTAGCATTCTTGTTTATCTTTTTTCTCAATTTTTTGACCTTTTTCTCTTCATTTCTCTATTTTACTAAATAAAATATTAAATGGTTCATCCCACTACCCATAATAACTACTCACTCATCATATTTAATAGCATTTGCCACATGTATTTCATTTCTCTGACAGTTTTCTCTAATGAATCGTTATATAGATAACGGGTTTTTTTTAAAGCTATTTGGCTTTTAAAATCATTTTCTGGTTAACATTACCAACTGCAACATATGCATGCCTACATAAAACTATGTACTTAATGCAATTAGATGTGCAATGTTTTCTCATTAATGAAAGAAAAAAGTTCCAAACATGGCTAGCTGTTACAGTTCAAACTTTTATGTTCCGAAAAGAAAGAGGTCATGACTAATAGATTTTATCTTTTTCTCATTTTTTTGAGCTTTTAACCTTATTTTTCTGATTAAAAATTTAATATATATATATATATATATATATATATATATATATATATATATATATATATATATATATATATATAAGTTAATATTTTCCATGACTGCAAAATTCATAATAATGACCAACAAAGACAATGAACAATAATGAAGGCAATTAATGATTGTAGTTAATGAGAATATTGAAAAGTCATAGCAATAACATGAAGTCCTTTTCCTCACAAAGAAATTGTGGATTGCTTCAAACAAATCGTCTCTGCTCCTAATGAAGCCTTTTCTTTTTGATCTAATAGATTAAGAAATGTGGAGAAATAAAATTGATCTAAAGGTAAAGATAACTTTCTTTTAATATTATAAAAATTATAACAAAAATAATTTTATCATATTTGTTTTTCTTTAATGACTGCGCGAAGCGCGGACATATTCACTAGTTAAACAATCATTAGGTAATCATTATGTCCCCTTTCCTTGTCTCCCATGCTTTTTTGGTTTTGTAAATTCAATTCCACGTACTTCCTCCAAAATTTACAACTTCCCACTTTTCATTCAATTTTGCTCAAAACCTGTTTATTTCTCACCACTTCATTCCTACATAGTCAAACTACAATATTAGCACAACTCATTATAATTAATACTCAAAAAACGATTAAAAGTATTAAAATGTGAGGCAAACAATGAGTAAACTGTAAATATATACATTTTTGGCCGAACATCACAAGACTTGTTACTATCTTTGTGCTACTCATCTTATAGAAGTTTCACATTTGGCAAGACTTGCCCATTTTTCTTAAGGTCACAAATTTACCTTATCGCTGCAAAGTTGAATATTTTCTTCTTTAATATTTTATCCAATAGACATGAGCTGGTCTACTGAAAATATAGACCCAGTAATCAATTAGTGGCAACATCAATTACTCCCTATGTCTCACTTTATATGAAGGTATTTAACTTGACATGATGTTTAAGAAATAAAGAAATATTTTTAAAACTTATGGTCTAAAACAACTCATAGAAAATTGTGTGGAGTCAGTCCAAAAAAGAATGACACCTTTTTATATTTAGTAAAATTCAACTTTAAATTTACCTTTTTACCTTTAATGAAATGATTTCTACCCACAAATTTTTATGGATTGTTTTATATCACAAGTTTCAAAAGTCTTCATTTATTTCTTAAACTTCGTGCCAAGTCAAACACCTTCATATAAAATGGGACTGAGGAAGTAAATTTAAAGTTAAACTTTCACTAAATATAGAAAGGTTTCATTCTTTTTTGGACTGATTAAAAAGGAAAGAGTGTCATATAAATTGAGATGTAGTGAGTATCTTTTTAAGTGCTACTTGTAAGTTGCGCTCTAAAAAGTGTGCTTTGGTTTTCATTTGCAACATTTTAAAGTTTCACTTGTTTTCTTCAATTTACAATTCTCAGATCACTTTATCTTTGCTTTGCGTTACATTATGTAACTTATATAGCATGATCTTTTAGAGTAGTTGAGATTAGGAGGAAGGAGAAGAATGCATGGAGATGGAAGTTATGTATATATATTGGTCTATTTTTTCACAACTTGAAAAAGGGGATTGAAAGTATCAATCCCTAAGTAATTATTGCAAACCACTAATTATGCAAAAATAACTATAAAACTTTCAGACCGACTTGAAGATTATAAAATTAGAACGTCTCCAAGATTTATTTAAAATCGTCATTTCATTGAGAGAAAAAGAAAAAAGAAAAAGAAAGCTCACAATCATATCTTTAACTCTCTCTCAATAGTATTTGAAATCGCACCAAAACAGTGCCTTATTTTCTCACATTGTATAAGTGACCTACTTCATAACTTAACGAACCATCAAAAAATTATTTAAACCAGTTTGTTCAGAAATAAATATTTGCAGGAAATTTTTTCTAGAAAAGTTTTTTAATAAGATACAAGACACACTAAAAGTGACTCCAACAGTCCATAAGGGCCACGAGTGTATTTGGTATGATGCGAAAACATAATTTCCTGCGGAAAATAACTTAGCTTTAAAAACTGTGTTCTGAATCATTTTTCATTTTGGTTGGTTTTGAAGTGCTAACTCATACAAATAATAAAAAAACATAGCATATGAAACATGGAATTGGTGTTCTGCTGATAATTTTGATATTTTCGCAATTGTACCTTTAATTGATTAAAAATAGTTTAGACAGCTGCAAAGACAAAGATTTACGCCAATGAACTTCCATTGGATAATAATATAATTCTTTTGAAGAAACAAAATAAAAATAAAATGAGAATAATCAATTGAACATGTATCAAAGCCCTGATGAATACATACAAGCTGGCAAAACTTATATTCCAAATAATCTCATCAATTGAACATGTTTCTCCCACAGAGATTTGCAAAGGACTGCTCAGATTGGGAAACCAGCAGAAACTATACTACATAACCAAATGAACAAAAAAACATAGTTTTTCTACAGTACAGCAAACGAACAACTGAATACCAAAAGAATAGGAAGGGTGTATAATTACTTTCTCCATACAGGTAAAAGACTATGACACCAGAGAAAAACATAGGAAAAAAAAAAAAAAAGAACACAAGATCTTTCATAAAACATAAGAAGCAGGAGGAGGAGGTTGAAAGGTAGCAAGGAAGAAGCACAGGACTCGACTGAGCAGGTTCATCCGATGAGCAAGAATCATCCCTTCAAGTATATAGTTGGTAGCAAGCAACCGATGGAATGAGAAATGCACATCAAGAGAGTTCTGTTAAGTTTTCTAGTTTATGTTCATGTACATTCAACCACTATTTTATGTGAATATCATTACTCCTTACACAATAATGACCAAAGAGTCCAGGGATCGTCCCTACCATGTCTCCATGTTAGTGGAGAAGATTGCAGCAAGGAAGCCACTTCCTTAGTTTAATTTGCAAAAGGGCCACTCATTTTCTTTTTCCTTTATTTTTTCATTTTAGGGTAAAGGGTTGTGGCCCCAAGGTCACTTTATAATTTTAAAAACTTTGGAGTTTACAACTTATACACTTAAGTCCCCTTTCACTTATTATTAAAATATACAAAAGCCCCTTCTCGATCCCCACTTCTTCCAACTCCCGCTCAAAAAAAAAAAAAACTGAAGATTCCATTAGAATTCTCCCTCTCCCCCAATCTTGGTAACGTTCCTGCCGTCCATCCAGGTATTTTCTTTAATTTAGCAACTCCTCCAGAGCATTTAGAGCTCCATTTTGCCATGAAAGTTGTTATTATTTTACGAACTCGACAGAACCCTAGTGTTCATAAAGTTGAGATTTTGTTTTCAAAATTTTGGAAGTTTCGCCTGTTTTTTGCTAGAAAAAACAGGCTATAATTAAGTAAAATAAAATAAATAAAAAGACTTGATGCTATTTTAACATTATATTAACACTTGATTACATCATATTAGACTCCTCATCCATAATACACTTGATCCAAAGAGCTTTAGAACATGTAATGGTAAACATAACGCTATTATCCAATAAGTCTGACAATAAGCTAATGTTCTCAAAGCACAACCTTATTCCAAAGAGGACCATTACTTGTTCTAAAGCTCATTGGATCATGTGTATAATGGATGGGGAGTCTAATATGATGTAGGGCATCCGGGGCTAACCACCCAACACCACTCATTCCGTTACCCATATGCTCTCATTTATAATACTAGTTCAATTTCATGAAAATATATCATCGTTGGAAACATAAGTACTTTTATAAACGTAAGCCCTTCGGCTGTCAAAATAATATATATACATGTACATACATATACATGGGAACCATGGGACCATACTACCCACACATGCGCATCTACGAGCCTCTACTAGAATACTAGAATATGGACAGGACAGGACCCCGTCGTGCCCAATCATGGATATATACATATATGTACCAAAAGAATAATCAATAGCACCTCCCGACAATGGAGTGCTCACAAGTCGACTACTAGCTCCTATAGATCGGCACGCCGTCTCCTTGCCTATGGGCATGAACACAGCGTCCAAAGAAAACGGACGTCAGTACGAACATTGTACTGAGTATGTAAGGCAGGAATAAAATAAACATAACAAGAATATCATAAGTCATGAGAAGAGGATATAACCTGTGTACTCTTGTAATTATAGATACATTTCATATACATTCATGTGCATAAGCACGTCGCATACATTATCATAGCGTATGCCTTATCATATCACATATACATCATCATGCCATACGTACATCGTCACATCAATCATACATCATCATGTCGTTAACCCGCGTACGGGTAACCATCATATGCCGCCCTCTAATGGTGTCATGCCGCCCTACAGGCTCGGTGAAATCATAGCGACCCGCCTTAGCGGTGACATGCCGCCATCTAGGCGCGGTGAAATCATAAGCGACCCGCCTTAGCGGTGACATGCCCGGCCATCTAGGCGCGGTGAAATCATAAGCGACGCCTTAGCGGTGACATGCCCGGCCAATTAGGCACGGTAGAATCACATCATCATCATATCATCATACGTAGCATGCATTTATCATCGTACATTATACATCATCATAAAGTCAGCATTATCATTCATTTCATAGGCATATCATAGTTCTATCATAAGTTAATATCATTATACATATATCATCAATTCATACATTAGAACTTGGAGCAAGTATAGTCATGTTGGGCTGACGTAAGGTCGTAAACCCCCGATGGCTTTATAGAGTAACCATAGTCGTCATATCTCACCTTGGAAGGACTACGTTAAGGTGAGTGCACATGAAGAGACATTAGTGGATCATAGTAGACATCATTAGTTCGTGGTCTCTAGATTTAAGCTTGGCATTATCATCATCGTACTCATATTACATTTCTTGCCTCGTATGACCATTCATGAACATAGGCCCCTAGCCTTTTGGAACGTAGGAAATTCACAAAGAGGAAGAAAATCATGCATAGGATTCATGCCTTAGAAAGAAGGGTTAAGCCTCACATACCTTTATCGTTTAACTATTCTATCGCTTGCTCGTCCTCCTTGGATGTACTTGTTTATACCTTCAATGGAATTCGTATCACATTAGCTACATCATCGTGAAAACACATT
Source organism: Lycium ferocissimum (assembly GCF_029784015.1). NCBI lineage: Eukaryota > Viridiplantae > Streptophyta > Magnoliopsida > Solanales > Solanaceae > Lycium > Lycium ferocissimum. The sequence goes on from NC_081349.1 coordinate 44,216,034, forward strand.
TACTAAAGCTATAGAAATTTGGGAAGCATTTCCTTTGTTTATACTACTTTCCTCCATATTCCATATCAACTCCCAACATTCATAACAACCATCACCATATCACTAACAACAATCATCATCCATCCACATGATTCACATTCCATAACTTTACTTCAATTCTTCATAATTATAGCCAAAGTTCACTATCGCATTCTTTCGTATCCAATGATTATTTCAGGTTCTAAACATCATTTATAACGTATTTATATCATCAACATAACCATTTCCATGATTCAACTCAACTACTATTCGATAATGACACTATCCTTATTTTAGTGACCCATCTCCTATACTCTTCCACAATCTATGTGTTTCAACTTATAAATACTTCAAATAACATGAAAAGGTCATGAAACTCACCTTAGATGATGAAGGAATAGGCCTTGATTGATGATACACTTCTTACACAAAAACCCTATTTCCTCTCACTTGGGTTTTCTTGATTTGTATGACTTTTAATGGGTTTCCTTTACTTGATCCACTTGATTTCTTGTTGTTGATCTTTGATTTCTCTTGTTTTATTATGGAAGAAATATTTGGAGTGTTCTAGAGCCTTCTTGAAGTGTGGAGGTGAAGTATGAAATGAAATGAAAATGAAAAAGGGTCCCATATAAAATCAACTTCGGTCCAGGATTGGAATATACGGACCAACATACGGTCCGTATAAAATCTCTTGACCGTATGTTGGACCGTATATTTGGTCCGGTGAATCATGACATCTTTGGCTGGATCTACGGCTGGACATACGATTACATAGATCGTATACGACCCCGTGTATGTACGGGCCGTATGTTTCTTGATTTCCGAGAGTTGTTTCGTCGGCTCGTTTGATCTCCGATCCTTATGGAACCTTCTTAACACTTGTTTCTTACTTCAATACCATTCTAAGGGACATTATAACTCTTCCTTAGGGCATCATTCATACACCATTAGTTCAACACTCGTAATTCTTATTCGATGCCCAACATATGACTCGCTCCTCTTAACAACTTTCTTTCCTTAACTCGTATGTCTTTGGAAATCTTAATTAGAATCATCAATTACTATCTATTACTTATCCAAACCTCGTGAACGTCATGCCCCTCGCTCGTCTATCCACTGTACACTAACGGGGTATTTTTCGAGGTGTAACATTCTCCCCCCCTTTTGGAACATTCGTCCCCGAATGTTAAGTCGTTAAGGATTCTAGAAATATTTTGCCAGAGTTTCCCCTATAATATGGCACTACCATCCTATCACAACAACCCATAATATCATCGCCTCACAGGGCCACAACACAATAGCAATATAGATTGGCCACACACGACCCATATACATAAAAGTAAAGCATACATACCTCACAATCTCGACGTCTCATCGTAAGTCTCTTCTGGGGGCTGGAATAAGTGCGGATATGTGGATTTCATCTTCTCTTCCGCCTTCCAAGTCATTTCTTCTCGATTGTTGTTTCTCCATAAGACCTTAACTGAAGCTATTTCCTTGTTCCGAAGCCTTCGTACTTGCCTGTCTAGTATGGCAATAGGTACTTCTTCATAGGCTAGCTTTTCTGTGATCTGAACATCATTTATTGGCACGATCTTTGTGGGATCTCCCACACATTTGCGGAGCATAGAGACATGGAATACTGGGTGAACTAATTCGAGCTCTGAAGGCAAATCCAATTCATACGCCACTTGACCCACTTTGCGGATGATTTTTGTAGGGTCCGATATATCGAGGACTTAACTTCCCTTTCTTACCAAATCTCATCACCCCTTTCATCGGTGATACTTTCAAGAACACCCAATCATTAACTTGGAATTCTAAATCTCGCCGGCGGTTGTCCGCATAAGATTTCTGGCGACTTTGGGCCGTCAATAACCGATCTCGGATAACCTTGACTTTTTCTCCTTTGAATCAACTCGGGGCCTATTAACTTCACTTCTCCGACATCAAACCATTCAATTAGAGATCTATATTTCCTTCCATATAAAGCTTCATACGGAGCCATTTGGATACTGGAATGATAGCTATTGTTATAGGCAAATTCGATTAGGGGTAAGTGGTCATCCCAACTACCACCAAAATCTAGTATGCATGCTCGTAGCATATCCTCCAAGGTCTGTATAGTACGCTCGGCTTGTCCGTCAGTTTGCGGATGAAATGCCGTACTAAGCCTTACTTGGGTACCTAGACCTTCTTGGAAGGATTTCCAGAACTTAGCTGTAAATTGTGCTCCTCTATCCGTGATGATAGATATTGGAATACCGTGAAGTCTCACAATCTCCTTGATGTACAACCTCGCATAATCTTCTGCTGAATATGTAGTTCTGACTGGGAGAAAATGGGCTGCTTTTGTCAATCTATCCACAATCACCCATATAGAATCATACTTGCCTCGAGAGCGGGGCAATCCTACAATAAAGTCCATATTGATCACTTCCCATTTCCACGTAGGAATTTCTATTGCTTGCAATAATCCTCCTGGCTTTTGGTGTTCTATCTTTACTTGTTGGCAATTCGGACATTGAGCTACAAACTCAGCTATGTCTCTTTTCATACCATTCCACCAATACATCAGTTTAAGATCATGATACATCTTTGTCGTTCCTGGATGAATAGAATGCCTGGAGTAATGAGCTTCTTCTAGGATTCGGCGGCGTAGTTCTGCCACATCCGGAACACATAACACGCTCGGTATCCGAGAACCCCATCTGCTTCGAGACTTTAAATGGTGACTTTTCTTTTGGAAACTTCACACCTTTATAATACTTCAATTTGGGATCCTCGTTTTGGCGCTCTTTTATTTCTGCATCCAAGGGCGAAACTGTGGGATTATTAACACTAATTCCAGCATCGCCTGAGTCGACTATACGCACTCCAAGACTTGCTAATTGATAGAGTTCATGAATCATTCCTTTCCTCTCCGCGGGTACTTCACATAAGCTACCCATTGATCGGCGACTAAGCGCATCTGCTACTATATTTGCTTTTCCCGGGTGGTATAAGATATTCACATCATAATCCTTCAGTAATTCTAACCATCGCCTCTGTCGCAGATTCAACTCCTTCTGTTTGAAAATATATTGGAGACTCTTATGATCTGTATAGATATCAACATGTACGCCATACAAGTAATGTCTCCACATTTTTAATGCATGAATAACTGCAGCCAATTCGAGATCATGAGTTGGGTAATTCTTTTCATGTTTTCGCAGTTGTCTTGAAGCATAGGCAATAACTTTTCCGTGCTGCATTAATACACATCCTACCCCAACGCCGGAAGCATCACAATACACAACATAGCCATCCGGCCCTTCTGGAAGCGTTAAAACTGGAGCTGAGGTTAGTCTGTCTTTTAACTCTTGGAAGCTACGCTCACAAGCGTCATTCCACTGAAATTTTGCTGATTTCTGGGTCAACTTCGTCAATGGGGCTGAAATAGATGAAAAGCCCTCTACGAATCTTCTATAATATCCTGCCAACCCTAGAAAACTACGAACTTCTGTAGGCGTCGTAGGCCTTGGCCAAGTCTTCACAGCTTCAATTTTCTGAGTATCAACTCTAATGCCATCATCTGAAATCACATGACCTAAGAATGTCACAGAATTTAGCCAACACTCGCACTTTGAAAATTTCGCATACAACTCTCGAGTACGGAGAATTTCAAGAACAATACGTAGATGATCTGCATGTTCTGATTCTGTGCGAGAATACACTAAAATATCATCAATAAATACTATCACGAACAGATCTAAGAGAGGCCTGAATACATTATTCATTAAATTCATAAACACTGCCGGCGCATTAGTCAGCCCAAACGACATTACTCGAAATTCATAATGGCCATATCTTGTTCTGAAAGCGGTCTTGGGAATATCTTTTTCTCTGACTCTCACTTGATGATAACCCGACCTCAGATCTATTTTGGAAAACCATTTGGTACCTTGTAGCTGATCGAATAAATCATCAATTCTTGGAAGAGGATACCTGTTCTTTATCGTCACCTTGTTCAACTATCTATAATCAATACACATTCGTAGGGAGCCATCTTTCTTTTTCACAAATAAGACTGGCGCTCCCCACGGTGAAGAACTGGGTCTAATGAACCCCTTTTCGAGCAAATCTTTCAATTGTGCCTTTAGCTCTTTCAATTCTGCCGGAGCCATCCGATAAGGAGGAATAGAAATAGGCTCGGTATCCGGCAACACATCAATGGCGAAGTCAATCTCCCTTTCTGGAGGAAGGCCTGGAAGTTCATCTGGGAATACATCCGGAAACTCATTCCTCTTTGGAAGCAGATTGGAATGTTGGTGACTTTGCTTCCGTATCATGGACTCGGACTAAATGATAAATATAGCCCTTAGCTATCAGCTTTCTTGCCTTAAGGTAGGAAATAAACCTACCCTTTGGAGTTGCCGTATTACCCTTCCATTCAAGCACGGGCTCTCCCGGAAATTGAAATCGAACCAATTTCATTCGACAATCAACATTAGCATAACATGAGGCCAACCAATCCATACCCATGATAACATCAAAGTCTAGCATTTCTAGCTCAACTAAATCAGCTTCGGTTTGGCGTTCACATATCACAATTATACAACTTTTATACACTTGTTTAGCTATCACGGGATCACCAACCAGAGTAGACACCTCAAAGGGTTTAATTGGCTCGGGTTTCACCCCAATACTATTTGCAACATATGGAGTAATATATGATAACGTAGAACCCAGATCTATCAATGCATACACGTCATGAGAAAACACAGTCAATGTACCTGTAACCACGTACGGGGGGACTCGAGATCCCGTCATCCGACTAAAGCATATAAGCGGTGCCGCGTGGCACACAGTAGATGCTCCCCCTCAGCCTCTACCTCGGCCCGCCGGAGTCCGGGGGTCCGCCCCGTGGGACGTCCGAAGAGGAACTCCGTCTGTCGAACCCGTGGGTCGAACCCCACATCTGTCATATCTCACCGGACAATCTCGCATCAAATGTCCTGTCTGCCCACAAATATAACATGCATCTGTGCCTTGGCGACATGACCCTGAGTACAATTTTCTGCACTGGCTACATCGGGGAACGGGTGGTCTCCCGATCGTAATCTCCCAAACCGAGAACACGGGGCCCTCGAACTCCGGCTCGTCCCCGAACGAAGAGAGCGATCATATCTCCTGCCTATAAACCGGGAAGGTGCACTCGTCACTGACTGGCCTGAGTGCCTAGAATGTGTCTGCCTCGATCCCCCTCTATAATCACCACCTGTGCCCATAGATCTGGCCCTTTTACTTTGCCCTCTATCAACATCGCGGTCACCTCTTTGCGGAGGTTGTTGTCCTTCAAGATTTTGGGCATGGGCTTGAATGCGGAAAATATCCATCCCGTCTTGCAATGAAGCTGTCAAGAAATCTTTAAATAAATGTGACCCTAAGCCACTCACAAATCTGTGCACCCTGTCGCCCATATCGGCTACCATAGTAGGAGCATATCTAGCCAAAGAATTAAATTGAAGGCTATACTCCCGAACGCTCATGTTACCTTGCTTCAAATTTAGGAATCTATCCGCTCTTGCTCGGCGGACCTCGGGTGGTAAGTAGTGGCGAACGAAAGCATCAACAAATTCTTGCCACACGGGAGGAGGCGCATTCTCTTGCCTCGACACTATCCAATTATTGTACCATAGAACCGCCACGTCCCGAGTCTATATGATGCTAACTCCACGGATTCGGCCTCGAAAGCATGAATAATCCGCAACGTTCTCGCCGTCATCAATAAAGCCTTGCGGGTCTTCATCCGCTTTGACCCAAAGAATTCGGAGGATTTAGGCTCGTGAAGTCACGGCTCTAGTACTAGCCGAACGATCACTTGGCCCCGCATTTTGCCTTTGTGCCCGAGCGGCAACCAACCGCGTCAATCAATTAATGGCCTCGGCCACTTGTTGACCCGAAGTAGCCGATGAGGAACCCGGAGGCATAGGAGGCCGGAGTCGAAGCCCCCTTCGTGCTTCCGTAATAAGGCGGAGTAGTGGAGGCATTAGATAAAGCCTCATTATGTGACTCATCCTCATCTACATTCATAGGCAACTCTCTTTCCGCCCGCCTCTTTGTCGTAGTCTTGCCCTTCGGGGCAGCTTTAGCCTTTCCTTTTGGCGGTATTTCTGAAATCACAACATACTCATTAGGGAGGATTTAAATCTTATACTCGGCTCTATCGCACGATTTCATAAGGAGAAAGATGGTCATTTTTCCTAAATGCCCTGTAGCCTCCTGTTTATTAGCGTAACGCGCCACACACCATAAACAAGACTCTATTAGACACGGTTCGTAGACACTCCCTAGGACGGAACTGCTCTGATACCACTTCTGTCACGACCCGGGCTACGGGCCGCGATGGGCATCTGGGGCTAACCACCGAACACCACTCATTCCGTTACCCATATGCTCTTATTTATAATACTAGTTCAATTTCGTGAAAATATATCATCGTTGGAAACATAAGTACTTTTATAAACATAAGCCCTTCTACCGTCAAAACAATATATATATGTACATACATATACATGGGAACCATGGGACCATACTACCCACACATGCGCATCTACGAGCCTCTACTAGAATACTAGACATATGGACGGGACAGGACCCCGTCGTGCCCAATCATGGATATATACATATATGTACCAAAAGAATAATCAGTGGCACCTCCGGACAATGGAGTGTTCATAAGTCAGCTACTAGCTCCTATAGATCGGCACCGTCTCCTTGCCTACCTGTGGGCATGAACACAGCGTCCAAAGAAAACGAACGTCAGTACGAACATTGTACTGAGTATGTAAGGCAGGAATAAAATAAACATAACAAGAATATCATGAGCCATGAGAAGAGGATACAACCTGTGTACTCTTGTAATTATAGATACATTTCATATACATTCATCATGCATAAGCACATCGTATACATTATCATAGCGTATACCTTATCATATCACATATACATCATCATGCCCTACATGTATCGTCACATCAATCATACATCATCATGTCGTTAACTCGCGTCCGGTAACCATCATATGCCGCCCACTAGTGGTGTCATGCCCGACCCCCTAGGCTCGGTGAAATCATAGCAGCCCGCCTTAGCGGTGACATGCCCGGCCATCTAGGCGCGGTGAAATCATAGCAGCCCGCCTTAGCGGTGACATGCCCGGCCAATTAGGCACGGTAGAATCACATCATCATCATATCATCATACGTAGCATGCATTTATCATCGTACATTATGCATCATCATAAAGTCATCACTATCATTCCTTTCGTAGACATATCATGGTCCTATCATAGGTTAATATCGTTATACATATATCATCAATTCATACATTAGAACTTGGAGCAAGTATAGCCATGTCGGGGTGACGTAAGGTCGTAAGCCCCCGATTACTTTATGGAGTAACCATAGTCGTCATATCTCACCTTGGAAGGACTACGTTAAGGTGAGTGTACATGAAGAGACATTAGTGGATCATAGTAGACATCATTAGTTTGTGAATTCATTATATCGTGGTCTCTAGATTTAAGCTTGGCATTATCATCGTCGTACTCATATTACATTTCTTGCCTCGTATGACCATTCATGAACATAGGCCCCTAGCCTTTTGGAACGTAGGAAATTCACAAAGAGGAAGAAAATCATACATAGGATTCATGCCTTAGAAATAAGGGTTAAGCCTCACATACCTTTATCGTTTAACTATTCTATCGCTTGCTCGTCCTCCTTGGATGTACTTGTTTATACCTTCAATGGAATTCGTATCACATTATCTACATCATCGTGAAAACACATTTACTAAAGCTATAGAAATTTGGGCAGCATTTCCTTTGTTTATACTACTTTCCTCCATATTCCATATCAACTCCCAACATTCATAACAACCATCACCATATCACTAACAACAATCGTCATCCATCCACATGATTCGCATTCCATAACTTTACTTCAATTCTTCATAATTATAGCCAAAGTTCACTATCGCATTCTTTCGTATCCAATGCTTATTTCAGGTTCTAAACATCATTTATAACGTATTTATATCATCAACATAACCATTTCCATGATTCAACTCAACTACTATTCGATAATGACACTATCCTTATTTTAGTGACCCATCTCCTATACTCTTCCACAATCCATGTGTTTCAACTTCTAAATACTTCAAATAACATGAAAAGGTCATGAAACTCACCTTAGATGATGAAGGAATAGGCCTTGATTGATGATACACTTCTTACACAAAAACCCTATTTCCTCTCCCTTGGGTTTTCTTGATTTGTATGACTTTTAATGGGTTTCCTTTACTTGATCCACTTGATTTCTTGTTGTTGATCTTTGATTTCTCTTGTCTTCTTATGGAAGAAATATTTGGAGTGTTCTAGAGCCTTCTTGAAGTATGGAGGTGAAGTATGAAATGATATGGAAATGAAAAAGGGTCCCTTATATAAAATCAACTTCAGTCCCGATTGGAATATACGGACCAACATACGGTCCGTATAAAATCTACTGACCGTATGTTGGACCGTATATTTGGTCCAGTGAATCATGACATGCTGGGCTGGATCTACGGCCGGACATACGGTCCGTAGATCTTATACGCCGCATGTCTCCGGGCCGTATGTTTGCCCAAGCTTTTCCGAGAGTTGTTTCGTCGGCTCGCTTGATCTCCGATCCTTAGCGGAACCTTCTTAACACTTGTTCCTTACTTCAATACCATTCTAAGGGACGTTATACTCTTCCTTAGGCATCATTCATACACCATTAGTTCAACACTGTAATTCTTATTTGATGCCCAACATATGACTCGCTCCTCTTAACAACTTTCTTTCCTTAACTCGTATGTCTTTGAAAATCTTAATTAGCATCATCAATTACTATCTCTTACTTATCAAAACCTCGTGAACGTCATGCCCCTCGCTCTTCTATCCACTGTACACTAACGGGGAATTTTCCGAGGTGTAACAGTAATCAAGTGTTAATATAGTGTTAAAATAGCATCAAGTATTTTTATTTATTTTATTTTATTTAATTATAGCCTGTTTAGGCAAATAGTGGCCTGGTTTATATATCAACTGCAGTAGAGTATAGACAAACTACTTAATCTATAATGTACTATGCTCGTTGGCGATTATACACTTGTGGTATATTATAGTCCTATACACGCCTTAGATTTACGTAATTTGGGGTTTGGGGTTTGACTTTTTTTTTATTTTTTTAATTATTTTTATGAGCTTTACATTCACCAGGCTTCTCATTCCAAAAAAGTCCCCTTTATTTACTTAGTCTATAATATCACTACTAAAAAAAAACAATAAGCGTTTTTACCGAATTTAGCGACATATCACATTCCGTCGCTTAAGTAACGACGGATTTCGCTACGTAAAATGATCATTTTGTCAAATAATATAGCAATTAAAATTTTAGCTAATTATATAGCGATGGATTAGCTATTTTAAACTTTATTCCGTCGCTAGATTTTAGCGGGACAATTTGGCGCCTAAATTTTCCCTACGGATTTAGCAATAAAAGGGTTGCAACAATATTTATTAATATGTAGCGACGGATTTAGCAACAGAAATCCGTCGCGGGGGCTTTTAATTTATCTCTAAAATATTTATATTCTTAGCAACCAAAAATTCCGTCGTTAGTTTTATCCTAAAAAAAATCTAGGTTTTAGTTAGCAACGGATTTTAAAAAGGGTTGCTAAATCCGTCGCTAGGTCCAAATTAAAAGGACATTTTCTAGGGCACAAATCCACACTTCTTTTATTTTGAAACACCACAAAACCAGAGAAATACTCCTAGAAAAACCAGAGAAATCACTCAGTCTCTCTACTGTTTTCCACCATGTGAACGCCATCATCCTTCCGTAATTACTTAGTATGTTTTCCTCTCTCTTTATTAGCTTGATAATGTGCTATTTTTGGATGATTTCTGTATCTTTTTCTTGTGTGGTCAAAATTTGTACTTGTTGTTGAATGGGTCTATTCCCATGAATAAAATTTGTTTGAAATGGGTCTAAAACCTTTTTTTTTTCTCTACATATCTCACACACCTAAAAAATTCTGTACTTGTTGTGAAATGGGTCTATTCCTATGATTTTTCTTGCTCAAAATTTGTATGTATATTTCTCTATATGAATTTATTGGTATATTATCTTATCCTAGCTATAGATAAGAGAGGGTTTGAGTAACATCAGGTAGGTTTTAGTCAAAATCTGGTGAGTCTTAACAAAATCATGGCCGAAGTATCGTATAGGTGAACTTAATTCCCAAATTCTTTTTAAACTTCTCTTTAGTGGTAAAAACTTCATTCCTGCTACTGGGTATTTCATTTTTCTCTTTAGTTTGGTGTAATTTTAGTATTTTGTGTGTATTCAAACTTCATTGAATTTCTTTGTTGGTCTTTCTTCCATCTTACATGTGGGTTTTTAATTTGTTCTCTTTGTTGATTTGGATTTTCTTCCATTGATTGGATGTCTCTTTTAATGTGGGTCTTCAGAATAAATAAATATGGTTTTAGAGCTTAGGAATTAATGTTCCTACATGGAAATAATTCATCTTAATAGGATCCTAGTGAGGAGTTGTTTGGTTAAAGAATTACAACATTGGGCACCTTCTTATCTCTTTCGTTCCCAGTGATCGACTGAGATTCAAGACGGCCTCTTCTTCCACATAAAAGGTAAGCATACCCAATTGCTATTTCAGTTTGTTGTGATTTATCAATGCATATGCATGTAATTTTGAATCTATTTTATTTTTAGTTCTACGTGAATTTCTGATCGAGCATTTTATATATCTATTTCAAGGTTTTTTCTTACAATTCTTTTATTTTGCGCCAATTTCTTGAAACTTCAGTGGGTTTCATTTTTTTGCTTTAGTTTATCTTTTTTTCTTTAGTTTAGTTTGATTTGAAGTGAGTCCAGGTTTAAGATTATCAAAAATTGATTCAAAGGAAATTGCTTTGGAATGTGACAGAAAATCTAAAGCTGCATAAGGAAATTGTCTTCCGTTCATAGTAGGGATTAAGGTCTATTACTTATTTTACCTATTAAAGAAAAAAGTGTTTATGTCCTTATTGTTATATAAATTGACTTACTTGTCCTTGTGAAATTGATATGAGTCTATAATAAAAAGAAACTGTCTATCTGCTTTTAATTTTACTACTTTCAAATATTTATCCAGAAACATTATATGAAAGAACATGTTATATATGACGAAAACAAATGAATTTACCTACATGTCTTGGTATTAGCTATTTTCATGGCTAGATGAATAAGCAGGAGCGTTGTTCATTAGTGAAACTAGATGAATGTACTATTGTAGTTGTTAATTCTTTTCCTTATAGTGTCTTTTCAGACTAAACATGTATCTACAATTTGATATTATTTTGTTTCACTTTGTTGATCTACTGATTAGCCTTTGATGGCTATTGATTAAAGAACAAAGTTTCCTAATCTGTCGATTTATATAATCTTTCTTCATGTTGTTCGCAGAGAGCCCTCAAGAACAAGAATAGAGCCCTCAAGAATATAATTCTCACTTTCTCTTTCGAAAAAAAAAAGTACCTCAAGTAATCTTCTCTAAAGTTCCTTTCTGCTTGCTCATTTTTAAGCTGTGCTTGTTGGGTTCTTGAGTTCTGTTTGTAACTTCTGTTTCGCGATCTCTATTTTTGAAATTGTGAATTTTGAATTTGACAAATTGGGTTTAGGGATTTGTAAGTTACAAGTTAATTGAAAGTTACAATCGATGGGTTGTTTGTTGGATTCTATATTCTGCATTATGATATTTATTAGAGTCACTGTTCTAAAGTTCTTGTTTTGGGAAATTTAAGGCGATTAAGGTGAAAAGTTTCTATTTTGTATTTAGTTCTGTGTGAATTTCTGATCGAGCACAGTTGTATATATCTACTTCAATGTTTTTTTCTTACAATTCTTTTAGTTTGCGCCAGTTTCTTGAAACTTCAGTGAGTTTCTTTTTTTTTTTTTTTTTTTTTTTTTTTGACAAAGTCCACTGGACATTTTCAGTGCTTAGAGCTAATTTTATAAATGTTCTCGAAGCAAATCCACCAAGTCTTTACAAATGTTGCCAAAGTAGCTAATAAAAAATACAAAATTAAACTAATGACCAACTTAAGCCTTGTAAGATGACTTAAATTGGTACTACAATTGACTAAAGTCCAACCAACTAGAATTTGAATTATAACCAATGATAAAAACCAGATTTTGATCATAAAATAACCAAAAAACTGGTGCAATGAAATGATGAAGTATTCCATGGTGAAACCAGCAGCAACTTTCAGTAAACTTCACTTTGCTATTCTTCTCAGGTGGTTATACTCATATCCATGTATACAAATAATGTTCCAAGTTTGTTCCCTTAGTGCATCATTCGGCCATACTATCCTTGCACACCTGCATTTGCTGAACTGCTGCATGCTTGATGTTATCATATGAACTGCATGGTGTACTAATGTGAAAAAGATGCTACTATTTATAAAAAACCAGCAGCAGATGCTCCAATTCCATGTACTAGAGTAACCATTAGCGAAACAATATTGTATCACTTCATATCCAAGATGAATAGGATCAGTGGCACAATAAATATGTAGCACTGCATAACATGAACTCCTAGAATCCTGTTGCTAATCATGGCCATATAGTACCCTGCTATATATCCCACCAGCAACTGTATGAAAGTACAATATTTCCATATCATTTCCTATAACTGTAGGATCAATAGAAAGTAGCATGATATCAATTTTGAAACAGGCTTGTACCAATTCATTTCCAAGATACTTAGGATCATTAGCACAAACAAGTTTCAAATTTTCTGAACTTCTGATGTTTTTGTGCTTGCATGCAGAGATCAAACATGCAAAAAAGAAGAAAGAGTTAGTAATAATTACCACCATGTTCTCCTCCCATAGGACTTGAACATGATGGTAGTGTTCCCCTCTCCTCTCCACATCAGAAACCTTCTGCCTCCATATGCATTCTAAACTGCAGCTTAGCCTTAGTTTTTCTGCACATATTTGCTCCCAATAACTGAATGCAAATTTTGAGAGCCAGTATCTTGAACAGTTCAAAATTTCCACCTTGATATGCAATTTCTTTGAGCCATATGAAGTGCTGCATATTGACCTCTGTATAAGCACCAGTAAACTCTCTCTTTTCCTGCAACCAGTAAATATCAACTTTCCCATATCACCAGTTATCATCAGTAGCCAAGTAAGCACCAACTCAATGATACACACCATTTGCCACAACAACCAACAACCATCATCCACCTTGTGAAATAAAATGATACATAACCTTGTACCATAAAAATGATGCAAGTTTCTGTATCAATATTAGAAAACACCAATCCCATATCATTTCCTATAGTTATAAGATCAATGGAACAGTAAAAGCAATCAACTTTGGCCCATATTTGAACCAAATCATTTCCAAAATGATTAAGATCATTGGTACAAATATTAACAGTATTACTAAAAATCTGAAAACTTGATTTTCCATATAACATAAAGTTTCATCCAGCACCATAATGAGAATGAAACCTGCAAGAAACACCATTAGTATCCCTTTCTTCATTGGTATCAATTTTTCTTGGATTTTGTGGATTTTGTTGATGTGGCAGGTCCTGCCCCTTTTTTTTTGCTTGTCTCATTGGTATATGCCTTGGAACAAATTTCTCAGTCATTTTACCATCCTAGCTGTGCTTCCTTGCATGAGATTTATTTTTGTTTTTCCATTTTCCACCTACCTAGGAGACAAGTCTCCATCCCTTGCAGCATTGAGGAAATTCTGTGCAGTTGACTTTTCATCAAGATCAATTTTAGTGTCTTCCCCAACTGCAACAGCCACTTGCAGATTTCCAGGATTTCCTGATTTTGTGATTGCCACCTGATTATTCTTTCTTGTATTGGCCTTGGAATCATATTGAGCCAACTGATTCTATTTCAAAACTGCATTATCCATGCCTGCACTGTCCTTTCCACCTAATTTAGCTTGATTAGCAGCACTTGGTTTTAAACTTCAGTGACTTTTTTTTTCTTTGAACTTTAGTGAGTTTCATTTTTCTGCTTTAGTCTAGATTTAAGATTACCAAAATTGATTCACAGGAAATTGCTTTGGAATGTTATAGAAAATCTAAAGCTGCATAATTGTCTTCAGTTCATAGTAGGGATTAAGGTTTATTACTTATTTTACCTATTGAAAGGAAAAAAAGTGTCTATGTCCTTATTGCTATATAAATGACTTACTTGTCCTTGTGAAATTGATATGAGTTTATAATGAAAAGAAATTGTTTATTTGCTTTTAGTTTATTACTTTCAAATATTTATCCAGAAACATTATATGAAAGAACATGTTATCTGTGACAGAAACAAATGAATCTACCTACATGTCTTGGTATTGGCTAATTTCATGGCTAGATGATTAAGCAGGAGCATTGTTCATTAGTGCAACTAGAGGAACGTACTATTCTAGTTGTTAATTCTTTTCCTTGTAGTGTTTTTTTTGGACTAAACTTGTATCTGCAATTTGATAATCTTTTGTTTCACCTTGTTGATCAAACGATTAGCCTTTGAAGGCTATTGATTAAGAACAAAGTTCCCTAATCTGTCGATTTATATAATTTTTCTTGCAAATTTTGACTTTGACAAATTGGGTTTAGAGATTTTATAAGTTACAAGTTGATTGAAAGTTACAGTTGATGAGTTGTTTGTTGGATTCTACGTTCTGCATTATGGGATTTATTTGAGTTATTGTTCTAATGTTCTTGATTTGGGAAGAATTTAAGGCGATTAAGGTGAACGGTTTCTGTTTTGTTTTCAATTAAAGCTTTTATTGACCCTTATTAAGAATGACAGTGAATAATGGGTTTTGTTTTCAGTTTCTCACATCTTTTAACAAAAAAAAGTGAATGATATGTTTTGTTTCCTCAAAAGAAAGAAAGATATGTTCTGTTTCAGTAAAGTATTTTAACTTGCAAGGCCCATTAGAGGTCATCCTGGTTGTATAAATTACAAAAAGAGGGAACTCTGATTGTTTTGTCTTTTTCAACATTAATAGGAACATGAATAATCTAGAGCGTGGTTGGATGTACGGCAGGTTGGATGGTCGAGGGGGTATCAACTCTAGTTTCATAACCGGTGTCAATAATTTTATCCGTATTTGCACGTTCTCAACGAAATTACATGAGTGGTGACAACGTTAGATGTCCATGTAAAAAATTTCACAACATTAAATACAAGGATGTTGAAACTGTTAAATGTCACCTTTTTTATTTTGAATTTGTTGAGAACTATTTTGTTTGGCAGTATCAAGGGGAAAAAGATATGATCAGTGAGAAATCTTCTGGTAATGATTTGCATGGTGGTCTTTGAACTAGAATTGGGATTCAATAATCCATACCGACAAATGGTTTTGGATGCAGCTGGTCCTAATTTTGACCACGGTTCGAGTTGGCAATCTTATAACAATATTGAACCTGCGTCGTCTCATCCTTGTGAACCTTCAATGGAGGAGGAGCCTAATCCTGAGTCACAAAAATTTTATGTTTTGTTACAGGCTGCTGATGAAGAATTGTATCCTGGTTCTTCCCTTTCTCAACTAGCAGTAGTCTCTAGGATGTTAAATATTAAAATGGAGAACACTTTGTCACAGAGAGGTTATAACCAAATGATGCAATTATTGAAAGAGGCTTTACCTGAAGATAACAAAGTGCTTGATAACTATTATCAGACCAAGAAGCTAGTGCGTAGCTTGGGTTTGCCGGTTGAAAAGATTGATTGTTGTGATTCAGGATGTATGTTGTATTGGGGTGATGATGAAAATCTTACATCTTGTAAATTTTGTGGCTACCAGAGGTATAAGCGTCGTGTTGGCTCACGTAAGAGGAAATTGGTCCCTTACAAGAAAATGTATTATTTTCCTTTGATTCCTAGATTGCAAAGATTATATGCATCTCATGCTACAGCTGCTGACATGAGATGGCACCATGAGCATATACAAGAGGATGGTCTAATGCGTCATCCATCAAACTCTGAGGCTTGGAAGCACTTCAATGAAACTCATGCTTTTTTTGCTGCTGAACCAAGGAATGTAAGGTTGGGGTTATGTACTGATGGTTTCCAACCATTTAGTCAATCTGGGAGGAAATACTCTTCGTGGCCAGTGATTGTCACTCCATACAATTTACCTCCAGGGATGTGCATGAAGGAGGCGCATATGTTCTTAACTATCATTGTTCCTAGGCCAAACAATCCCAAACATAAAATTGATGTTTATCTGCAACCTCTAATAAAGGAATTAACTTTGTTATGGGAGACAGGTGTAGAAGCATTTGACATCTCAAAAGAGCAAAACTTTCAACTAAGGGCAGCTTCGATGTGGACAATCAATGACTTTCCAGCATATTCTATGTTATCGGGATGGATCGCGAGCTAGTTAGCATGTCCTTATTGTATGGAGGAAACACAATCCTGTAGATTACAACATGGTAGGAAAACATCTTGGTTTGATAGTCACAGAATGTTCCTTGACCAACATCATCCGTTTAGGAGAGATCATAAAAACTTTCTCAAAGGTAAGACTGTCAAAAGACTACCACCACCCTACAGAACAAGAGAGGAAATTTTGAACCAAATTTGTGACTTGGGGATAAGGAAAGTAACAGAGTTAGATGCACAAGAAGTTAATCGAAGAATATGTAAGTCTTGTGGATGGAAAAAGCGAAACATCTTTTGGGATTTGCCTTATTGGAGTTCTAACATGATTCGACATAATCTTGACGTCATGCATATTGAAAAAAATGTCTTTGATAATGTATTTAATACAGTCCTTAATATTGATGACAAAACCAAAGACAATCCACAATCACGTCTAGATATGGTAAATTACTGCGATCGACCTCAGTTGGCAAAGGATGCTAGTGGAAAATATCCAAAAGCGGTATATACAATAGACAAGGAAGAAAGATCTATCTTGTTCAACTGGGTGAAAGGTTTGAAGTTTCCAGATGGGTATGTTTCAAATTTGGGTAGATGTCCGGACACAAACGCGAAAAGGTTATTTGGCATGAAAAGTCATGATTGCCATGTATTTATGCAACGACTAATGCCTATTGCTTTTCGTGAACTACTTCCTAGTAATGTTTGGCAGGCACTTACATAGTTGAGCTTATTTTTTAAAGATCTTACTTCGACCACTCTATGAGTGGATGACATGGAGAGCTTAGAGGCAGACATCCCATAAATCTTGTGCAAGTTAGAACGTATATTTCCTCCTGGGTTCTTTGACTCAATGGAACATCTACCCGTGCACCTGCCATATGAAGCAAAGATTGCTTGACCTGTACAATATCGATGGATGTATCCTTTTGAAAGGTAAATGTGAAACTTTATGTCCAAATTGTGACAAGTATGCTATATATAACTTTCTAATATAATGGTCCATCCATTTATCGATTTAGGTACCTTGGAACTCTTAAAAGAATGATTGGGAATAAAGCTAGTGTTAAAGGTTCCATTTGTGAAGCATACTTAATGGCGGAGTCAACCCAATTGTTTTCTCATTATTTTGAATCTCATGTGATGACACGTAATTATAATTTGAACCGTAATGATGATGGTGGTGTTGTGGAATATCTTGAAGGAAACTTATTAATATTCACCCATCTAGGTCAACTATGGGGAGAAGCAAATAAGAGGAATTTATCCCTCGAAGAAATCAAGGCTGCCCAAACTTACATATTACTAAATTGTAAAGAGGTTGAACCATTTGTGAGGTAGCATTTGAAAGTTGAACTCTCTTAATATTATAAACATATCCATATATATCATGACTTTCTATAACTTATTTTGTTTCAATGAAGTATGTACGTGCACCGTTTGCAAGTAGAATTCCCGAATCTATCTCAGGGTCAAATAGATGAGAGCCTTGAAGCATATTTCTCTATATGGTTCAAGGAATATGTAAGTCTACAACAATAATTATTTTTATACAATATTGTACTTAAATTGGCGTGTGAAATTTAACTAAGTCTTACAATTTTTTTTAAATAGGTCCGATGCAACCATATTGAAAATGAGGTCTTGCGTAGTCTTGCTCATGGACCATTAATAGGCGCTACAAGTCATTCAGTGTATTTTGTTAATGGATACAAATTTCAAACGGAATGTCATCTTAGCACAAGATCAACAATGAACAGTGGAGTTCGTATCTCGGATCCAAATTTTGGTGATTATTATGGAAGGATAAAAGAGATTATACAAGTGGAATACCGTGAAGATCCTTTAAAGCAAACCGTGTTATTCAAATGTGAATGGTTTGACCCAACTATGGATGTTGGTGTTAAAAATCATAATCAGTACAAGTTGGTTGATGTTAACCATCGTCGTCGATATAAAAAATATGAACCTTTTATTCTTGCGATGCAAGCAACTCAAATGTGTTATGTCCCTTATCTAGCAAGAAAAGGACAAGGATGATTGGTTTGTACCGAAGGTCAAACCTCGAAATGTTGTTGACGTGGCGACAACTGGGCCGAATGTTCCATTCCAAGTTGAAGAAGTCGAAGTCCACGAGATAGATATGAATGTTTCTATTGATGAAAATATACTCTTACATGATCCAAATGGGAATGAAATTGAAATGGATGAACCCGTTGATGATGGATTATTTCTAGAACATCATGAAATCATGATGAATCTACGGGAAGAAGAGTATGAAATTGAAGAAGAGTATGAGGCGAAAGCCGAGGGAGGATGAGGAAGAGTTCGAAGAAGAAATAGATAGTGACTAGTGCTTAGTAGAAATGTCCTATTATATCTTCATTGTATTTATAGTTCAACCTATTTTACCACTTTCATTGTAAGCTGCATTTTGGTTGTTAAGAAGTGCATTTTGGTTGAATAGAAAGGTAAAATACTGCATTTTAGCACTACAAGACACTGCTGTTTTTTCTTTTGTAAACAACTGTATTTTAGCGGTTTTTTTATTTTTTATGGTAAAATCGCAATTCAAGAAAAATAACAATCATCTTAACACTAAAGAAACATTTTAGCCGATGTGGTAAAATCATTTGGTCCTTGTTGTTTTTTCAATTTTCCTCTTTGTTTTGCTGGTTTACAACTTTTTTTTGCTATTTTTCTACTATTTTCCATTACTAGCTTTCTTTGAATTTGGTTATTGAACTCTAAATTTGCTTTATAATATTTTTTTGTAGATATGACTCGAGAGGTCGGTAGCATGTCACGAAATGTGACGGGTACCGGAGGCGTCCCTACCGAGCACCATACATCATACTACTTTAGTCTTAACTGTGCAATATGCTCCATAAAACACGTACGCATATCCGTATATGAGACAATTAAAGAAGTCACATAAGTTACATAAGACGAGCCTCTAACCGAAATAAAGTCATGAAAGATGGGACGGACGACCCATCACATCCAAATATATACACAAAAGAATATATCAAAGACAAGACGCTCCTCCGGCCTGCGGAAGTGTCCGGTGCAAGCGGATCGACTCCTAAGCGGTCGTCTTACGAGCACATCATCCAAAAAAAGAAATGTTAGTACGAATAACGAATATGGGGGCATTCATAAAGTGATAAAATAAAGATGGTAACTAGTAGTGCCTCTTAAGGCGGAGCCATACATGAACGTAAATATCATGTCATATATCTTTCGGAACCGGCCCGATCCATATATCAATATATTTTCGTGGAACGTACGGCCCGATCCATCATCCATATAGCCCGCCAAGAGTCCCGCGTCGGGATGATATCATAATGATCGAGTGGAAGAGTTCAAGCTCTCTTCCCCATATCCCCTATATACATATAGTATCATATATATACATATAATATACGTTCTAAATAACCTATTTTGACGTAAGGTCGTAACTAGTGCATTATGGAATCATCACCATCATTGATTTTTTCATATGTTATATGTAATGCTTTATAGCACGGGGCCATATGTTATATAGCTTACACTAATATGCTTTATAGTAGATCACATCGTCATGAAGCATGTGGGAGTTTAGGTATGAAAATCTTTCGGATTGGAGTCTTCGTACGATTCTTCAGAATTATAGACTTTTGGCATTTCTAGGAGTAGAAATATGATGAATGTCACGTATGGAATTAAAATATAAGGATCATGCCTTTGAAAGAAAAAGGGGATAGCCTTATATACCTTGTATCTCCTTAACGACGTCGACTAAAAAGCTTTCTTAACGACGTCGACTAAAATCTTTCCGACTTACAATTCTACATACAAAAGGGTTCGTACGAAGGTTAGATTGTTGAAGGTATGCTTAAGCTTAAACTAAAGTGGATAGGCTAACAAAAATTGGCGGCAAAGATTTCGTTTATTTCGTGGCTTTTCTCACATAACAAAACAGCTCCCAAACAACACAACAACATCCATAATATCATAATACGCAAATTCCCTCAAGTTAAACATTATTCAATCTCCAACTCATTTTCCGGAATTCTCCATAACCATAACTATAGTGTAACTTCACATTTATAGTTCACATAATATTTCCTCGACATCATTAACACCATTTATACTAAAATTATACTTGTATCATACAATGAATCACAATTCAACTACCCTTCTAACTAACATACCATTATTGCATACTCAAAGCTCATATTCAATTGTTCCTAATTCAAGTTCTTCAACTACTCATCACCCTTACTAACATGAAACAATTGTAATACTCACCTTTGCTTATGTAGAGATGGTCTTAAATTTGAGAGAGTCAATACCGAAGAGATTCTCAACTTTTATCAATCTTTTTAAGCATTCACACCCTTGATTCTACTAATCTTTGATGTTTAATCTTTGTTTCCCTTCTGAATATGTACCTCGATGTGTTAGGGAGAGATTAGAGATTTTTGGAAGTTTGGAGAGGTGAAAAATGAGAAAAAGAAGAGAAAACCGTGTATATATAAAATTTAAGTTCAGACCCGACCCGAAATATACGGACCGTACAATTTATACGGTCCGTATATTAGACCGTATGTTTCTTCCGAAAACCTTAAAAACACCCTTTCTTTGAAGGGTTCTCATCTGTAGTATAAAATATACGGTCCGTATATACGGCCGTATAATCCCCGCTTTTTTTTCCGATTTCGTTCTCATCGCTTCGTTTGATCTCGAATCCTTATGGAACCTTCTTGGTATCTGTGCAACACTTCCTTAATGATCTAATGGACATCATAACTCGTCCGTAAATCCTCGCTAAACATTCGTTAGTTCGACACCCATGAAATCCTTCCCAACATAACTTATATTTCACTTTCATGACGAGCCTAGTTTCGCCAAGTCCGATGACTTAAGAATCTTATCGTATATATATTAAGGCTGCCAATCACCCTTTTGTAGTCGTGAAGGTCTCGTATCCGACTTGACCGAGTCAATCCATTCGCGACGCAACGTCACGAAATTGCCGAGGTGTAACATAGCACAGGTCGTGTGGGGAAGTCCTCGGGTAAGGGTCATTCTGCTATTCGTGCAAACATGCCGACCATTCCCATTCCAACCACAATTAGTCCTCAACAAGGTGGCACCAGTTCCATAGGTGGGCCACCTGTTCAACCGGCAGGTCACAATAGTACCCCAACCATCCCTGAATCATCTCCTAGTACACCTACTCAAAGCAGCCCAATAGGTGAGGGTACATCTACCCGGAGCAACACTATTGGCGAAGGTGAGTTAAATCCTGCATTTTAGCACTGCAAGACACCGCTGTTTTTTTTTCCTGTAAAAATCTGCATTGTGGCAGTTTAATAGCTGCTTTTTTATGGTAAAAATACTGCATTTTAGCAATTGGAAAACTTCTTACAAATCTGCATTTTAACACACTGCTGCTTTTTTGGTGTAAAGAACTGCATTTTAGCATTTTAATAGCTGCTTTTTTATGGTAAAAATACTGCATTTTAGCAATTGGAAATGTTCTTTCAAATCTGCATTTTAACACTAAAGACACTGCTGCTTTTTTGGTGTAAAGAATTGCATTTTAGCAGTTTAATAGCTGTTGTTTTTTTATGGTAAAATACTGCATTTTAGCAACTAAGAAACTGCTAACAAATCTGCATTTTAACACTAAAGACACTGCTGCTTTTTTGGTGTAAAGAACTGCATTTTAGTAGTTTAATAGCTGCTGTTTTTTTATGGCAAAATACTGCATTTTATCAACTAAGAAACTGCTAACAGATCTGCATTTTAACACTAAAGACACTGCTGCTTTTTTGGTGTAAAGAACTGCATTTTAGTAGTTTAATAGCTGCTGTTTTTTTATGGTAAAATACTGCATTTTATCAACTAAGAAACTGCTAATAGATCTGCATTTTAACACTAAAGACACTGCTGCTATTTTGGTGTAAAGAACTGCATTCTAGTAGTTAATAGTTGTTGTTCTTCTATGGTAAAATACTGCATTTAATCAACTAAGAAACTGCTAACATATCTGCATTTTAACACTAAAGACACTGCGTTTTTTGGTGTAAAGAACTGCATTTTAGTAGTTTAATAGCTGCTCTTTTTTTTTTTTTTTTTTTTTTTTTTTTTGGTAAAATACTGCATTTTATCAACTAAGAAACTTTTTACAAATCTGCATTTTAACACTAAAGACACTGCTGCTTTTTTGGTGTAAAGAATTGCATTTTAGTAGTTTAATAGCTGCTGTTTTTTTATGGTAAAATACTCTAATTTTCTTACTTGTATTTTTTTGTAAATATGACTCGAGGCAGAGGTCAAGGTAGCACAGGCGTGTGGGCAAGTCCTCGGGTAGGGGTAATTCTGCTATTCGTGCAAACATTCCCACAATTCTCATTCCAACCACAATTAGTCCTCAACAAGGTGGTACGAGTTCCATTGGTGGGCCACCTGTTCAACCGGCAGGTCACAATAATACCCCAACCATCCCTGAATCATCTCCTATTTTACCTACTCAAAGCAGCCCAATAGGTGAGGGTACATCTTCCCGGAGCAACACTATTGGCGAAGCCGAATCTAGTAATAATCGTAGGCAGCGGACACTTAATCTTGTTACTTTGACACCTGAAGGGTAGTCCATGCTTGTACCTTTTTATTTTTATATATTACTTTTTTAATGATAGGCTTTCAAATAATATCTCTAACTTTATACAGGTTGGAACCTTCTAAAGAATGCTCTAATGCCATATCCGAGACATTCAAAAATCAAGTTGATGCCGATGGAATTTATTGGAAAGGTGTCTCAGAAGAAACAAA
This sequence comes from Lycium ferocissimum, assembly GCF_029784015.1. Classification (NCBI taxonomy): domain Eukaryota; kingdom Viridiplantae; phylum Streptophyta; class Magnoliopsida; order Solanales; family Solanaceae; genus Lycium; species Lycium ferocissimum. The sequence goes on from NC_081349.1 coordinate 44,239,372, forward strand.
AGATTTTTATTTTGGAGAATTCAAGGTATAATTTTCCATATAATTGAGTTTATAAAGTGAATTAACTTTTATAAACAGGATATTAATGTTATTACTTTACAAACTTATTTCAGAAGGTATACTATTGGGGCTCTTCCATTCATGAAACTACAATCAAGAAACAATGGAAAAGTAAGGCGACAATGTTACACCTCGAATTTTTTTTGTTAGTGTACAGTGAAAAGACTAACGAAGTGTACGACGTATACGATGTTTCAACAAGTAAGAAATGGTCTTAATTAAGATTTCCAAAGACATTCGAGTTAAGGAAAGAAAGTTGTTAAGGAAAGCGAGTTATAAGTTGTGTGTCGGGCAAGAATTTCGAGTATTGAAATAATGAGAGTTTAGAGACATCTTGGAGAAGAGTTATAACGACCCTTAGATTGTTAATGAAGTGCTAAAAAAGTGTTAAGAAGGTTCCATAAGTATCGGAGATCAAACGAAGTGATGAAAATAAGATTCAGTGAACTGATGGGTTATACGGTCGATTATACGGTCCGTATAATAGAACGCAGAACCATCACAGTGGAGGTCCCTCACTGGTGGGATTATACGATCAGTTATATGGACCGTATAAAATAACGGCCCGTATAATGGTCACAGAGAAGAGGATCTGAAGGGTCCATTTCACGGTCACTTATACGGACCGTATAAATTATAAGGACCATATAAGTGTCAGTATAATTGCCCGACAGAATTAGATTTTGAGTTATTAAAAGGAGACCCACGTTCATTTTAATTCATTCCATTTTTATTCCACACCAGCCAAGAACTCTCTAGAATATTTCCCACCCTTTATCCACAAGAAAACAAAGGAAATCAAAGATCAATATCAAGGATTCAAGTGAATCAAGTGTATGAAATTCATTAAAGTCCATCTAAGTTAAGAAATCCCAAAAGAAGTGAACTAGGGTTTTGGTGTAAGGAGAGTATTCTTTACTCAAGGCGTGTTTCTACACTATCTAAGGTGAGTTTCGCATGATCTTTTCATATTATTTGAAGTATTGAAAAGCTGAAACACTTGGATTGTAGAAGAATATAGAAAATGGGTCATAAATGTGGGAATAGTGCTATTGTTGAGTAGTAGTTGGGAATGAATCATGAATATGGACATGGAATGAGCGTTATACGTGAAAGAACGTAATAGTGAATTATGACCATGATTATGGAGAATTTGAAGTGAAATTGTGAAATGAGGATAATGCAATTGAATGATGATTGTTGTTTATGATATTGTGGTGGTTGTTATGAATGTTTGGGAGTTGATATGGAATATGGAGGAAGTAGTATAAACAAAGGAAATGCTGCCCAACTTTCTCTAGCTTTAATAAGTACGTTTTTATAATTATTTAGCTAATGTCAATACAAATCCTCTTGAAGGTAGAATGTGTGCATTAAAGGAAACGAGCAAGCGATAGAATAATTAAACGACAAAGGTATGTGTTTCGTCCTTCTTTTCAAGGCATGATTCCTATGTTTGATTTTATACATGATATCCATGAAATCTTTTACTCCTAGAAATGCCGAAGTCTATAGTTTAAAAGAAGAAGTCTTACGATAACTCCAATCCTAGAGATTTTCAAGCCTAAGATTTTAGATGATTTAATACGTGATCGAGCGTGCTATATAGTATATGGCCTCAGCTTATGTCTGAGTGTGTCTTATATAACATATGGCCTCGGTTTATGTCATGGACTATCTCAAGAAGTGAGACCTAACGGTGATGGTGATGCCATAATGTACTCGGAGGTTTACGACCTTATGTCACTCCGATAAAAGCGTGGCACTTTTTGGGCTGCAAGTAAATGATGTTATATATATGTATATATAATATGCATATGTATATAAGGGACATGGGGGAAGGTGTGTATTTATACGCTAGCACACCGATCGACCGGGTATCTTATGATATCATCCTGACGGGATGCCGGACGCGGGCCATAGGGTAATGGATCGGGCCGTCGTTCCTGACTTGACATATTGATATATGATGATATATGGATCGAGTGTGACGTTCGTTGAAGAATACATGATATGATGATATTTTACGAGTATGCATGATGACTCGCCTTGTTCGAACAGCGATCCATACCGTTGTCTTTATCTTTATTCTATCTTGTTCCCTTGTTATTTTATGATGCATGCCTTACATACTCGGTAGTATTCATCTCGTACGTACGTCCTTTTTCTTAACTTGGACGTTGTGTTCATGCCCACGGATAGACGGGGAGACGACCCACTTCTACAGAGTCGGATCGGCTTGCACGGGAGCACTTCCATCGGCGTAATCGAGGTGCCCGATATATTCTTTTGTGTACATACTTGGGCATGGCGGGGTCCTGTCCCGTCTTCATGACTTCAGTACTTCAGTTAGAGGCTCGTAAATACTCATATGTGGGTAGTAGATGTTATGTGACCCTCGATGTACATTTTGCCTATTATTCTTTTCTTTGCCGTGAGGGCTTATGCATACATCTACATGTGTACATGTTTTATGGAGTTTACATGTGTACAGGTTAAGACGATAGTAGTATAATGTGTGGTGCTCGGTAGTCACTTCCGGTGCCGTCGTACGGCCCACTAAAGGAGGTCGTGACAAGCAAAGCTGGTATAGGGATTTCATTTCCAAAATAAAAAGAAGGAATTAAGCCTGACATGTGCACCATAATGTGTGGGAAAGTTGGATGCGACTTTGGGGCGGATCTAAGTGCATTGAAAAGTCGAAACAAATGCAAAAATCGTTGTGTGGAGGGGAGAAGTCGCGAAATGGGACTCGAACGGGTGGCTATCTCATTTGGGGAGCATCGCAAGAAATTGGGTAAGTATATATTTTATGCACTCTTAATCGCCTCAAATGAAATTTTAAATTTTGAGTTCTTGTAGATCATATATTTATTTCTAAATGTTTCTTCAAAAATTTCAATTGTCCATTTATGCGAGTTGATCATTAGAGTTCTGATGTATTTTTATGCTTGATAATCTCAAGGAGGAGAACCTACGTGGAATACCAGGATATGGGCACCTGAATGAACCACTCCATATTTTAATCGAGGTGGAACTACCAGCCAATATCGTGGATATTAGATTGAGATGGGCACGAGAAATAATAGAGGAATTGAGTACTGCTGATTTAATCAGAGCTTGATTTTGGTTAAACAATATAATTAAGTAAATGTTGTGGTTGTGTTTGAAATAGTTTTTGCTATAAATAAACGGTGTGATGGTGTTTTGAATAGTTTTCTTAACTAGGCATTATTATTTTTGTCCTTTATATTAGTTAGTTTTCTAAGGTGTAGTCCTTGACAAGGCGTGTTCTTAT
>NC_081349.1:44242829-44257339 GCF_029784015.1 Lycium ferocissimum
AACTCATTCTTCTTGTTTTAATACAAGTAAGCTAGCATTATTATGGAGTGTGACATTCTCCCCTCCTTTAGAACATTCGTCCTCGCATGTCAAATGAGGACTAAAACTCGTCAATTAAATAACCGAATCACCCGTTATCGCACATGTGACAAAGAAGATTCGACCAATGGCAGCAGTAAGTTTTATAATATTATGCCTGTTAAGCAACGACTCAAACGGGTCGTTACACTTTTGAAAGGTAAATGTGAAACTTTATGTCCAAATTGTGACAAGTATGCTATATATAACTTTCTAATATAATGGTCCATCCATTTATGTATTTAGGTACCTTGGAACTCTTAAAAGAATGATTGGGAATAAAGCTAGTGTTGAAGGCTCCATTTGTGAAGCATACTTAATGACGGAGTCAACCCAATTGTTTTCTCATTATTTTGAACCTCATGTGATGACACGTAATTATAATTTGGACCGTAATGATGATGGTGGTGTTGTGGAAGATCTTGAAGGAAACTTATCAATATTCACCCATCTAGGTCAACTATGGGGAGAAGCAAATAAGAGGAATTTATCCCTCGAAGAAATCAAGGCTGCCCAAACTTACATATTACTAAATTGTAAAGAGGTTGAGCCATTTGTGAGGTAGCATTTGAAAGTTGAACTCTCTTAATATTATAAACATATCCATATATATCATGACTTTCTATAACTTATTTTGTTTCAATGAAGTATGTACGTGCACCGTTTGCAAGTAGAATTCCCGAATCTATCTCGGTCAAATGAGAGCCTTGAAGCATATTTCTCTATATGGTTCAAGGAATATGTAAGTGTACAACAATAATTATTTTTATACAATATTGTACTTAAATTGGCGTGTGAAAATTTAACTAAGTCTTACAAATTTTTTTAAATAGGTCCGATGCAACCATATTGAAAATGAGGTCTTGCGTAGTCTTGCTCATGGACCATTAATAGGCGCTACAAGTCATTCAGTGTATTTTGTTAATGGATACAAATTTCACACGGAATGTCATGTTAGCACAAGATCAACAATGAACAGTGGAGTTTGTATCTCGGATCCAAATTTTGGTGATTATTATGGAAGGATAAAAGAGATTATACAAGTGGAATACCGTGAAGATCCTTTAAAGCAAACCGTGTTATTCAAATGTGAATGGTTTGACCCAACTATGGATGTTGGTGTTAAAAATCATAATCAGTACAAGTTGGTTGATGTTAACCATCGTCGTCGATATAAAAAATATGAACCTTTTATTCTTGCGATGCAAGCAACTCAAATGTGTTATGTCCCTTATCCTAGCAAGAAAAAGGACAAGGATGATTGGGCAGCTGTACTGAAGGTCAAACCTCGAAACGTTGTTGAATTCCCCGATGAGGAAGTGGCGACAACTCCAGAACTGAATGTTCCATTCCAAGTTGAAGAAGTCGAAGTCCACGAGATAGATATGAATGTTTCTATTGATGAAAATATAATCTTACATGATCCAAATGGGAATGCAATTGAAATGGATGAACCCATTGATGATGGATTATTTCTAGAACATCATGAAATCCATGACGAATCTACAGAAGAAGAGTATGAAATTGAAGAAGAGTATGAAACTGAGGAAACCGAGGAGGATGAGGAAGAGTTCGAAGAAGAAATAGATAGTGACTAGTGCTTAGTAGAAATGTGCTATTGTATCTTCATTGTATTTATAGTTCAACCTATTTTACCACTTTCATTGTAAGCTGCATTTTGATTGTTAAGAAGTGCATTTTAGCAGTTGAATAGATGCTGCTTTATAAGGTCAAATACTGTATTTTAGCACTACAAGACCGAATCTCGTATTTTTTCTTTGTTTGAAAAAATTATATTTTAGTTCAACCTTTAGTAGCCGTTGTTTTTTATGGTAAAATACGCAATTAAGAATCGAAAAGCGGTAACAAATCTGCATCTTAACACTAAAGACACTGGTGTAAAAACTGCATTTTAGCAGTTTAATATATGATGTGGTAAAGACCTGCATTTGGTCCTTGTTGTTTTTTCAATTTTCCTACTGTTTTGCTACTGGTTTACAACGTTTTTGCTATTTTTCTACTATTTTCCATTACTAGCAGCCTGCTTGCCTAATTTGGTTATCCCCTTAATGATTGTTACTCTAATTTGCTTACCTAATATTTTTTTGTAGATATGACTCGAGGCAGAGGTCGAGGTAGCACAGGTCATGTGGGGAAGTCCTAGGGTAAGGGTCACTCTGCTATTCGCGCAAACATGCCGACCATTCCCATTCCAACCACAATTAGTCCTCAACAAGGTGGCACCAGTTCCATAGGTGGGCCACCTGTTCAACCGGTAGGTCACAATAGTACCCCAACCATCCCTGAATCATCTCCTAGTACACCACTCAAAGCAACCTCAATAGGTGAGGGTACATCTACCCGTTGTCAACACTATTGGCGAAGGTGAGTTAAATCTCGCATTTTAGCAAGAAGACACCGTTTTTTTTTCCCGTAAAAATCTGCATTGTGGCAAAATTAATATGCGAGGCAAGCTTTTTTATGGTAAAAATGCTATTTTAGCAATTGGAAAACTTCTTACAAATCCGCATTTTAACAGTTGTTTTTTTTTGGTGTAAACGATTGCATTTTAGCATTTTAATAGCTTTTTGATAAAAATCCTATTTTAGCATTTTAGCATTTTAAAAATTGCAATTTAAGCTTTTTTTGGTAAATGATAAAATAACCCATTTTAGCAACTAAGAAATAGCTAACAAATTTGCATTTTAACACTAAAGACAATCCGGTTTTTGGTGTAAAGAATTGTTTTTAGTAGTTTAATAGTCGCTATTTTTTTATGGCAAAATATCGCATTTTATCAACTAAGACACTGCCATGCTAATAGATTTGCATTTTAACACTAAACACACCGCTAACTTTTGGTGTAAAGAACTGCATTTTAGTAGTTTAATAGCTGCTGTTTTTTTATGGTAAAATACTGCATTTTATCAACTAAGAAACTGCTAATAGATCTGCATTTTAACACTAAAGACACTGCTGCTATTTTGGTGTAAAGAACTGCATTTTAGTAGTTAATAGTTGTTGTTCTTTTATGGTAAAATACTGCATTTTATCAACTAAGAAACTGCTAACATATCTGCATTTTGTGGTGTAACGAACTGCATTTTAGTAGTTTAATAGCTGCTCTTTTTTTCTTTTTTTTTTGGTAAAATACTGCATTTTATCAACTAAGAAACTTTTTACAAATCTGCATTTTAACACTAAAGACACTGCTTCTTTTTTGGTGTAAAGAATTGCACTTTAGTAGTTTAATAGTTGCTGTTTTTTTATGGTAAAATACTCTAATTTTCTTACTTATATTTTTTTGTAAATATGACTCGAGGCAGAGGTCAAGGTAGCACAGGTCGTGTGGGCAAGTCCTCGGGTAGGGGTAATTAAATCGCTATTCGTGCAAACATTCCCACAATTCTCATTCCAACCACAATTAGTCCTCAACAAGGTGGTACGAGTTCCATTGGTGGACCGTTCAACCGGCAGGTCACAATAATACCCCAACCATCCCTGAATTATCTCCTATTTTACCTACTCAAAGCAGCCCAATAGGTGAGGGTACATCTTCCCTGAGCAACACTATTGGCCAAGGCGAATCTAGTAATAATCGTAGGCAGCGGACACTTAATCTTGTTACTTTGACACCTGAAGGGTAGTCCATGCTTGTACCTTTTTATTTTTATATATTACTATTTAAATGATAGGCTTTCAAATAATATCTCTAACTTTATACAGGTTGGAACCTTCTAAAGAATGCTCTAATGCCATATCCGAGACTTTCAAAAATCAAGTTGATGCCGATGGAATCAATTGGAAAGGTGTCTCAGAAGAAACAAAAGATTTTTATTTTGGAGAATTCAAGGTATAATTTTCCATATAACTGAGTTTATAAAGTGAATTAACTTTTATAAACAGGATATTAATGTTATTACTTTACAAACTTATTTCAGAAGGTATACTATTGGGACTCTTCCATTCATGAAACTGCAATCAAGAAACAATGGAAAAGTAAGGCAGCAAAAAGGTATAGGGATTTCATTTCCAAAATAAAAAAGAAAGGAATTAAGCCAGATTATGTGCCTGATAATGTGTGGGAAAGTTGGATGCGACTTTGGGCGGATCCTAAGTGCGTTGAAAAGTCAGAAATAAATGCAAAAAATCATTGTGGCGGGGGAGAAGTCGCAGCTGGGACTCACACGGGTGGCTCTATCTCCATTGGGGAGCATCGCAAGAAATTGGTAAGTATATATTTCATGCACTCTTAATCTGTCTAAATCAGCTTGTTCCTTTGAGTTCTTGTAGATCATATATTTATTTCTAAATGTTTCTTTCAAAATTTCAATTGTCCATTTATGCGAGTTGATCATTAGAGTTCTGATGTATTTTTATGCTTGATAATCTCAAGGAGGAGAACCTACGTGGAATACCAGGATATGGGCACCGAATGAACCACTCCATATTTTAATCGAGGTGGAACTACCAGCCAATATCGTGGATATTAGATTGAGATGGGCACGAGAAATAATAGAGAAATTGAGTACTGCTGATTTAATCAGAGCTTGATTTTGGTTAAACAGTATAATGTTGGTACTTGTTAAGTAAATGTTGTGGTTGTGTTTGAAATAGTTTTTGCTATAAATAAACAGTGTGATGGTGTTTTGAATAGTTTTCTTAACTAGGCATTATTTTCGTCCTTTTATATTAGTTAGTTTTCTAAGGTGTAGTCCTTGACAAGGCTTGTTCTTATCTGACATATAAATTTGAGTTTGAAAGTCATTTTTAACCCTGTTGCTTCCTGATCTAGTTACACAATATGTGTTTAGGCTCATTGATTTATTTATGCATTGAAGGACACGAGATAACAGAGACTAGTTCTAGCATTTTCAAGGAGACTAGATAATAGATGCAAGTTGTTAGCTATGTATGAAATCAACAGAGACTTGTATTTTATCTATGTTATTTTCAATCTCATTTTTACACAAAATTTACAAAAACTTCTTTTACCAATCTTCTGAAAAGAGTAACTTCTGTGTAGGCTGTTGAAAAGGGTCGAGATCCAACCCCAAGTGAGATGCATTTGCACGTCCATACACATGGTCATGATGGAGAATCTTTTGTTGATGAGCATGCCCGAGCTGTCCATGTAAGTCTAAGATTTTATGGTCTTTTTACTTTATATTTGGCACTCATGTCCCTTTTTATTTACTAATATTAACACTTTATAACATTCAACTTGAAAAGGGACATAAGTTAATATTGATATTTTCCTACAGTTTTGCTGGAAGTAGGTTAATGAAAGTGTCCAGTTTTCTTTTCCTTAAGTACCAATATTGATACTTTATAACATTCAAAGAAGGGGTTTGTAACATTTCTTTGTTTTTCTTCTCTATGATGCAAAATTCAACTGATGACTAATTAAGTTTGAGAATTGAAGGGGAATTCTCTGGGAATTAGGGAGATCCAAGATAAGAGGAAACATAACATAGAGAACATATTTAGTCCCTCTTCTTGTCTCTTCTTTTCTATTTTTCTTGGTTTTAATCAATATTGTCTCTGCAATCTATTTTTTTGTGGATTAAATCTGCATTATTTGATTGTTACTGAAATTGTTCAAGCTTTTATGTTGTATGACTAAAAAGGTAGAATTTCATTACCTCATTATGCCTATTCACTGATTGTTACTGAGCTGTTTAAGGATGGTAGTATGCTGAAGAATCACAACAGTTTCTTAGACACATGTAAATGTAGTTAACCACATTATACTTGAAATTTTCCAGTAGAAATAAGACATGACCTTCTGAGTTACTCTATAGCAGTTCAAACATGAAAGGGAAACAACCATAGAAGTTTCATAAACATAAAGGCCCATGTAATCTACCTGAATTTATCAGACCAATGAGACTGTGAATCACCTATTTTTGCATTATCGACCAAAATGTCTCCGGCACTTCTTTTTCTCATTGTTTGGTCTTAGTTGGGTTATGCCTTATTCTATTAAAGATGCTTTTGAAAGCTATATATTATGGAGAATTGACAAATCCATTAAAAGGATCTGGAGAATGATCCCAGCAGCCACCTTCTGGTGTATTTGGAAAGAAAGAAACAATAGATGCTTTGATGAAAAATCAACCCCCACCAGTTCTTTGAAAGGAATCTGCTTAGTTAGTTTGTTTAGTTGGCATTTCCACACTCCTGTAAACAGTGTTGATAACTTTTTGGATTTTGTTGGCTCGTTGACTCTTATTTAGTAGAGTTTCTAAGGTAGCATAGGTTTAGACTATTTGCACAGGTTTTTGCTCACCAATCTAGCTTCATGTAGCTCTATGTTTGAAGCTTAGGTTTCTCTCTGTAACTTTGCATCTACTTGATGCCTTTTCTAATGAAATTTGTTTACTTTACCAAAAAAAAAAAAAAAACTGCCTGAATTTACTAGCTTGTAATTGAGCAAAGACTGAAATGTTTCAAATTTAATTAGGATAAGTTTTCCTTGAGTTTGCTTTGTTGTTTTAGGAATGGTATTACTAAATATGACTTTTTTGTTGGTTCCCGTCAATTGACAATCCAGTCTTTCAATCTTTCATTTTCTAATACTGATTTCAAGAAGTTATGAACCTTTCATTTCCTAACACTTAGTTCAAGACTTGGTGATAGCTTAATTCATGACTTGCTATGTTGTGGAAAATTAGATAATTCATACAAAGCAAGGAATATCAGGATGAAAAAAATGTGTCCTATATCTTCAGATGAATTCATTACCAAAAACTAAGATATTCTTTTAGTTATGCTTGTCTAATGGACACTCCATGATTAACTGTTATTTAATCTGAACATTAGTCCTGCTTCTTGTCACTTGTTTTCTTTTTTCTTGGTTTTAATCAATACTCTCTCTGCAATCTATTTCTTTTGTGGATTAAATCTGCATTATTTGATATGTTACTGAAGTTGTTCAAGATTTTGTGTTATTTGACTAAAAAGGTAGAATTTTGTTAGCTCAATATGCCTATCAGAGATCAGACCTTACTGAGTTGTTTAAGGATGGTAGTATGGTGAAGCTTTTATGTTGTACTATTCTTTAACTATTTTGGTATTTTGAGGGTTGTAGTTGCTGAATTTATGTACATAGGTTTTAAACTTTATCTCTTGTTTCAATCTTGAAAATTCCAAGTTTCAGAGATAGTCAAGATTACTTATAATGGCATAGCTTCTTGTTGTCCCATTTTATTTGGTAAAATTGAATGATTAGGGTTTTTGATTGTTTTAATTTCACTACTTATACAGGAAAGATATCTAGAAATATTACGGGAAAAATCACAGTCTCAGTCTGATATTGATCAATGTGAAGCATATTACCTAGCTGTGGGAGGAGAAAAGAAGAGAAGAATATATGGTCTTGGATCTGAAGCAAAAAGTTACTACGGCCCGAATCTTCGTGTCTCTTGTGGATCAGATGCTTCTTCATCAGTTCCACCTTCGGTTTCTCAATCAGCACCAAGAGAAAATTTGGAGGAGTTAGTGATGCGTTTGATTCCTATTCTTACTGATCACATGCTTCCGATATTTATTGAGCAGGCACGTGGAGTGATTTCTACACCATCGCATCAGCCAAATACTCCTAACGACAACTCATCGGCTGTGACATCTATAGTGCCTCCTCCTACTACTGCTAATGTTGACGAGGTTGATCCTTCACTTTCAGATGATGACCGTAGTCTTTCACCCATGCATTAGTTTTTTATATGGTCTGTTTTTTGTTGGAAAGAACAAAATTATGCATTAACAATGCTTGATGGATGTGGGTTCTTTTCAGTACGTAGTTGATAGATGCTTGGTGATGTCGATGTTTTGGATGTAATTATGCTATATGGATTTCATAATCTATTTTGAACCTTCTATAAATATTAATTCATACGGCCGGCTACTCTATCGCTAAGTTTGCTTACTTATTTCAATTTTTCGTCGCTAATAGGTTAGCGCGCTAAACAAGCATCGCACGTGACGACATTCCGTACGCTAATCCGTCGCAACACATGTTTAGCAACAAATATATGCTGATTAGCGACGGAATACGTCCGTCACTAAATGCTATTTTTTTAGTAGTGTCATCTTTCAGGTATGTGACTCACTGGATTCCTTGTCTCTGGTGATTGTTTGTTTTTGAATTCTAGGGTTTAAGTTGCCTATTGTTGTCTGCTTTTCTTGTGTTGTTTGTCTCGTGTTATTTTCTCCTGGTATGCTGGTATTTTTTGCTGGGGGTGGTGTGTTGAATTGTCTGTGGTTGTTGGGTGTTTGATTTTGAGCCAAGTTGGAGGGCATTACAACCCATAAGTCTCCGTCATGAGGTTGTTGTTCGCCACCAACGTTCGATGAAATGCCAAACTACCATTGGGTCACAATGGCTCGGAGGGCATGGGCGAGCCAGGTCGTTTTACCTACCGAATGTTTTTCCTAGTCTAACCCAAGCCGACATGGGGTGAAGTCTGAGTAACCTCAAAATACGTGACGATTGGCACATCGGCCAAAGAGCGTATAGGATCCGTAGTCTAGCCTGCCCAAAACATTCGACGTTCAATTCGACGACCCGTCGATTCAATCGACGGACCGTCCTATTCAATCGACGGACCGTCCTATTCAACGTCGAATGAGACTTGTCTAATATTCTTGCCAAAACTAGCATCAACGGTGGAATCGATGAACCGTCGAATTGATCGACGGGGCGTCTTTCCCACCGTCGTTTAGTTGCAATTTCTAATGGCAAATTGGTGATAAAATGAGATCGACGGCCCGTCGAATTGATCGACAGCCCGTCTTTCGCACCGTCATTTGCTTGATATTTCCAGTAGCTTACACGCGATCGATAGCGCGTCGAACAGTTTGACTGAAACTTTGACGCTTCGTCGATCTAGTCGACGATTCTTTGGCACATTGACGGCCACTGGCAACCTTAACAATAGTCACATGTTTTGTAATTTTAACCGGTTCTTTTATGTTTTCATGGCTATATTAACACTGAAGTATATTCTTTTCTCAGGAATGCCTCAAAAGCATAAAAGTCAAGCGGCTCGGTCCCAAACAAGGCCGAGTTCCTCGGTTAAAATGTAGCCTTACTCTTAGGGACGAATCCTCTAACTCAAAAATCAACCAACAGCCCCCAACGACTCGATCATGGCTCGTACCACCATGCCTCTGCAGAATCACCCACTTTGTCTCCTCTCGCCTACCTCGAGGACTTCATTCTCCGAATGGCCGACTTGACGCAATGGACACTCGCCGCCGCTTCCCGAGTGAAATTCGTACGAGGGAGCGCGAGTGGTCGCGCCGTAAAAGATAAAGATAGCTAGTCCGCTTTACCCTATCAAGGCGCGCAAGTAATTATATCGCAGGGTCGATACCGACGACGGGTTCATCCAAGAGGAATATTCAGGGGAAGAATAGACGCATAATGGCTTCGAGAGCTATCCGTATCACCCATCTCATCGTGCATTATCATCCGAGCGCATTCACCTAGCCTCCAGGTGATTATTGCCCGACTATGGTTCAGGAGTTCTATGCTACATACAGGGTAATGCTCGAGCAGCGCCATAAGAATAAGAAAGCCATGAAAGCTGCTCCTCCATTGGACACGGTGTATGTTCGGGGTGTCCATGTTGAAGTCTTGGCGCGCACAATCAACCGGTTCTATTTTGGTGATGATTTCGTGGCACCGACCACAGAGAAATATGATGATAAAATGGAAAGACGGGCTGAGCAATCTGTACGAGAATGGTTTGCGCAATCGATGGCTAGAGGGCCAGCGGACCAGGCCCCATGGTTGAGAAAATTAGGTGTCAACATCCGTAAGGCAGATATCAGCTTGGAAGCTAAATTCTGGTGGAATTTCTTCATCTATTCATTTCCGCTCACGGGAGCGTGACAACATAGTCACATTCGCATAAAAGCAAAGAATGTGGCTTCTATGCTATCGAGGCACCCCACAACTTCTATGGATTTGATCGCAGTGTCATCCGGCACGCGCACCACAAAAAGAGCATAGCGCCCATAGTTCTGTGCTCATCACACCAGTTCTGCTGGCCAGTGCGCGGCACCTCGAGGCATTTGCAGCTACTCTTCGGCTGGTGTGCGACATCACGCGAGGTGGACGAGGACCTTCGTACTTCTCGTGCCACCGCACTTCACACAGCCCGCCACGAGCGCGTCGAGCATGTCACGCGCACCGCACCAGCAAGCACACGAGGATTGTCCACCGCGAGGCCTCCACACCATTCAGAGCCGATGCGCCCTTCTTCGAGGCACCATCTCGCCCAGCCGCGTTTCATCCGTTCATATTCCTCCGTCACACCACAACAGCGCTCCCTCCGAGATCTCTTTGTCCTCGGGGCAGTAGCTAACTTCGTGAGTTTGCAATCAAAACAAGAGCGTGCCGATCGGCCAGTGACCCGAATACTATAGCGAGCATAGGTTCGTCCGACGAGATCGCACCCGGAGTCGAGCCCTTCGTAAGCTACGGAGGCATCATGCTCGAGTCAACGCACAACTCTGACTGAGACGCGACCTTCACTATTAAAAAGAAGAGTGAGTCTGGCACTTTAGGAGATTTGAAGACCGAGCTTGACCAACCGAGCCGGTGATCATGCCCTTCGACGAGAGAGCCGATTATCGTGGATGACCCAACAACACCACCCGCACCCGTCAGCGCACGTCGATTCGATGGTAGTTGATTTGGTGCCTGAGGTTGAGCCGAGGGAGAGTCACAAAAGAAAGAGACCCGTCAAAATAGCTGATGATGATGAGGAGGGCAGACACGAGGTACGAAGATCTCGAACCTGCAGAGGTCTCTGAGGTCACGCCCGGACAGGTTCATCGACGCATCTTCCAAAGACTAGTGCTATCCCAGAGAAAGTCAGGCCGATCACGATAGCCCCCCTCGACACCCTACCACAAAGGCCCGCCGCCTCCATCATCACCCCACCGAGCCGGGCCGCCGAGAGGACCTTCCATTCGGGATCGCCGCGGGGAGGCACTCCGCCAGCCAGTGCCAGGTGGATTAGGTATTTCAGCCCGCACCACCACCACGGGGGTGACGGTATGATTTTTGACGCACGGGGACGATGCATCTTCTTTTGGCCGGGGTCAGTAACCCGATACGTACTTTTTAGTATTTATACTTGTTTTATGGATATTTATATTTGTTTATGAAGTAACTTTTCGTACTCATAGTTGTCGTGATTAACCATGGCATGGATTTTGATGAAAAGGATCTTTATGATGTGTTTTACGGGTCGATTTGAAATTGACCCTCCAAAATTTGATCCGTGTCGTAATGAATCGACACGTACGGTTCTTTTGTGACATCATAGATATTAGAGTGTAAATGAATTTGAGTGTTCAAATTCTTACGCCATCAGCGAGCGTGAGAACTTCTTGTATTCATTATTAGCATACGTGGATCCAAAACTTACCCGGTGTCATGCCATATCGCATGATAGCTCATACGGAAGTGATCATAGGCTTTCTTCTCAAGAATAGTCACTGCCACTTTAAAAGCCCAAAACCTCGTTCTATATAAATATCACTAGTTCCCATGTCGAGCCTTTTGATCGTTTCTCTTGAATTGCGTTACAAACTTTTTTCCCCATTTCATGACTTCATTCCATCTTTGCACCCATTTCCTCCCGACACTACTAGAGAAAAGAGGCAAATCGCCTAAGTTCTGGGAAGTGCATACATGTAGGAAGAAAGGCCAAGAAAGCTCAAAGTCAAAGGGTGTGAGTCGTACAATCAAGAACTAGATGTGATAGCGGATTTAAGTCGAGAAAAGTTCGATGTAATATATATATATATATATATATATATATATATATATATATATATATATATATATATATATTGTTCTTACGTACGTATACATTTTATGTACATATGTGTATGTATATATATATATGTATATATTTAGCTTTATAGCAATATTAATGTTTTCATAAAGAGATTGTAAAATTTAGTAAAGGGTAAAATCACATCGTGGTCATGTCAAGAAAACGAATAGATTTGGGTGTTTGTAAGAAAGGTCAAATTTTGTAACAGTCAAGGAGATTTATGAGTCACTAATTCCCAAATGAATATCCTACCCGTCCCCGAGCCTACATTACAACCCAAGAACAAGTCCTATACCGATCACAAGTAACCGAACCATCCGAAAGTGTTAGGCATCAAGTTAAAGGCAAAAGATATGAATTATATCAAAATCATGAATTTCTTCACATGCAGTGCTTTCTATTCTCATCAATCCTTGTCCCAATTCTTATTGTAAAATTTTATGAGGGACATTTTCTAAGCTGAGTGAGGGCATAAGGGTGAATACTCACATGCATAAATGCTTTAGATAATGTGCTGTCATCAATTGAAGCGTCAGGGTCAATGCTAATAAGCTTGTTTTGGAAGGACCCTGTTTGCCAAATGACGAAAGAGGGAGTTGATTTTGAAATGCACATGCCGGTAGCGATGAGCAAACACTATTGTAGTCACCTTTACTTTATCCTTTGCGTAGTTGCAATTTTATTTTGTGGATATTTTGTCTGACTTGGTTGAGGACAAGCAAGATCCTAAGTTGGGGGTATTGATGTGCAGCGAATTTGTGGCACATTCGACGCCTTTTTACTAAGAATCTTGATTGTTTTCAAGTAAATCTGGTTCTTGTTAATATGTTTTGTTGTGTTTTAGGAAAAACATTGGCCCAAAAGCAAAAAGCAAAGAACAACAGAAAAGGTGCCAGAAATGAGAATCAACGGATCGTCGATCAATCGACGAACCGTCCTTCGAATTGTTGATAAGTCTGATTTTCCAGTGATGACAAAGTTAAAGATGACGAAGGACGAAGACATCGACAAAGCGTCGAACTGATCTATGTTTCGTCGATGGTATCGTCAAGAAGGATAGCTCAGCAGAGGAGAAAATGACGGGATACCCGACGGAGCGTCAAATTGGTCGACGGCACCGTCGAACGGTACACACGGCTGAAGTTACAAAAGACGAAAAAATCGACGGATCGTCAAACGATCGACGATCCGTCGATCTTGCTATCGGAGGCAATTTTATCAGCTTTTGCTGTGCTTTTTTGGAGCCTATTTAAAGAACATTTTAGGTTTACTTTGACATTCAGATTTTATTGTACTCCATTAAAAAGTCCCATTGGTGGGTGAGCATTGAATACTCCCCTTTTGGAGCTTAGTGAAGACAACAAGATTCTATATTCCACCATCTTTATTACCTTTGTAGGCTTTATGTCTCATTTATTGCTTACTACTTTTGAGACCATAATGTGTGAGTAGTCTCTTTGATCAAAGTTGTGGACCCAAAATGATGGGTGCTATGGTATCTAACATTGATATATATATATAACGGGTTGTGATGTATTTTATTATTTCTCATGCTCATTGTTCAATTATGTTGGTCGCAAACACTTGTTCACGCACAAACCCTAGTTTATTTAAAGATTTAACTAGTATGTAATTTGAAATAGTATAACAAGGACTCTAGCTACCTCATTTAACGAACTCGCTAGAATAAGACGAGTTCTACTTGACATATTTAATCAACCTTTACTTATAACTTTTCCGCATTTGAAAAAATCATGAAAGAAAATATTTTCTAACTATTGAAAAATATTAGAAGTGTATTAGAGATTATGTAATGATAACCACGTAATCTATTAGGAAATATATCATGGCTATCGACACCCATAGCATAATGTCTAATCATCGGGGAATACAAAATTTCTGGTTCTCCAAATCCAAACAGTTCAAAATAGCAAATACAAACAAAATCTCTTTTTTAAACGATCAGGAATAGGATTAAAGTCTTTAAAGACTAGTATCGCATACGATTAGTATCCCTTTCTCTCCATATTCCCTATGAGATTCGACCCCAACCTTGTTTGGGTTACTATATTTGACAACGTCCGCTTTACGCCATTAATAAAGTGTAACTCGAGCGTATCACTATACATATTGGATAAGACTACCCGGTTCACATATCGAATGCGTAAACGCGCGAAAATGAATTTCGATGTTTTTATAGCACTATATGCATTTATCAAAGGATTTGATTATTGTCAAGGCAAGCAATCATGCGGTTACGGAAGCCACTTAAAAACACCATACAATGGAACATTTGTCTCTGCTACATTAGACGGCAGATATGTCAAAAAATACATATTAATTTATTCCTCAATATGTATTTTATATGCTTTGGACAAACACAAAATGTATTTTATTATTATTTTTCTTTCTTAATCGTATCTCCAGCAACATACTTCCCTTTACATATGCGGATTGATTCCTCGAGAACGACAGATCAGCGGACGTGGTTTTTTGAGTGTTTCGTAGAATCATATGTAATTAGAGAGAATACGTGTATCGTATCGATAGGCATGAAAGTATAAACAAGGT
>NC_081349.1:44257439-44269632 GCF_029784015.1 Lycium ferocissimum
CACAAATGGACAAAAAACTACACAAATATGCAAAATGAACCTCAAGCACGAGAAGGTAGGGCCGAACTCGAGGAGAGTTGCCTACGTATCTCACGGACGGTGAGAATCAGGCTCGCGTAGTTCGTATAAACTCAAAAAATGGGGATGATATTTAACCTTTCTCTTCTTTTTTTTTTTTTTTTTTTTTTTTTTTTCAAAAAGGGTACTTAACGAAATGGTTTTTAAAAAAAAAAAAAAAAAAAAATGGCGCGAAAGTCGATGATATTTATCTCTCTCGAACCCCGCTTGGTTATCTTAAAAGCTTCTGGTCAACAATTAGGCACCTTCCAAGTATATTACAATTAGCACATTGGATGCACATGTTGGTCTGATAAAAAGGTCACTTGTCCTAGTCAGACCCGGCCCCTGTGCCGAGTCCCACTAAGTTAAATGCACGTGATGCATAAAGCGTAGCCTACCGGGGATACCGCTCGCGTTTCCCGCTTCGGGGCGAAGTTTAAGACCTAATGGCAAAGGTGTCTAGGACTCCGGGTCGCCGAGCGGACAACTCGGGCGGGGAGGGGGCAATACTGTCGGTGCAGCGTGCTTTATTCCGACTTCATTGCTTATCCGTCCCGCCTAACATGTGTGACTAAAATCCTTCCCCGGCGCCAAGACGCTCTCGGCTTTATCTTGACGGTAGTTAGGATGCGCGCATTCCTGTGCCGTGTCTGAAGTGTTTCGAGAGACTCGGAAAGGGTGCGCGAGAGAAGACAGTTTAAAATACAGTTCAACAATATCAAAGCGGCAAATGAGCGGCAGTTAGCACATTAGGCTCAACAAGGCACACAATAAATCCAAATAATAATAATAGAAGCTAAGTATAAGGCAATATCACAAAGCTCGAATTCTGGTTAAGTCCCCAGCGGAGTCGCCAGAGCTGTCACACCCCTTTTTTCGGGTTTTTCCATTTAAAGTGACGGTTTTGACAAGGGATTATTTATTACAGAGTCGCCACTTGGAATTGAGTTTTGGTGTTCCAAGCCACCTTATGAATCCCTGATCAAAAGGAAATGACTCTTTTATTATGGTCCGCGAAAACGGAAGATAGGGTAAGGAATTCGTTGACTCGGGGAGAAGGTGTTAGGCATTCCCCGAGTCCCGTGGTTCTAGCACGGTCGCTTTATCGTCTTATACTTCGCTTAAATTAATCTTTGGATATATTATGTATCTGAGCCTTGATTTGCTCGTACTTTTATTTATTGAACTTTTTACTATTATTTTTTAACTCGGATGCGTAACCGCATTCCGGATCTTTTAAGCGTCTCAAAATAAGATGCATAACTGCATTCTTACTCGAAACAAATTAATTATTATTAAAAGGGTTTGGCCAAGGTACGTAACCGCATCCTTGAGTTATTAGGGCGTCTCGGAATAAGATGCGTAACCGCATTCTTAACCAAAACAAACATCTTAAATCGCGCCTAAAGCTCATCTAGCGTTAAATGCAATTATTTGTCTCTAAAATTCGAGACTTAAAATTATTCGGTTGTTATTAGTTTTCACTCTTTCGACAACGGGTTTTGAAACGTGTCCGCAACCCATCTCGCTCCCTTAGAATTGGTTTTTCCACTCTTTTCTTTTCCTTTGGCAACGGGATTTGAAATAAATTCGCATTCCATCTCGCTCATCTCACAATTAATTAATTAGGCCTTTGAAAATTAATCTAGGCCCAACTCATTCTCGGGATTGATCTCCCGTACTAATGACTAAATAGCTTTATTCGTATCATGTCGAACAAACAAACGGACTAATACTTTATCTATCACGTAACAACAAAAATAACGAATGTTTAATTATTCAATAATTCCAAATTAGCTTTCAAGGCATGGCATAAATCCAATGAACATCCATTTGAACCAAACTTAAAGCACACAGAACGTCATTCTCTATCAAACAAAATTAAACATCATTTTTGTTTTGTTTTGCTAACTAATATTACTCTTATGTTTGGTAACTAAAGTCATGCAAGTCAATTTCTTATTAAGACCGAAGAAGTGACTGTAAACCAAAATTATCCAGACCTCATGCTTAAGACCGAAATGATGCACATGTTCTAGATAAGATTAGTCATAAAATTCCATTATATGTATAATAAATAGAGTATATTATAACCTCCTGCCATGAGCCTTAGCAAACCAAAAATGCCACCTTCTATACATAAATTTTGAACAGATACAAAGAAATGAATTTTAACTCTCAAAGACACGCTAACATACAAGAAAATGTAGGACCAACTAAATACACATGAAAAAGGAAAAGATTGGAAAGTTCTCTAATCATGGATTAAGCAAGAAAATGAAACCGAGTTAGTATTAGACAATTTAAGTCGAACAACAAATCGAACCTAAAGTTTGCCTACGGACCCCAAGTGTGATACAGGAATTTTTCTTTCTAATATCGAATCTAACAATGCTCCTAACAGATTAAACGATGAAAGCGATGAACCATTTAAGGCCAGATTTCATGATTACCTAGAAATATTAAACGTTATTTTTATGTCTAAATAAACTAAGGTAGAATCCTACTTGTATTTTCTTAAACAAGGTAGCATCCTCAAGCATTTGTAATTACCAAACATTAGTAAAATGAATACTCCAACAGTAAACAACATTCAAACATTATGACCATCAAATTTTAACCTGGAATCTAACTACACAGAATTTCAGGAAAATCTTGATAAACAAATTATTCAAATAAGATAGAAAAGTAAGAGTGAAGAGTGGGTCTAAGAAAGCTATTCAAATAAGATAGAAGAGTCGAAGTAAAGAATGGATCTAAGAAAACTTTCAACTTTAAAACCCAAGATCTTTGTCCGAAACTTACACTGCAACATGGTAATTCGTCAAAAAATGAGCAAAAATGAAAACAAAGAAGACGGACCTCTAGTGAAGCTTTCTTTTTCAACAGATATGTATCTGAAACTTTTCAAACCGAAACGGACGGGGACTCTGACAGTGACCTCGAGCTCGACCAAACGAAAGGAAGCTAATGTTTTTTTTTTTTTTAAGGTTAGATTTATGGTGTTACAATGATATGTTTTTAGTGTTTCATGGTGGTAGACAGAAATATATGTTTGTTTATTTGTGAAATATCTCTAAGTCTAGAAGAATGAAGAAAGGGAACCAAATGGTTCTTGCCCAGATTCTCGGATTAGAGGTTAGCTGCGGCTGCTAGTCCCCTTTTTTTTAGGTCTTTTCGTGTATTTTTTATATCTGTGGAACCACAAATCCAACCCTAAAATAAGGGTGGGCCCGCCCCAATAACCAATTCTCCCTCAATCACGTGTTCCTTCACCTTTTTTTTCAAAAATCTGTTTCCCCTCCTTTTGTCTTTTTGTGTGATGTGTATATGTATTCAACAGAAAAGATTCTCTTCTCTAAAAAAAAATATCTCCTTTTTTGTCATGTGTTTTTCCTTTACCTTTTATTTGATTGTAAAAAAAAATGGGAAATACTAGACAACTATTTCTAGATAGAGAAAAAATATAATATTTAACAAACAATAACTAGCTAGATAAATTAAATTCTAAAAAAAACATATTTTTGTAATTTTCTTTCTTTAAGGATACAAAAATTTATACTCCAAAAAATAGTAAATATTTTTGTTCTTTTGATTTTCGCAAATAAACCTACCAAGTAAAAAAATAGAATAAAATCGACATGTCAAAAATTAAAATTAAATGAAATATTTAAAAACTATAGGTGAAACACACAGGGAGGGCCAAAATTACGTGTCTACACTATTGGGCTGAAGAAAACTTGGGAAGGATTGCTAGTTTCATTTGGAAACCTATATGTGTTGATCGTCTAACAGTTGAAATTTAGAGGATATCCTTTGCAAAGATCCTCATAGAAGTAGATATCACTTAGGAGCTATCTGATGAGTTGTATATTGAGCAGCCTGATGGTTCAATTTTGGTTCAAGAAGTAGATTATGAATGGACTCCAAAATATTGCTCTAAATGTTTAAAACTGGGACATGATGATGGAGAATATAAGAAGGAAAGGGATAATGATCAACGAGAGAAACAACAAGAACCTGCTCTTAAGGGGAAGAAGGCAAGAAGAAGAACAAGGCCAGTTCAATCTCAATAGCTACCTAAACCCAATGTACAAAATGCTGCTAACAATACTGAAGTGCGACCAGATAAGGGTAAAGGTAAGAAGCAAGTAGAAGATCACCCTTTTCCTTCTTTTGGAATCGGTTCGGACTAGACAACGAGTAGCAAACAGGGAGTGCGGTTAGAGAAGCAAGACAATCTCAAAAAGACAGGTGAAGGGCCAGGTCCTGGCACAAAGGATCAATCTGATTTTTTAGAGAACAAGCAGAGTAAGTCACCTGAAGTATATAACAGGGCTAAAGCACTTGATCCACCACAATCCCAATTATATTCAGCTATTGGAACATAAGAGGGCTGAATAGGCCCTTCAAGCAAAAAAAGTTGAAAAACCTTTTGCTTAAGAATAAAATGGATTTGATAGGTTGTTTAGAGACAAAAATAAGGGATTATAAGGCATAACAAGTGAAAAGGGAGTTCGAACAAGAATAACAAATTAAATGAGAGGATATGGTTAATATGGATGCATGCCACAGATGAGGTCACTATTATGGATTCTACAGCCCAACTAGTTCATTGTAAGGTACAAGATAAGGACTCTTCTTTCTCTTATATCATGACTTTTGTCTATGGATTTAACACTGCTACATAAAGAATGAGTCTATGGAATCATCTAAGAACACTGGTTGCAACTATAGTTGGCCCTTGGGTGATTCTTGTAACACCCCGTACCTTTAACCTAAGCTTTGACCATGATCCTAGACTTAGAAAATCAGATAAAGAATGTGGGAATTTGAAATTTCCTCTTCAGTTGTAAGATGGAGGTTTACGCCCATGAACAGTGATCATATTTCAGTATACGGCCCGTATTTCAAGTCGTAAACTGGTACCAAAGATTTCTGAGCATTCTGGAATTTGACACTTAGAGGTTACATCGTTAAAAACGGACTGTATTTCAAAATATGGCTCGTATTTCAAAACATATTTGGAATTTGGGAAAACTTCCTTGATGAAAGTTGTAGAGCTTTGAAATACCTTTCCAACGGTATATTATGAGGGTCAAACGGACATCTGTACAAAGAGTTATGGCCATTTTACTGAAGAGACGCAGTGCAGTCCATACGGAATACGGACCGTATTTCAAAATACGGCCAGTATTTCAAAATACGGCCAGTACCTTGCTGGACGTAAACTGCAATTTTCCAGAACACTATATATTCGTCCATATCAGTTCAAATCATTATTTTTCATTCCTTCAAGCCCTAGAACGACCTCCTACCCTCTTCCATCATCAAGAACACCAAGGTAAGCCTACTTTAATTATTCCAAGTCAATTCTAATACATATCCTTGTAATCTAAACAAGAAATCATCATTCCTAAAATTGAGTTTTCAAGAAAACCCATCTCAAGGTTCAAGAATTCAAGATTTTGGAAATCCTCTTCAAAGCTCAAGTCTTTAATTCAAGTTTTGGAGCGACTAAGGTATGTAGAGTTACTATCTACGTGTGGGAATATCATTGTTCTTCCCACGCATCATAATCCATAAATTACTATCTACTTAAAACTAGGGTTTAATACCATGCTCATGATAACCCTCAGGTCCATGTCCATGATTATATTATGTATGAATTGTTATAATTCCATCATTGAGTTCTTAATATTTCTTTATGATTATTAAGAATCTATCCGTAATCTATGAAAAACCCATATATCCCATTCCATACGGGTTAAGTAATGCTTAGTTTATGATATATTATGCTAAATTCAAGAAAAATACTATACGTTTTACAAGTTCATGCAAGCAAGCTATAATTCATGATATATCCATGTACAAGCAAATTATATTTATGAAAACCATGGGTAGCAAGTGCCACTTATTTTACATGTTCATGTTTTTTTGGGAGTTGCTTTAATTACCGAGGAGGGCTTCGGGATAGCTCGAAACTACTTAGCCACCGTAGGATGAGGATCGCTCCACCCATGTCCCGACGATCTCTCATAACGACCGGATCCTTTCATAATATTATTAAACCTCATGTCCCCCATGGCTGTGAGTGTGTTCATTGGTAGACGCAAGTACTGCATCATGTTATCGGTTATATTTATTGCTCTCCCTACTCACGATACTTTACGCGTATATATATGTATATGTACTCGTGTTCATGATCGGAGTTTTCGTTTCGCTCTTATCATGTTATTCTATGTCCACGTTATTTCTTTCAGTTGCGCTGTTTACATACCAAGACATTCAACGTGTCGACGTCCCCTTTTATTGCCTCCGGGCGCATTTCCACGATGCGAGTGCACGTATTTACGCGGTGCCGCATCCTTTCCGTAGATTTGCTCGTATCGGCTCATTGGCGAGTCCCATCTCATTCGGGGTTTAGGCAGTTATCTTTATTTTACTAGTCATGCACGAAAAGTATCGCCGGGGGGCCTTGTCGCTGTAAGTACGTTTTCCAGTCAAGATTCATGATTAGAGGTTTCATAGGCTAGTCAGTTTAGTTATGTTAGACATGCAAGGTGTTTAGCCATCTTTGGCTCAACTCGTGTTATTTCCGCATTTATGATTTAAACAAGTATTTCATTAAATTATTATGACATCTCATGTTTTATAAAAGCTCATCACGTTCATGCTATATGTTCGCTCGATGTATGTCTCGTGATGATTCAAGAAGCCATCCGGTTCGCTCGGTCACGTATGGCACCGAGTGCCGTGTTTCGCCAGGAGTGCCATGGTTCGGGGCGTGACAATTCTAGGGGACTTTAATGCTATTATGTCCCATGAGGATAAAATCAATGGGTGATCCTGTCACACTACAAAAGACTGCAGAGTTTCAAAAATGTGTTGAAGATATTGGGGTAAGGCAGATACTAAGGAGAGGAAATCACTTTACATGGTGCAACAAAAGATATGAGGCTGCTAGGATTTATAGTCATATTGATTGGGCATTTGATAATCATGCATGGTTCTTGCACTACAACTATATGGAGGTTGATTTTTTAGAACCAGGGTGCTCTGATCATTCCCCCATTCTCTTAAATTCAATAGTTAATCATACTCAAACTAGAAGACCTTTTAGGTTAGTGAATGTGGTTATGCAACATAAGAACTTTCGAGATCTGGTTCAGGACATTCGGGGCTCGGTACGTGCAGGGATACAAGATGTATAGTAACTAGAAGAAGTTTTTATGTTGGCACATCAATCAGGATAGCGACAAAAGGAGTATTCATCCATTGAGAAAAGACTGAACCAATCAGACTAAGATTGAAAGAGGTACAAGATGAACTGGCCTATAGCCTGTTGTTCGACCAGGTACAAGTTAAATTCGAAATATTGACTACTAAGCTTAAAGTTGTGGTTGATTATATTATCAGTCCATCCCAATCAGCTTTCATTAAAGGGAGGAATATTTTGGATAATGTAATTATTGCGTGACAATTGGTGAAAGGTTACTCACAAAAAAGGGTACCTTTAAGGTGCACAATTAAAGTAGACATAAGGAAAACTTATGATTCAATAGAGTGACCTAAAAAGATGATTCTATTGGAGTTTGGATTGCCCACTAAGCTAGTTGAGCTAATAATGGAATGTGTTACCACAGTTCAGTATCCCCTGTTGATTAATGGTAGATTAAGTCCTATATTCAAAGCCAAGAAGGGGTTATGGCAAGGGGATCCAATGTCCCCTTATTTATTTGTGTTGGTCATGGAATATTTGCATATAACTTTGCAACAATTAAGATATGTTTCACAGTTCAACTATCATCCAAGGTATGCAAAGCTTGGCATAAGTCATAAATGCTTTGCTGATGAGCTGTAAAGCCAATGCAGAGTCTATACCCCTACTGTTCAACAGTTTTAAACACTTCTCAGAGGTTTATGATTTTTATGCAAATACGGAAAAGAGCTCATTATATATTGTAGGGGTGGATGATGCTTCCAAAGAACAAATGTTGACTGGGTCTCTTGGTGAGTTGCCATTTAAGTATCTTAGGGGAGGGTTGGGAGGGGGGGAGGGGGGGGGGGCGGCTCCACCAGGAAGCTATCAATTCATCAGTGCTTACCCTTGGTTAAAAAAATGGTTGCTAGAGTTAAGTGTTGATCATCAAAATTTCTATCTTACAGTGGTCGACTGCAACTGGTCAAGACTGTCTTATTTGAGATGCAAACTTACTGGGCACAAATCT
Organism: Lycium ferocissimum; assembly: GCF_029784015.1. Taxonomy (NCBI): domain Eukaryota; kingdom Viridiplantae; phylum Streptophyta; class Magnoliopsida; order Solanales; family Solanaceae; genus Lycium; species Lycium ferocissimum. Next base: position 44,265,731 of record NC_081349.1, read on the forward strand.
TATTGTTGCCAAAGAGGATTATATCAATGGTGACAACTGTTTGTAGAACTTTTTTGTGGACTGGTAGTAACAATTGCTTCAGAAAGTGTTAGATGCAAGAAAAATGGCTCCCAAACAACACTAGTATGCAAATGCTCTACAACATATGACACTTCATGGGGGATTCAGTATAAAGAAATGTTACTTCTCAATGATGTCTCAGTATCCAAGACCAGACTGGTGCAAAATAGCACTGGTGAAAGGGCTTATATCAAGGCACCAGTTCATCTTATGAATGTCATTATAGAGGAATCTCTCCATTGTAAAATGAGTGGCTAAATGGGAAATTAGAGTGCAAAAGGAATGTGTGATATGTGATACTCAGCAGGAGGAGACATTTGATCATTTATTCTTTAAATGTCACTACTCTAGACATGTGTGGACTGCCCTGCTAAAATGGATGGGATTCTCCAGGAGTGCAGGTGATTGGAACCAGGAGACTCAATGGTTGATGCAAAGGTTGGGGAACAACAGACCAAGAGCAAGCATTTTGGGCTTCTGTTTTATAGCTGTTGTATATCATATTTGGGCTGAGTGCAAGGGCATAAGATTTTCAAACAAAGTAATTTGTAGCTTACAAAGACTGAAAGAAATTGTCATACAACTGCACATTGAAGGCCAAAGGCATAACGAATGGAGAAGTCATTTAGAGCAGCTACTTGTATTTCCTGTTTAAGTTAAATGTAGAGGCCAGATGACTGAATGTAATCACTAGTAGTAAATGTATAGCTAATGTTTGTTTGTGATCTAGCTTCGAGTCCCAATAGAGCGAGTAACTTTGTATAAATACATTGTGGTTGAGTGAAAATTTTACGCTTTTGACAAAAGAAAAAAGGGGCTACCTACAGAAAGTAGTACATTTAACTCCCTAGGAGACAAACAAAAGGATATTATATTCCTTCCGGTACTATTTAATTGTTATTTTAATTTTTTTAACATTCGCAAATAAAGAATCAGTTATTTGCTTAAATTGTCATTATTTATTGTTCGCTCTCTCATTCTTTTTACTTCTTGCGAAAACATTTATTAGGATATATGGTAATGGTAAAATTAATAAAAAAGCTTTCTTAATATTTGAAGATGATTAGACAGGACTCTGTGCATTTTCAGCTTTTCGATCGATGACATGACCTCAGATAAGAGAATATGGAGGTCGCGGATAGTTGATCGTTGTCTCGCTACTGTATTTATTAGTTGTCACTCTCTCTCTCGATGTAGGGATATGTTGGTGTTATTGTAGTTTTTGAAGATGATAAATGTCAAATTTTGGCCTTGAGCCGAACTCACACCTCAAAGCTAGCTCAAGATATGGATTGCCCAAATTCTTATAAGGAATTCGGGATTCTCGTTTGCCATATATATGGTATTCCATTCATCAATAAGTATTTTAGAATAACTATTTTTAAATAGAGTGACAAATAAATAGGACGGCAGGGAGACAAACAAGGACACACAGTACAGTAGAGGAGAAAAATTGGGAGACAGATTTGATAAAAAGACCTACTGGAAGGAGAACTAGCTAAGTATGAACGTAGATAGAATTCAATGACTGAACTAACCAACCCATCTAGCTGTTAAAATCATACAAACATTTTCTTACGGACTTTTGAAAAAGTCAAAAGAAAGAATCAAGTGTAATACTAACTCCTCCATGTCCTCTTAATCACATTTGCAGCCAAATGAACAAAAGTACCACAAGTTTTTCGTGAATAAACATATATCTCCGGAGTTAGTTTGTAACAACAGAAATTATTAACATGTTCACAACTAACTCCCCATAATCTGCATCTAATTTACATACTCGGTGTTAATAATATAATTAAGCAAATATAAGTGTGTTTTCTCAAATAGTTTAAATTTTTTGATGAAATGATTACGCATTTTAATATGATATCAGAGTAGGCAGAGGTCTTTGAATTGAATCTCACACACCCATTATCGAAAAGAATTTTACGTGCTTGACCCATAAAAAAAAGAGAATCAGAGTATCTGTATGAACAATATTTAGTACTCCATCATATATTAGTTCTAATATGACCACACGAAAAAAACATACTACATATATCTCAGTGTTGTGAGAATTTTGCAAGTATTTCCCTACCAACCAGTACGTTTTCTATTGTATATCAGCGTGAAAGATGGGACGAACACATTTTCTATTTCTATTATATATAAGCGTGAATGGAATAAACACATTCTTACATATTGTATCAAAAGCATGCTCTGAATTGTACAATAAATTTGGACTTATTTCAATTGTGCTTGGTTTCTTTTTTTTTTTTTTTTCTTTTTTTTTCCCATTGTGGTTATTTCATTTAAAATACTACTTTCTTGTTTCTACTTGTATTTCACTTTTACCTATCATATTTTTTCTTTATACTTCTTTTATTACTCATTATAGAAAACTGAATTTTCTACATTAATAAAGTGTACATTTCGGTTTAACATTAATTCTACCTATTGTCGTTTACTTTTAGGTCCCCTGTGTTCGCGATGTCTCAATTTGTCATTTCATTTTCTTCATTTGGATATCTTATTTTCAATTTAAGTGTCTAAGTTTGACTAGCAAAAAAAAATAGACTTTTAAATCTTATGGTTTTAAATTAAAAATGTGTATAATATAATAAAATATTCTTTGAATCTTGTGATTATAAACTTGACATTTGAATTGTCAACTTACTAAATATAAAAAGAGGCGGACATAACCAAAATAAGATAAATTTTAACAACAATTGAGAAATTAAGGGGAAAAAAAAAAGAGGAAAAGAAAAAAAATATGGAGACTCCCAAGGGGTTTCATTTGTATTGCTTCTTGCTTAAACCCCCTCTTAATTTTTTCATTGCTCCTTTTTTTCTTTGATATTTAGTTTTCCAATTTGTTGCTTATTTTTTTCTTCTTTGCAATTCTCTGGTTATTGTTTCTTCACCTTTTCAAAATTTATTATTTTATATTTTCATTTAGCAATTTGAGAATTTTACTTCGTGACTAAAATTATGTGATTTACCATATTACGTCCATTTTTTTTAATTTAAACTTCTACCATTCAAAAGTTTAACATTAATTCTACCTCTTGTGTATTTACTTTTTAGGTCCCCAGGTGTCTGCAGTGTCTCAATTGTCCTTTCATTTTCTTCATTTGGCATATACTCCCTCTGTTTCAATTTAAGTGTCTAAGTTTGACTAGACAATAAAAATAGACTTTTGAATCTTGTTGTTCTAAATTAAAAATGTGTATAATTTAATAAAATATCTTTGGAATCTTGTGATTATAAACTTGACATGTAGGATATTTGAATTGCCAACTTACTAAATATAAAAATAGGCGGACATAACCAAAATAAGACAAATTTTAACAACAATTGACAAATTAAGGGGAAAAATAAGAGGAAAAGAAACAAAATATAGACTACTAAGGAGTTTCATTTGTGGATTGCTTCTTCGCTTAATTGTTTCTCCTCTTAATTTTTTCATTGTTCCTCTTTTCTTTGATATTTAGTTTTCCATTTTGTTGCTTATTTTATTCTTTTTTGCAATTCTCTGGTTATTGTTTCTTCACCTTTTTAAAATTTACTATTTTATATTTTCATTTAGCAATTTGAGAATTTTACTTTGGGATTAAAGTTATGTGATTTACCATATTACATCCATTTCTTTAATTTAAACTTCTACCATTTAGTCAATGATTAGTTAGGATATATCCTAAATCATTTTCTTTTTTAATTTCTGACTAAGTCTCTTCAAATAATTAAATTGACTAAATATGATATTAATAGTTGGACTTTCCGAGCTAGTTTCAGTTTAAATATTTGTAAGTTGGTCGCAATCTTAAGTCTTGTGACCTACTTAATTCCCAAATTTTTCC
>NC_081349.1:44269732-44276048 GCF_029784015.1 Lycium ferocissimum
TTCATTTTTTGATGTAATAACGAGGGTAATGAGATAGGAACCTCGACGAGGACCTCAGTGACTCTGACAGGTATGTTTCATCACTGTCTTACTCTTGAACTACACGAGAGACCTGGGATTCCATATAAGCGGGATATGTGGGATGCCCAAGACTAGGGCTCGGTCACATTTTGTTCCATTCCTTTCTTCCCTCAATAAAGGTCGGGTCCAAACCTGGTCTCGTTGTCACGTCTTTGTCTCAAGAACGCCGCGTTCCTAACCAAAGAGTGACCCGTGACACGTAATTTTGGCCCTCCCCGTGCTGTTCCACCTATAGTTTTTAAATATTTCATTTAATTTTAATTTTTGACATGTCGATTTTATTCTATTTTTTTACTTGGTAGGTTTATTTTGAAAAATCAAAAGAACAAAAATATTTACTATTTTTTGGAGTATAAATTTTTGTATCCTTAAAGAAAGAAAATTACAAAAATATGTTTTTTTTTAGAATTTAATTTATCTAGCTAGTTATTGTTTGTTAAATATTATATTTTTTCTCTATCTAGAAATAGTTGTCGAGTATTTTTCATTTTTTTTTACAATCAAATAAAAGGTAAAGGAAAAACACATGACAAAAAAGGAGATATTTTTTTTTTAGAGAAGAGAATCTTTTCTGTTGAATACATATACACATCACACAAAAAGACAAAAGGAGGGGAAACAGATTTTTGAAAAAAAAGTTGAAGGAACACGTGATTGAGGGAGAATTGGTTATTGGGGCGGGCCCACCCTTATTTTAGGGTTGGATTTGTGGTTCCACAGATATAAAAAATACACGAAAAGACCTAAAAAAAAAGGGGACTAGCAGCCGCAGCTAACCTCTAATCCGAGAATCTGGGCAAGAACCATTTGGTTCCCTTTCTTCATTCTTCTAGACTTAGAGATATTTCACAAATAAACAAACATATATTTCTGTCTACCACCATGAAACACTAAAAACATATCATTGTAACACCATAAATCTAACCTTAAAAAAAAAAAAACATTAGCTTCCTTTCGTTTGGTCGAGCTCGAGGTCACCGTCGAGTCCCCGTCCGTTTCGGTTTGAAAAGTTTCAGATACATATCTGTTGAAAAAGAAAGCTTCACTAGAGGTCCGTCTTCTTTGTTTTCATTTTTGCTCATTTTTTGACGAATTACCATGTTGCAGTGTAAGTTTCGGACAAAGATCTTGGGTTTTAAAGTTGAAAGTTTTCTTAGATCCATTCTTTACTTCGACTCTTCTATCTTATTTGAATAGCTTTCTTAGACCCACTCTTCACTCTTACTTTTCTATCTTATTTGAATAATTTGTTTATCAAGATTTTCCTGAAATTCTGGTGTAGTTAGATTCCAGGTTAAAATTTGATGGTCATAATGTTTGAATGTTGTTTACTGTTGGAGTATTCATTTTACTAATGTTTGGTAATTACAAATGCTTGAGGATGCTACCTTGTTTAAGAAAATACAAGTAGGATTCTACCTTAGTTTATTTAGACATAAAAATAACGTTTAATATTTCTAGGTAATCATGAAATCTGGCCTTAAATGGTTCATCGCTTTCATCGTTTAATCTGTTAGGAGCATTGTTAGATTCGATATTAGAAAGAAAAATTCCTGTATCACACTTGGGGTCCGTAGGCAAACTTTAGGTTCGATTTGTTGTTCGACTTAAATTGTCTAATACTAACTCGGTTTCATTTTCTTGCTTAATCCATGATTAGAGAACTTTCCAATCTTTTCCTTTTTCATGTGTATTTAGTTGGTCCTACATTTTCTTGTATGTTAGCGTGTCTTTGAGAGTTAAAATTCATTTCTTTGTATCTGTTCAAAATTTATGTATAGAAGGTGGCATTTTTGGTTTGCTAAGGCTCATGGCAGGAGGTTATAATATACTCTATTTATTATACATATAATGGAATTTTATGACTAATCTTATCTAGAACATGTGCATCATTTCGGTCTTAAGCATGAGGTCTGGATAATTTTGGTTTACAGTCACTTCTTCGGTCTTAATAAGAAATTGACTTGTGACTTTAGTTACCAAACATAAGAGTAATATTAGTTAGCAAAACAAAACAAAAATGATGTTTAATTTTGTTTGATAGAGAATGACGTTCTGTGTGCTTTAAGTTTGGTTCAAATGGATGTTCATTGGATTTATGCCATGCCTTGAAAGCTAATTTGGAATTATTGAATAATTAAACATTCGTTATTTTTGTTGTTACGTGATAGATAAAGTATTAGTCCGTTTGTTTGTTCTGACATGATACGAATAAAGCTATTTAGTCATTAGTACGGGAGATCAATCCCGAGAATGAGTTGGGCCTAGATTAATTTTCAAAGGCCTAATTAATTAATTGTGAGATGAGCGAGATGGAATGCGAATTTATTTCAAATCCCGTTAAAGGAAAAGAAAAGAGTGGAAAAACCAATTCTAAGGAGCGAGATGGGTTGCGGACACGTTTCAAAAACCCGTTGTCGAAAGAGTGAAAACTAATAACAACCGAATAATTTTAAGTCTCGAATTTTAGAGACAAATAATTGCATTTAACGCTAGATGAGCTTTAGGCGCGATTTAAGATGTTTGTTTTGGTTAAGAATGCGGTTACGCATCTTATTCGAGACGCCCTTAATAACTCAAGGATGCGGTTACGTACCTTGGCCAAACCCTTTTAATAATAATTAATTTGTTTCGAGTAAGAATGCAGTTATGCATCTTATTTTGAGACGCTTAAAAGATCCGGAATGCGGTTACGCATCCGAGTTAAAAAATAATAGTAAAAAGTTCAATAAATAAAAGTACGAGCAAATCAAGGCTCGTATACATAATATATCCAAAGATTAATTTAAGCGAAGTATAAGACGATAAAGCGACCGTGCTAGAACCACGGGACTCGGGGAATGCCTAACACCTTCTCCCCTAGGTCAACGTAATTCCTTACCCGGTCTTCTTTTCGCGGGACCATAATAAAAGAGTCATTTCCTTTTGATCGGGGATTCATAAGGTGGCTTGGAACACCAAAACTCAATTCCAAGTGGCGACTACTCAATAAATAATCCTTGTCAAAACCGTCACTTTAAATGGAAAAACCCGAAAAAAGGGGTGTGACAAATAGTAAACAGGTAATCCAGGAAATAGTACCCATAGTGGTATGATTCTTAGCATTTTTTGTTTGAATTTGAAGTCCTTCACCCAATTTCGAATAATCATTGGTCTGTTGTTGTATGTGTATGGTTCATTCTGCATGATGGAATTCTTATCTACACTCGTATTGAACAGGAATATGAAATATCCCTCATCATGTAAATAGACTCTTGGTGTAGACACAAAATTCTAGACACTATAGACAAATTTGAGCATATCTTTGAAGGCTTGGTGTCCCTAGTACATGACCAATCGGGGCATTTTCCCATTTTCGCATTCGGCTTGACTTCATGGGGCTTTATTCTCACTACTTTTCCACCATCTTTAATTACCGGTGGATAATAGTCAAGATGCATACCATTTTGCAATTGTCGATTCCCACGAACAACATCGTACCATAGTTGGTGGTGTTGTGTGGTGCTCCGCTGCATTTAATGGTTTAATCTGCCACCCAGCTGAGAATAGGAGTTTCCTTACCGCATTGGAACCCTCAGGTTCGTCTTTCCCTGCTTCTGGTACTGCAGTGCTTTTTCCGACAGGGGAACCATCGTATCAGTACTTCCCGCTTTGGGTAATCAGTGTCCAAGTTTTAAAGGTGCGAGTGTGTGAGGGATTCCAGAGTCTGGAGTAATTGTTCGTCCTTTATTAGTGTTTGTCATCATTGCCGGTGGCTGGTGAACAATGTGCCATTGACAAGCCATCGTTGCCAAGCGTACATTAGTAATTTGTACTTAAAGTGTGCCGAGAGCTTTTTCTCTTAACGTGCGCCCTCTGTAGGTAGCCCTTTAATTTTTTTTTATTTTTTTTTAATTGATGGAAAATAAAATTCAACTAATCTTGACCTATTGACCGGAGGGGGTGGGGGAGAGAGACCAATTGACATTCATAAAAAAATTTAAAATTTGAGTTATAATCACTAGTAAAACTGTTAATTAATTAGTATCTTAGTTACAGGTATAATATACTTTTTCTGGAATTTATGACTTTGTTATTGAGAAAAATGTTGTAATTTTGCCAGTCGAAGCACTCGGCAATTAAAGGCACAAAACTAATGCACCATGTGTAGAAGAAAAAGATGGATTCACGATTTGGCAAATATCTCTGTCCCAGGGTACAACATCAAGAAAATTCCACAATATTAAAGGGAATTGAAGGAAGTATATATTCTTGTAAAGTATATATTCTTTTGAACCATAAAAAACTTAAACGTAAATACAATATAAAGAAACTTAAGATTATACTTTTGAGTATCTTGCACTTGTTGGCAGAGTTCTCGGAATATAATCAAAATAAGAAAAGTGTGTCAAGTTCTAAGGAACATAGCATATAATTTAACATTCCACACAACGACATGTCTCATTGTCCTTATATTATATTCTCTTCGTCTACTTTTACATATTTACTATATTAAAAAAATAGATATTTAATTTTGCCTGTCCAGTTTGGAAACCAAGATATAATTCATCATTTTATACCTATTTTACCCTTATTATTAAGTACTATAATTATTTTCAATTCATTTCCTAACATATAATAATTAGAAGTGATATAGTAAAATTATCATTTTATTTATTGCTTCTTAAAGAGTATGTCAAGTCAAACATGAACAAATAAATATGGCGAGAGGGAGTAATACTTTATTGACTGAAGGGCTTTATTATTAATTCCTACCTTTTTTTCTTAAAAATAAATCTCGTATTCAAATAATGATTAGGATATAGCAATCCTATTATTATAAATAATAAGTGAAAAGACTCAGATTTAGCCTATATACTACTCCCTCCGTCCCAAAAAGATTGTCCTCTTTTAACTTGGCATAAAGTTTAAGAAATAAAGGAAGAATTTTGAAATGTGTGGTCCATAATGAGCCATAGATATTTGTGTGGCTATAAATCATATCATAAAGTTAAATTATTTCTAAATATAGAAAGATGACAATTTTTTTAAAATAGACTAAAAAAAATAGGAGGATAATCTTTTTGGGACAGCGGGAGTAGTTGAAATTGTTCAGTTTTGTCTTTCATTACATTTTTGGTCCATTTTTATTGTTTCAGTTAACAAATCATTTCATATTTACCTTTATCATTAATGGACTTCTGACATAACATGGATCTGAATCTGACACATGCATTGATAATCGTTCAAAAGCAAAATTCTTATTCTAACAGCAACAGCAATATTATACAAAATTTTGAAGAAGAGGAAAGCTATTCGAATTTGAATAGTATGGAGGAAACTTTAATCTTTTTCTCTTTCGTAAGAGAGGGATCTTGACTCTTTAAAGGGTGAGGGAATGTTGACTCGACATCCTAAGGAAAATTGGGTTATTTTGTTGGAACAGAATTGGTAAATAACACTACAAATTACTCAAGTACTATAAAATTTGCAAGCATGAGATCAGAAAGACACAAAAAAAAAAAAATGGATTTATTGGAAGACAGCCTGACAAGGTGGGGTCCTAGTGAATACCCTTTAGCGTTTAAACATACTTTCTAATGTCTTTTTTTTTTTTTTTTTAATTCGGTGTTTGGTATATTTAATAAGATTCGATTAAATTTTGATTCCCGTCGTAAAGTCTTGCATTCAGGGTTTAGAGTGTTCCATAATGAAAGGTAAAGCTCGGAATCCAGAGATCTTTGATTTAGAATGAATAAATATTTATCACCGGAGTTGTAAATAGTCAACTGGTTAACTTTCTAATGTCTTAGTCAACAGCCACCCCACTCTCTCACTCAATTTTTCATTCCATTACTCGGTAATTTGTCAGCTAAATGTATGAACATCATTTTTATTTTATTTTATTTTTGAGCGCGTCCTTATAAGCTAGCAAGTCAGCTACTTTGTTTTGCTCTCGAAAGTAATTAATGTTTTAATCCGGATCTCCTAGCATTGCCTCGGGGTCCTGCAATGATGTAAGATGGATAGGCATATTATGGGGAGTAATTAGTAGTGAACATGTTATAATAATTTCTTTGTACAAACTGCGCAGATATATGTTTATTCACGAAAAAACTTGTGGTACTTTTATTCATTTGGCTGCAACTGTAAGAGGACATTGAGGAATTAGTAGTACACTTCGTTCTTTGACTTATGGATTAGCAAAAGTCTGTATGAATAATATTTATATGCTTTGACCAGCTAGTTTTCCGTT
>NC_081349.1:44276148-44326404 GCF_029784015.1 Lycium ferocissimum
AAACCATATCAAACCAATTAAGTCGGTTTTTTTAAATATACAAACCAAACCAAACCATTTTAGTATAAATTCTATCGGTTTGATTCGATTTTACGGGTTTTAAGAATGTATTTTATAATGCAAAGAAATTGATACAAGTGAGGTAACACATAACCCAAAATGCAAGCAAATAATACAGAAATTTGCCTCATTATTTTTATTTAAAAAATAAAAATAAAAATAAAAAACTCTTAGCTTCATTCCCCAAAGAAAATGGAGGGAATAGAACAAGAACACCACCCAAAAATATATTTTTTGTCCAACAATCCAAAAAGAAGTCAACATATAGGAATATCATGCTCTTGATGGGCAGTGTTCCATAATAATTATAGAATGTGGCAAGTTGGTAATTCAATTCCTAACACATAATCAAGTTCACTCATCGCTCGAAATTTCCCAAATTCTTCTTTCTTTGTTTAACTAATAAGTTATAGCATCAGTAAATTAATCAAGGAGCTTGCTAATTCGTAAAGAAATAACCTCATCAACAAAAAGTTCAGCTTCAATCACATAAATAAATTCACCCACACAAAGCTCATTTATCTGGGAATTTTGGGCATGAATATATATATATATATATATATATTCAGTTTGGTTCGGTTTAGTTTTTTTTTTTTTTTTAACACCAAACCAAACCAAATATTTTCGGTTTTTAAAAATTTTAAACCAAATCAAATCAAACGAGTTTTTGGTTCATTAAGTCGCTTTGACTCGGTTTATAAACAGAGTCAAGCCGACTTAATGAACCGAAAACTGGCTCGGTTCGGATATGTTTTTCGTTCTCAATTGAACACCCCCACTATACACCCTCAGATACTAGTCGATGTGTGTTTTAATAAATAGTTTGTGATAGTTGAGGTAGGAAACACAAACACTTGATAGTTCAAGTAGGAAACTTGCAAAAAAAATGATACTTCAGATGTGTTTTTGACCATTATCTCTATATCATACGTATAGTAGATATATATTATACGTATATTATATGTATAGTATATGTATATTTAAGTATAATATACAAAACATCAACATTTGTTGGCTATTTTGAAAACTAGATCACCCAAATTGGGCTGTAATTTTTCCATTTAATTTTTGTCTTCTCAAGATTTGTTGTCCACACACGCTAAGGGCGGAGTTAGAGTATGGGTTATGGGTTCGACCGTTATATTTATTTTTAAAAAATTATGATTTACTACTTATAAAATATTAATTTAGAACCAAATAAATTAAAATTAAGATTTTGAATTTATAAGCTCTGAATTTTGACTCCGCGCCTCTGCGCACGCTTACAACTTTTCTATTAATTACTTGAGTAATTGTAACAGGTGCTATGGACTAACCTGATCAATGTGCATCAGGTCATTCAAGGGCCTTGGTGCATTGGAGGCGATTTCAATGTCATCCTGGACCCGGATGAGAAATTTGGTGGTAAACCTCATAGGATGAGAAACAGTTTTGATTTTTGCACTTGTATGGATGAATGTGAAGTTTATGATTTGGGTTTTGTGGGCCCTAAATTTACTTGGTGCAACAATAGAAAGCCAAGAAAAAGAATCTGGAAAAGACTAGACATAATCTTCATCAATGACGATTGGGCTCAAATTTTTCACAACTGTCAAGTTAAGCATCTAGCTAGGACTGCCTCTGATCACAGACCTCTCCTCATTAAATGCAACCATGAGCAACAAGAAGGCATCAAATATTTCAAGTTTTTGGATTTCTGGACAAGTCAACCTTTTTTCTCCAGGTGGATGAACAATCCTGGAACACAAATGTGGTTGGAAATCCAATAGGGAGGCTTCAACCTAAGCTCAAAACTCTCAGCAAAGATCTTATCACTTGGTCCAGAGAAGCTGTTGGAAATTTCTATGATCAAGTTAAGATCTAGGAGGATAAGATGCTCAACCTGGAGGAACAGGATCTTAACCAAAACAGTGATCTTACGAAGCCTTAATAAAGGTCGAGCGAATATGTCGGATGGATGAATATACGGGATATTGTTGAAACAAAAATCCCAAGTAGATTGGTTCGAAGAGAATTTGTAACACAAATACTTCCACACTGTTATCAGAGACAGAAGGAGAAAGCTTCATATCCACAGAAACAAAAACCACAATGATAACTGGATTCAGGGAGATGACAGAATAGCCAACGCCACTATTCACCACTTTAAACACCTTTTCACTCTACCTTACTCTTTTACTGACACTAATATAGTGGATTATATTCCTAGAATTATTACTAATAGTGATAATTCACTCCTTGCAGGTGTGCCAGATTATGATGAAATCAAAAGTGTTGTTTTTAGTATGAGTGCCTCTAGTGCTGCTGGCCTTGATGGATTCAATGGCACATTCTACCATAAATGTTGGGACATCATTGGTAATGATGTCAAAGACTTTGTCTAGAGTTTTTTCCTTGGCAAAAAGCTCACCAAATATTTCACGCATACTTGCCTGGTACTTATCCCCAAAGTGAACCCCTCATGTCACTTTCTCTGATCTCAGACCTATTAGCCTCACTAACTTCTCCTGCAAAATTATTTCCAAAATTATTTCCGTTAGGCTTAACCCTCTTTTGGATAAAATCATCTCTGAAAATCAAAGTGGCTTTGTCAAAGGCAGGCTTATCACTGAAAATGTCCTCCTTGCTCAAGAAATTGTCAATGGTATTAAGAATTATAATTGGGGGGAGGGGGGGGGGGTAATATGATTATTAAGCTTGACATGGCTAAAGCCTATGATAGAATGTCCTGGGATTTCTTATTGGCTGTCATGGAAAAGTTTGGGTTCTCTGATGATTTTCTCCATATCATTAGTAACCTGCTTGCTGGGGTTTGGTATTCCATTATCTTGAATGGCACCAGAAGTGGTTTCTTCACCTCGACTCGGGGGCTTAAACAAGGTGACCCTCTCTCACCCTCTCCCTTTATTATTAGGGCCGAAGTATTGTCTAGGGCTTTAAATAGTCTTAATCAGCACGATCACTTTAACCCTTTCTCCATGGATCCCAAAGGACCTATCATTAACCACCTTGCTTATGCTGACGACATTGTCATTTTTGTGGTGGTAACAATAAGTCCATTAAGCTTATCATGCATCAAATTAGGAGATATGAGAAGGCCTCTGGGCAAAAAGTCAATAACAACAAAAGCTTCTTTATCACTGCTCCTAACACTTCTGTTTACAGGATTAATAGGATGAGAAATATCTCTGGCTTTATTGATAAACCATTCCCTTTCACTTATCTTGGCTGCCCTATCTACTTTGGGAGGAAGAATGCTCCTCTCTTCGATGGCATGCTTTCTAAAATTGTTAAAAGTTTAAATGGATGGCAAGGGAAAATGCTATCTCATGGGGGAAAAATCACTCTCATTAAGCATGTGCTCCAATCTCTCCCTGTTTACATTATATATGCTATGAATCCTCCCAAAGGAGTTTTAACTCTTATGGAGAGGCATTTTGTTAATTTTCTTTGGTGGTCCAATAACGGTAAGAACAATTACCACTGGTCTGCCTGGGATAAACTATGCCTACCCAAGGAAGAAGGTGGAATTGATATAAAGAAAATGGAATATGTCTCCAATACTCACATAGTGAAAAGATGGTGGAGATTCAGGACTCAATCGTCGCTCTGGGCCAACTTTCTACAAAGCAATTACTGTAAGAGAGCTCATTGTGTCACTAAAGTTGCAATCTCAGCCAATTCCCACACTTGGAAAAGTCTTGTAAAAATTAGAGCCAAGATTGAACCACACATTGTTTGGAAGATTCGATCAGGTAACTCTAGTTTTTGGAGGGATAATTGGACAGGTAAAAGAGCTTTAGCTAAAATCTTCCCTGGCATAGGAAGATCAACTAAGCTCCCAGTTAACTCTTTCTTTGATAATAACAATTGGAACTTTGCTAAACTTCTAAATGTTCTTGCTATGCAGGATGCCCAGAGCATTGCTCAGATTAACATTGGTGAACAAAATGGAATAGATTTTCCAATCTGGCAACTGTCCGAGGATGGATGTTTCACTAACAAAAGTTCTTGGCACTCCATAAGAGCCTCGGCACCAAGCTCCCCTTTCCTCAACAGCCTGTGGCACAAAAGAATCCCTTTTAAAATTTCTTTCTTGAAATGGAGAATTTTTAAAAGAAAAGTACCATTTGATGACACTATTGGCAAGTTTGGAACTGATAGAAGGTCTATGTGTGTGTGTTGCAGGGTCCCTACATATGAGACAATACAACATTTCTTTGTTGAAAGTGAAATTGCCCATCAAATCTGGAGCTTCTTTGGCAATCCCTTGGGAATTCGACACACCGACCAACCTGTCCCTGCAGTATTTAAAAAATGGAGGGATTGTAAATACACTAACAATGTTCAAAAATTGATTAACGCAGTCACTCCCTCATCATATGCCGGGAATTATGGAAGCAAAGATGTTCATGCAAGTATATGGGAACTAAAAGAAGATACCAGGGAAGATGCTCTATCAAGGAATTTGGACCATCAAATCATTTGCAAGCAAACTTTTCCCTCCATCGAGACATGACCGGATGGATCGAGATCCGTTACACCATAGAAAAACTAAGACCCATTAAAAAGTGGTGGCAAGTCTTGGGAAATGCCACCGTTGGCACCATTAAGATGAACACGGATGGAAGCTATATTTGAAAAAGAACGGGAAGAGGCGGAATCGGAGGCATCTTGAGGGACCGGCGTGGAGACTTGATCATGGCATTTTCTATCCTTTGTGCTAAACACAGTCTGTGCGGTGACACGTAACATAATAATAAAACACATCGCTGGAAGCTGTTCGCGACGAATTTGGGTGACATGGTGTCACCGGTTCGGAAGTACAACGATTTCATCCCGGAACTCGATTCCATGGAGATAACAAACATGATTGATAGACGGAATTCCAACATAAAGCTAAAGCACATCATCGACAAGATTCGAAAATCAAACGGAAACGAACTTCCAGTGAAACATTGCTAATTGCTTTAGAGAATGCAACCAAGTAGCGGATAGCTTGACAAAGCTAGCCTCTAGTTCTAACCAAAAGCATATATGTCATGTACATCAGTACTCGAAAAACATGCCTAGACTAACTAGAGGCCCTTTCCTACTAGATAAGAACCAAATGCCTAGCATTAGATCCAAGTTTGACAAAGCTAATTTCTATGTTAGTTAGAATGCTTACGACACCAGAATTTGGCCTTCTTGTCTCGGCCTATTTTGGAATTTTGTGGTGATGGGATCACCAAATAATGTGTTGTATGGAGGTTAGGCCCAGCCCCCCTCCTTGTAATATTTTGCTAATACAACACTGCCCAGAGGAAGACTGGGCAATTTGATAAAAATAAAAAATAAAAAAAAATTGTAGTGCTATTTAACAATTCTGTTCCAACTTCCAACAACATGTGACCCAATTTTTCCTAAGATGTCTAGTCAACATCCCTCTTTTACGTACGAAAGAGAAAAAGATTATATTTTCCTCGATACTATTCTAATTCGAATAACTTTGCTCTTCTTCAAAATTTTCTGCATAACCCTCGCTATTAGAAAACATGAATAAAAGTGTACTAGTTATGTTCCCTCCGATTCTATTTACTTGTTACTTTAATCTTTTGATACCCTTTAGAAAACATGAATAATAAAAGTTATTTGATTAAATTGGTCTTTATTTATTCTTTGACCTCTCATTTTATTTACTTCTTACTAGAACATTTATTAGAATAGTAACGCTAAAATAGGGAAAAATAATTTTTTTTATTTTTTAAGACGTAAACTATTTTGGGACGTCAAACACGGACACAAAGTAGAGAAATTCATAAGAAGCTCAATTTTTGGTGATCTTGTGCTAGAAGCCTAGTAAATAACTAACTGCTTTAGGCTATTAATATAACCTCTGTATAGTAGGTTGTCTTTTGTTATGCAGTTGTGAACTTGGAGGCATGGATGTTTAATCCACCTCTATGTAAAGCACTGGTTTTGGTGATAATGAAATACCCAGAAGGCTACTGGGAAATTGATTAAAAAAAAACAAAGTAGAGAAATTAAAAATTGGAGAACAAGTATTGAAGAAAGACCTACTACAAAATTCTCAACGGAAAACTAGCTAGTATGAACGTAACGTAGATAGAAATCAAAGACTAAACTCACCAACCCATTTAGCTGGTCAAAGCATATAAATATTATTCATACAGACTTTTGCTAATCCATAAGTCAAAGAACGAAGTGTACTACTAATTCCTCAATGTCCTCTTACATTTGCAGCCAAATGAATAAAAGTACCACAAGCTTTTTCGTGAATAAACATATATCTGCGCAGTTTGTACAAAAGAAATTTTTATAATATGTTCACTACTAATTACTCCCCATAATATGCCTATCCATCTTACATCATTGCAGGACACTGAGGCAATGCTAGGAGATCCGGATTAAAATATTAATTACTTTCGAGAGCAAAACAAAGTAGCTGACTGGCTAGCTTATAAGGACGCGCTCAAAAATGATGTTCATACATTTAGCTGACAAATTACCAAGTAATGGAATGAAAAATTGAGTGAGAGAGTGGGGTGGCTGTTGTCTAAGACATTAGGAAGTTAACCAGTTGACTATTTACAACTCCGATGATAAATATTTGTTCATTCTAAATCAAAGATCTCGGATTCGAGTCTTATCTTTGTTATGGAACACTCTAAACCCTGAATGCAAGACTTTACGGCGGGAATCAAAATTTAATCGAATCCTATTAAAGATACCAAACACCGGATTAAAAAAAAAAACATTAGAAAGTATGTTTAAACCCTAAAGGGGATTCACTAGGACTCCACCTTGTCAGGCTGTCTTCCAATAAATCCATTTTTTTTATTTTTTATTTTTTTTGTGTGTCTTTCTGATCTCATGCTTGCAAATTTTATAGTACTTGAGTAATTTGTAGTGTTATTTACCAATTCTGTTCCAACAAAATGACCCAATTTTCCTTAAGATGTCGAGTCAACATTCCCTCACCCTTTAAAGAGTCAAGATCCCTCTCTTACGAAAGAGAAAAAGATTAAATTTTCCTCTATACTATTCAAATTCGAATAGCTTTGCTCTTCTTCAAAATTTTGTATAATATTGCTGTTGCTGTTAGAATAAGAATTTTGCTTTTGAACGATTATTAATGCATGTGTCAGGTTCAGATCCATGTTATGTCAGAATTCCATTAATGATAAAGGTAAATACGAAATGATTTGTTAACTGAAACAATATAAATGGACCAAAAATGTAACGAAAGACAAAACTGAACAATTTCAACTACTTCTTCTGTTTCAAAAAGGTTTTTTTTTTTTTTTTTTTTTTTCAGTCTGTCTCAAAAAAATTGTCACCTTTCTATATTTAGAAACAATTTAATTTTATGACATGATTTGCAGCCACAAAAATATCTAAGGCTTGTTATGGACCACACATTTCAAAAGCCTTCATTTATTTCTTAAACTTTGTGCCAAGTTAAAAGAGAACAATCTTTTTGGGACGGAGGGAGTAGTATATAGGCTAAATCTGAGTCTTTTCACTTATTATTTATAATAATAGGATTGCTATATCCTAATCATTATTTGAAAACGAGATTTATTTTAAAGAAAAAATGTAGGAATTAATAATAAAGCCGTTCAGTCAATAAAGAATTACTCCCTCTCCTCATATTTATTTGTTCATGTTTGACTTGACACACTCTTTAAGAAACAATAAATAAAATGATAATTTTACTGTATCACTTCTAATTATTATATGTTAGGAAATGAATTGAAAATAATTATAGTACTTAATAATAAAGGTAAAATAGGTATAAAATGGTGAATTATATCTTGGTTTCCAAACTGGACAAGTAAAATTAAACATCTATTTTTTAGTATATTAAATATGTAAAAGTAGACGAAGAGAGTATAATATAAGGACAATGAGACATGTCGTTGTGTGGAATGTTAAATTATATGCTATGTTCCTTAGAACTTGACACACTTTTCTTATTTTGATTATATTCCGAGAACTCTGCCAGCAAGTGCAAGTCACTGCAAGATACTCAAAATTATAATCTTAAGTTTCTTTATATTGTATTTACGTTTAAGTTTTTTATGGTTCAAAAGAATATATACAAGAATATATACTTCCTTTAATTCCCTTTAATATTGTGGAATTTTCTTGATGTTGTACCCTGGGACAGATATATTTGCCAAATCTGGAATCCATCTTTTTCTTCTACACATGGTGCATTAGTTTTGTGCCTTTAATTACCGAGTGCATCGACTGGCAGAATTACAACATTTTTCTCAATAACAAAGTCATAAATTCCAGAAAAAGTATATTATACCTATAACTAAGATACTAATTAATTAACAGTTTTACTAGTGATTATAACTCAAATTTTAAATTTTTTTTTGAATGTCAATTGGTCTCTCTCCCCCACTCCCTCCGGTCAAAAGGTCAAGATTAGTTGAATTCTATTTTCCATCAATTAAAAAAAAAAAAAATATTAAAGGCTACCTACAGAGGGCGCACGTTAAGAGAAAAAGCTCTCGGCACACGTTAAGTACAGATTACTAATGTACGCTTAGCAGTGATGGCTTGTCAACGGCACATTGTTCACCAGCCACCGGCGATGATGACAAACATTGTGAAAGGACGAACAGTTACTCCAGACTCTGGAATCCCTCACACACTCGCACCTTTAAAACTTGGACACTGATTACCCAACGCAGGAAGTTTGCGATACGATGGTTCCTTTGCCGGAGAAAGCACTGCAGTACCAGAAGCAGGGAAAGACGAACCTGAGGGTTCCCATGCGGTAAGGAAACTTCTATTCTCAACTGGGTCGTAGATTAAACCACCAAATGCAGTGCAGCACCACGCAACACCACCAACTATGGCTGATGTTGTTCGTGGGAATCGACAATTGCAAAATGGTATGCATCTTGACTATTATCCACCGGTAATTAAAGATGGTCGGAAAGTAGTGAGAATAAACCCCCATGAAGTAGAAGTTGAATGCAAAAAATGGGAAAATGCCCTGATTGGTCATGTACTAGGGGGCACCAAGCTTCAAAGATATGCTCAAATTTGTCTATAGTGTCTAGAATTTTGTGTCTACACCAAGAGTCTATTTACATGATGAGGGATATTTCGTATTCCTGTTCAATACGAGTGTAGATAAGAATTCCATCATGCAGAATGAACCATACACATACAACAACAGACCAATGATTCGTCGAAATTGGGTGAAGGACTTCAAATTCAAACAAAAAATGCTAAGAATCATACCACTATGGGTACTATTTCCTGGATTACCTGTTTACTATTGGGCTGAAGAAAACTTGGGAAGGATTGCTAGTTTCATTGGGAAACCTATATGTGTTGATCGTCTAACAGTTGAAATTTAAAGGATATCCTTTGCAAAGATCCTCATAGAAGTAGACATCACTTAGAAACTATCTGATAAGTTGTATATTGAGCAGCCTGATGGTTCAATTTTGGTTCAGGAAGTAGATTATGAATGGTCTCCAAAATATTGCTCTAAATGTTTGAAACTGGGACATGATGATGGAGAATATAAGAAGGAAGGGGAAAATGATCAACCAGAGAAACAACAAGAACCTGCTCTTAAGAGGAAGAAGACAAAAAGAAGAACAAGGCCAGTTCAATCTCAATAGCTACCTAAACCCAATGTACAAAATGCTGCTAGCAATACTGAAGTGCGACCAGATAAGGGTAAAGGTAAGCAATAAGTAGAAGATCACCCTTTTCCTTCTTTGGAATAAGTTCAGACTAGACAACAGAGTAACAAAGGGAGTACTAGTTAACATGAAGACAATCTCACAAAGACAGGTGAAGGGCCAGGTCCTGGCACAAAGGATCAATCTGATTTTTTAGAGAATTTAGTAAGTCACCTGAAGCATATAACAGGGCTAAAGCACTTGATCCACCACAATCCCAATTATATTCAGCTCTTGGAACATAAAAGGGCTGAATAGGCCCTTCAAGCAAAAAGAGTTGAAAAACCTTTTGCTTAAGAATAAAATGGATTTGATAGGTTGTTTAGAGACAAAAATAAGGGATTATAAGGCATAACAAGTGAAAAGGGAGTTCGAACAAGAATGACAAATTAAATGAGAGGATATGGTTAATATGGATGCATGCCACAGATGAGGTCACTATTATGGATTCTACAGCCCAACTAGTTAGTTCATTGTAAGGTACAAGATAAGGACTCTTCTTTCTCTTATATCATGACTTTTGTCTATGGATTTAACATTGCTACATAAAGAATGAGTCTATGGAATCATCTAAGAACATTGGTTGCAACTATAGTTGACCCTTGGGTGATTCTAGGGGACTTTAATGGTATTCTGTCCCATGAGGATAAAATCAATGGGTGATCCTGTCACACTACAAAAGTTTTGATTAGTTTAAAAAAATGTGTTGAAGATATTGGGGTAAGGCAGATACTAAGGAGAGGAAATCACTTTACATGGTGCAACAAAAGATATGAGGCTGCTAGGATTTACAGTCATATTGATTGGGCATTTGGTAATCATGCATGGTTCTTGCACTACAACTATATGGAGGTTGATTTTTTAGAACCAGGCTGCTCTGATCATTCCCCCATTCTCGTAAATCCAATAGCTAATCATACTCAAACTAGAAGACCTTTTAGGTTAGTGAATGTGGTCATGCAACAGAAGAACTTTCGAGATCTGGTTCAGGACATTTGGGCTCAGAATGTAGAGAGATACAAGATGTATAGTAACTGGAAGAAGTTTCATATGTTGGCACATCAATCGAGATAGCTACAAAAGGAGTATTCATCCATTGAGAAAAGACTGAACCAATCAGACTAAGATTGAAAGAGGTACAAGATGAACTAGCCTATAGCCTGTTGTTCGACCAGGTACAAGTTAAATCCGAAATATTGACTGCTAAGCTTAAAGTTGTGGTTGATTATATTATTAGTCCATCCCAATCAGCTTTCATTAAAGGCAGGAATATTTTGGATAATGTGATTATTGCTCATGAATTGGTGAAAGGTTACTCACAACAAAAGGGTACCTTTAAGGTGCACAATTAAAGTAGACATAAGGAAAACTTATGATTCAATAGAGTGACCTAAAAAGATGATTCTATTAGAGTTTGGGTTGCCTACTAAGCTAGTTGAGCTAATAATGGAATGTGTTACCACAATTCAGTATCCCCTGTTGATTAATGGTAGATTAACTCCTATATTCAAAGCCAAGAAGGGTTATGGCAAGGGGATCCAATGTTCCCTTATTTATTTGTGTTGGTCATGGAATATTTGCATAGAACTTTGCAACAATTAAGATATGTTTCACAGTTCAACTATCATCCAAGGTATGCAAAGCTTGGCATAAGTCATAAATCATCCAAGTCTATACCCCTGTTCGTTATTGATTTTAAACATTTCTTAGAGGTTTATGATTTTTATGCAAATACGGAAAAGAGCTCATTATATATTGTAGGGGTGGATGATGCTTCCAAAGATCTCTCTTGGTGAGTTGCCATTTAATCCATGGGGAAGCTATCAATTATATTGCTAGAGTTAAGTGTTGATCATCAAAATTTCTATCTTAAAAAACTTACGGGCACAAATCTTATTTTGAGATTCTAGTGATTAATATTATTAAATTGGTTTGTAATCAGTATGTCAAAACCTGAAATTGTATACTTCTCTTTAAATTGTATATACTCCTTACTTATCGGAGTGAATCTTTAAAAAAATTTACACTTAAAAGAATACATGAAAAATACATTAAATGAAATTTGACTCATATCAAAATCCAATAGAGTACACTAATTAAAATTGTTTAGATAACGTTTCCTGTACTATATACTTTAAATCTTGAAACGTGTAATTGCCAAATGTTGCATTTCCCCCTTTTATTGAAATTAATGATCATCGAAACTCTACTTACATCTCTTAAACGAAACTCTTGACAAGGATAGGTGGAATAACTTATTTCGAATAATCTAGAATTTTCCTTTTCAAGAACTCAAGGAACTGGCTAAAATAATGAACCGACCACATTAAATATTACTCCCTTCACCCCAAATTAGTTGTCATATTTCATTTAGCGAAAGTCGATTGGACTAATTTTTCAAATTAAATTGAATTAGATCAACTCAATATTTTACAATTAAAATTTGGATATTCAAAAACCATATAAAAAGTTTTACAAGTTGCAACTTATCAATTTGATGTAAAAAATACATTTTAAAGCATTGAGCAAAGTTCACATAATTTAACTCTCGATAAGCGAAACATGACAACTAATTTGAAATGAAAGAAATACTCATTAATCATTATTTGAGACATTCACGTGTGCTATATATGCAAGATGAAGTCTCTTGTGATGTAAGGAATTGATAAAAACTACCTGGAATGAAATTAGTAAGAAAACAACGCAGGTAGGTAAATACGAGCGACCACCACAAGCGTGATGGAATAATAAAAGTTCTTCTATCTTTAATTAGAGGTCTAAGTTTTGAAAATGAGTCATTTTTATAAGAAACGTTAACGGACTCTTTACGTCACAAATTCGTATTAAATAGATTAGTGTTGTGAATATCAGATGATTAAACAAAAAGGGTAAAATATAGTGAATTGACCTTAGCACAAACTCGAGCTAAAGGGGTTTAAAAGCAAGAAATTAATTGAAATAAGAACCTTCTAGTACATATGCCATCAAAATATAATTAAGAGAAAATAACGTTTAAGAGCAATAATTAAAAGTTGCTAACATAAATAACATAACTTTTGCATCTTTATATAAATAGCAAATTTTATATCATTTCTAACATATACATAAAATTCGGTAAGTTTATTAATCTTATTAATAGAGATTCCACATAATTAGGGATTCACATTTATCATGGGGTCAATTTCCATCAATATATTTTTACTACATTTCCTCTTTCTTCCATAACCCCTCTCTCTCTCTCTCTCTCTCTCGTTCATAAGTAAAACTTATCTTCCCTCTTTAATGAGGTTGCTTGAGGGAATTTGTGATAAATTATTTTCATCAAATTCTATTTTAATGTTGAATAGCTTTTTCTGCAAAATATACATTAAATATATGTCAGCTATATTAGATAACGATTGTGTTTATATAATGTAAATATTTCACTAATATATCATATATACTGTTTATACTATATTTATATCAAATATATGAATAGCCTATATTCAATATTATAATACATGTAACTAAACAAGATCATATACATACTATTTAAATATGTACAACAATACTATATTTATATCAAATATATGGATAGCATATATTCAATATTATAATACATGTAACTACACAAAACTATATGCATACTATTTAAATATGTACAACATATTTAATATATACAGCTAATATATGGTTTATAGTATATATCTTTGGAATAGAAAATACAAACTACTAATCAAATTTGTAATATGTTGAAACAATATATATAATATGATTCGAATTTTTAAAAAATTACTAGTATTAAAGAAAAAAAAAGACACTAGAAAAAGGAAGGGTAAAAAAAAATTGCTAGTATAAATAAAAAGAAAATAAGAACGGAAGAGATTAGGGGGAAAAAAATCTTTTTTTAGTCAACCGTTATTAGCATTTTTTGATTTTTGTGATAGTGGCTATTTTAGAAAAAAAGAGGGATATATTTATGGGAGATATCTTTTTTTCTTATTTAATAGGGGGTTATGCTAATATTGTGCAGGATCTTTTTTTAGGTCTTTAATAGGAGTTATGTTAATATGATAAATATTATTTGGCTATAATTAATATAATCAATCTTATGTTAAATTTAGCAATATCAATTTTAATATTTCTTACTTACGTAATCATTATGGCAATATCCTGTCCGTGTAGCATATTCTGACATTATCCTGTCCGTGTAGCATATTCTGACATTATCCTGTCCGTGTAGCATACATCCACCTCGTTAATTTAACAAAATCTAATCTACTAAATGTTTTAATTCCATGAGAATTATTTAAGCCGGTGAGTGCAACTATTATAATAGCTATTTCTTTTTGGTACATGCTATAATAGCAATGAATCTTGATTTCATAATTTATCCAATGGATTTGGGGCTGCCCACGTTGCTAGATACTGGCACTCATTAGTCAAGCACAAACTCCAAACACCACAGAAAACAGGAGAAAAACAATATATTTTTCTACAACAAGCAATAGTCGGTTCTGCAAAATGTCAAGTTATATACACATTGTGGGAAAAAATTCAAATACCTAACAAAGGGTCACACGACAACTTCCTTATTAGTTTCATTCTTTTACGTAATGTGGACGTCGTATTAGTCACATTCTCACCTTGTCATCCTCATTCCTAATAACTATAAGTCCACAAAGCATCAAACTACTAGTACTATACTAGTATATTTTCCCGTGTATCAATTTATGTGGCATATTTAACTCGGCAGGAAATTTAATTAAGAAAGAACAAAATATTTTTGAAATTTATGATGTTAAATATGTCATGATATTTGTGTGACTATAACACTTTTAAAACATATTATTATTTTTATAATTGACTAATAAAAAAATATCATATAAATTGAAATTGAAAAACTTATCTAGTCAAACAAGTTTTTTAAATTTTACTCTCAAACTCTCCACCTAAATTTCTAAAATTCGTGGAATTGGAGTTTGTTTCTTAGTGGAGAATCGTATTCATCCTCAATATTCAAAGGAACTTATCCCAAAAAAAAAAAAAAAAAAAAAGTGTTTAGTACAACAATAATAACATACCAATTATAATTCCACAAAATGGGATCTGTAGAGGGTAGAGTGTTACAATGTTTAGTACATTTCTTATTTTCTTCATCCAATAATAGACATGACATCATAGTTGAATAAGAAATTTATTAGATTAAAAGCTCGTAATACAGAAAGTAATGAAGGGCATATCAGCTTAATTCCTCATACTTTACGGGTATATTTGACCCTTTTTCACTTATTAATCATCTAATTAGGTTAATTAATGGGTGTCGTTAGAATAAAGTCAAATTCGGACAAAATATTAAATGAAAAGGGCATATTTGTGCTAACGTATTAACGACGAGCAACTTCATTTAATTTCGCACAGTTTAAGGACATATTTGATCCTTTTCTCCATTTTATAATGAAGTTTTTGCACGCAATGGTCTTTAATTTGTACCCCTCGTATCTATAGTATTTAATTTTTGCTGCTGCTCATTTAATAATTAAAATATCCAAACTTGCTTCGCGCAACATAAGTTCTGTTACATTTATCTTCGGAAACTGAACTTTTGCTTCACTCGGCATAATTATGTAGGAATTAAGTTATGCAGCATAATTTCGTGTAATATTTTTAGAATTTGTTGTAGTGCTCAGAAACTGGAGGTATGCTTTTTGGGACATATGTTCTTTATCCTTTTTTGAGTTGAATAACGTGCCTGTTTTTGTGGAGTTTGATGTGTTTTCGGCCATTTTTATGTTGAGTTTTGAAACTTTTGCCATATCCGGCATAACTGGTGGATATTATGATACGAAAATATAAACTTATGCCGAGCGAAATCTAGACTTATTCCGCACGAAAAGCGTTGAAGGGAAAAACTTAAAGACCACAAATTTGAAGAGCTAAAATTAGAGAGCACCCCGAAATAAGGGCATTTGTGCGAATGACCCGTTTATAATTAAAACCAACCCGTATGTTGAGAGAGAGAGAGGCAGCCCGGTGCACTAAGCTCCCACTATGCGCGGGGGTTCGGGGAAAGATCGGATCACAAGGATCTATTGTACGCATTCTTATCCTGCATTTATGCAAAAGGTTGTTTCCACGGCTTGAACCCAGAGAGAAGAAAAAACATACACTAAGTACAACAATAGGCTAAAATTTCAGAATTAACAATGAAATTGTATTTCTCTTAGGCTATAAAGGGTTGCAAAAGTCACGCATGCATGCAGTAATGAGAAACTTCGACTCACATTAGTGAGGGATATTTGCCTAACCAAAGACTAGAGCAAGCAGCCCATGATACACGTTCATAAAAATGAAAAATTAAAGCACCAATAACTAGAAAGCAGAAATTGAAATACAAATTTAAAAAGGAAATCTTTTATTTTCTCACGTGGAGCTGCTCAAAACATGAGTAGTTTTCTTTCAGACGCAAGCAATTACGATTTATTACGTTAAAAGGAAATAGACTGAAAAACATAGATTCTGTTTAAGACTAAGAAACATTACGTCCATTTCAGTTCACATGTCACAATTTGACTTAAAAAAATTGAATGTTGTGATCTTCAATAGAAGAAGTGTAATAATTTATCAAATGTATGCCCTTCAAATTCCTTGGTATTAAAATGTTACGTGGAATGTTAAAATTAAAAAGTTACTTCACTTATTTCAATTTATGTGGCTTGATTTGGAATGTGAGCGATGGTCAAACTACTTAATATGAATTCGGACATAGAATTTTCAAATTTTTTTGAAATACAATCTACATACGATTGGAACTTGATAATAAACACTACAAGTCAGAATTGTTAACAATTCAAAATATTTCAAAAGTATTTGAAACTAATCATGGTTCCTTTGACTCTCTAAATAGCAACTAATTAAGACATGAAATTGGAACGGGGTGAATATTAAATATAAAATTTGACATTCTTTTTTAAACTAATCAAAATGAAAATAAGACACATAAATTGAAACAGAGGGAGAAATATTTAGTGTTCTTTCTTTTCTTGAATTTTTATTCTTTTTGTTACTACAATTAACTGTATCCGATAAAAGTTTATTATATTCGACTAATTTAATTTCATCTCGCATGAAATCCGTGTAAGGCTGAAGTGCTTCCTATCAATAATTTCTTTATGTTCAGAATTCGAACTCGATACTTTTAATTAAGGATGAAAAAATCTCATCGTCCCACGAACGAGTTTTCTATTTTCCTAGCTATTGAATGTTGAAACATACTTTTTCTATTTTTTCCTCGTGCGGTAGACTTAGTCACCAAAATTCCGCACTATACACTGTAATTCCATTTACATTAGTTGTCAACATTTTCCATTTCATTCATTCCCTTTCTCTATAAATACCCCTCACCTCTTCATTCTCTTCTCAACACTACTGCAGAAACCTACCAGCATTTCTGTACAATTAACGATCATCAAATTTTCCAGGCTATTAAATTTCACAAAAAGGAAAATAATGGCACTTTTGTCTAAGCTTGCTACTAACGAACAACATGGCGAAAACTCGCCATATTTTGATGGGTGGAAAGCATACGATAATGATCCTTTCCACCTTGTGAATAATCCCAATGGAGTTATTCAAATGGGTCTCGCTGAAAATCAGGTTTAATATTTTACACTAGTAATTTCTTAAGTCAATATTTGATACTAGTATTTTTTTCTCTGTGAAAATTCTTATAAACTCGGTTTTTTTTTGGGCAGCTTTCTTTTGACTTGATTGAAGAGTGGATTAAGAGAAATCCAAAAGCTTCCATTTGCACAACTGAAGGAATTGAATCTTTTAGGACCATTGCTAACTTCCAGGACTATCATGGCTTGCCTGAATTTAGAAGTGTAAGTTTTGGTCTTTAATATTTTACTATATATAGAACAAATTATAGTGGTGAAAGTCTATGACCATTGACCAAGTTTACAAGTTTACATTTACTTCGAACATATATAAGTTAAGAAATTTTTTTGACTTCTACCGCAAACATATTTATGTGTATATACTCCCTCCATTCCCCTTTGTTTTGTATTATATTTTCTTCCATTTAAAAAAGAATGACACAATTCTATATATTTTTTCTATATATTTTTCTCGACAAATGATATATAATGTATTTATTATAACAAGTTTTAAAAGTTTTAGAAGCACACAAGTATTTTTTTTTATCTTAGCGGTGCCTTAGCCTCCAATATATTATGAGGAATGAAAAAAATTCTTTTACAAAAAGTATAGCTTAGGCACATAATGTTATAGCATATATAATATCATAAATTTCAAAAGTTTTATTTCTTTCTGCAGGCAATTGCGAAATTTATGGAAAACACAAGAGGGGGTAGGGTTAAGTTTGATCCAGAACGTGTAGTAATGGCTGGTGGAGCCACTGGAGCTAACGAAACTCTTATGTTTTGTTTGGCTGATCGTGGTGATGCATTTTTAGTCCCTTCACCGTATTACCCTGGGTATGTATATATTTATTTGTATCGATTTTAACTTATATATATTGACAGTGTAAAGAATTATGTATATATATTTGTATCGAAGTTAACTTATATATACTAATCGTGCAAGAATGTGTATTGAGTTTAACATATATATACTGCTCGTGTTAAGAAATTTTACATTATCAGTACATTTTAACATACGATTATACTAGTACTAGTAAGTATATTGCCTTATGTTTCAGGCTACAGACCTAATTACCTTTTACGGTTGCTAACGTATAGTTATTAGGTAGGTAATTTGATAGTGTAAAAAAGTAGTTAAACTCATAAATGAATCTACTTCTTTGTATTCTTATTGCTTTATTTTTATGTTTCCATTTTTTATCTTGTTTTTGTTTATGACCTCGAAATATCCATCTTGAAAGTTCTCTATTTAATAATTAATTTTTTTCTATCCCAATTTATGTGGAACCTATATTGAAAGTCAAATAGGAATTTTTTTATCGCGATTTTTTCATGTAAAAATTTAATTATTAATTATTGTGATTTATAGTACTTTTTGCGTAGTATGTAAATTTCATTTTTATAAATTAAGATTTTATGTCCGAATTCACAATTAAAATTTTATTTTATAATTGGAATTATGCCACACAAATTGGAATCAGCTTGTTGATCTCCGCGAAAGCACTAGCATTCGTGCTATTATTGGAGTATAATATTTGCAGGTAATTGATTGTGGGGAGAATTTTTTAAATTAAAAAACACTAGTAAAATAATTAAAGAGACACTACGTAATGGTCAAGTCTTATTGACTTTCAGAATTACTGGCGGCCCCTTTCCCTACTTGATCCTTTCACTTGAATTGTTGTAAAATGATGCATAGTGATTTGTCAAAAAGTTGAAAGCAGCAAATAACAAGCAGAAGTCAAGATTAGATTTAAGAAGATGATTTATAGCAACGCAAATATTTATAACTTATTTTAAATAATAAGTTTTAAAAGTCTTTATTTTTTCTTAAACTCAGTCAAGCAACATCACGTAAATTGGAACGGGACGGAGGAAGAACAGTTGAAGTTATATATATATAGACATTATAGAAACTGTTTACCATTTGCATATTACTCATCCATATTAGTAACTTTTACACGAACGTGATTATGAGTGATTTATAAGACTGACCTTGAAAATGGCTCACATTGGAATGATTAGGTTGTCTTCATTTGTCTTGAGATGAATAATAACGTTTCTTTGAAATTTTGATTAAATGCAGATTCAATAGGGACCTAAGGTGGAGAACTGGTGTACAACTTCTACCCATTTCATGCAAGAGCTCCAACAGTTTCAAGATTACTATAGAAGCTGTCAAAGAGGCATATGAAAATGCCCAACAAGCAAATGTCAAAGTCAAAGGCTTGATTTTGACCAACCCTTCTAATCCATTAGGCACCACTTTAGACAGGGACACACTAAAAAACATCTTGACCTTCACCAATGAACACAACATCCACCTTGTTTGTGACGAAATCTACGCAGCCACCGTGTTTGATGCTCCACAATTCGTCAGCATTCTTTGAAATTATCACCAACGATGAAGTAACGAATCGTTGTATTAATAAAGATTTGGTGCATATAGTGTATAGTCTTTCGAAAGACATGGGATTTCCAGGATTCCGAGTGGGAATTGTGTATTCTTTTCAATGATGATGTGGTTAATTGTGCTAGAAAAATGTCGAGTTTCGGTCTTGTTTCAACTCAAACACAACATTTACTAGCAGCTATGCTCTCTGACGATGAATTCGTCGAAGAATTTCTCATTGAAAGCGCGAAAAGGTTAAGGAAAAGGCACGAAAAATTCACCGGGGGACTTGAAGAAGTCGGGATAAAGTGTCTAAAAAGCAATGCAGGTCTTTTTTGCTGGATGGATTTGCGGCCGCTACTGAAAGAACCAACACTTGATGGTGAGGTGACACTGTGGAAACTGATCATAAACGACGTGAAGCTCAACGTCTCGCCTGGATCTTCTTTTAATTGCCCCGAGGCAGGTTGGTTTAGAGTTTGTTTCGCGAATATCGATGATCAAACAGTGGATATCGCGCTCGTGAGGATTCGGATGTTTGTGGATGGTAATAATGATGTTAAAGAAAATGGGGTCGCGAAGAAGAAACAACATTGGAAGAGGAGCAATCTACGACTTAGCTTCTCGAATGGGAAGTACGATGAGAATGTTATGAGTTTGAATATGATGTCTCCTAATTCTCCAATTCCTCACTCGCCGCTTGTTCGAGCGAGGAATTAAAAGAAAACATTAATTAGGAAGGACGATCAATTATTGTACCAACAAATAAAGTTAGAATCATAGTATAAGATGAGAGTAGAACGAGAAGAAGTTGAAGTAAGATGATACTATTATTCTTTTGTAACGATTACTAGGTAGGTGTTTAGCCTTGTAATTTGGAGCTCGAATTTGAAGTTTTAATGTGAAATTAGTAGTTGTTTATGACATTTGAACAAAATTTTAACTTCAATTTGAAAATGCTTATTTCCCCTGAAAAATGAAACAAATGATCTCGTGATCAGTCATCAGTCGTCATTTCATTCTTCTGGCAATTAATTTTGTACCTGCCAATTGTTGCAACTTTGTAGTACTACCTAATTCATATTTATCACTCAAATTTAAGAAATTATAAAGTAAAAAAAAAAAAAAACAATGACTGGAAGTTCGTGCACTATAGCAACCACCTGTACCGCACCCACCACTTTAACAATAGCCTATATTGTTCAATTGTTCACAAGCCTATCTCGAAAGATTTAGTATTGTCGGCAAGACTTGCATGTGTTGTTCAATTATTCACAAACTTGTCACGAAACACTTGGTATTATTTTGTTCACTAGTCTTGTTGGATTGACAGGATTTACATGTGTTGTTTATATTTATATACAAGCTTGTGTCAAGATTTGATACTATTTTTATTCTACTCATCTTGTTAAATTGTTCAAAAATCCTGTCGGATTGGCAAGACTTACTTCTGTAACTCAATTGTTCACAAGATTGTCGGACTAACAAGACATGTTACTATCTTTGTGCTACTCATCTTATAGAAGTTTCACAATTGGCAAGACTTGTCTATGTTGTTTAAGGTCACAAATTTGCCTTATCGCTGCAAAGTTGAATATTTTCTTCTTTAATATTTTTATCCAATAGACATGAGCTGGTCTACTGAAAATATAGACCCAGTTCAGTAATCAATTAGTGGCAACATCAATTACTCCCTCTATCTCACTTTATATGAAGGTGTTTGACTTGACACGATGTTAAAAAATAAAGAAATATTTTTAGAACTTGTGGTCAACTTTGTGTGGTCTAAGAACAATCATGGAAAATTCAACTTTAAATTTATTTTTTTACCTTTGTCAAATGATTTCTATTAAAAATTTTTAAGTTTTATATCACAACAAAATCATTTTTTATATTTAGTAAAATTCAACTTTAAATTTACCTTTTTACCTTTAATCAAATGATTTCTACCCAAAAAAATTTATGGATTGTTTTATATCATTTTCATATGTTGACAAAAGCTAATTGTCCTAGCCTTGGGAAGTAGGACAAATTTTTTCAAGTTTCTTGAGTATATAAAAAAGTTTTCATTTATTTACATTTTGCGCATTTTTTTAAATTAAAAAGTGAAATTTCTTCTTTTGGTGATTCTATTGAAGTTTGCGATTTATAACATCTAATTTTAGAATGTTGCGTCTAGAGTATCTTTTTAAAAAGTCAAACATTTTTGGGCATAGAAAGTTACCTCTAGAAACCTTCATATAAAATGGTCATGTTGTTTAAGAATGTAGAAGAATATATTAAAGTTTCACTTGTTTTCTTCAATTTAAATTTAAAGTTAGGTTTTTCTTTGCTATTTCGTAAACATTATGTAACATCTAATAATTTTATATCTAAATATAGAAAAAGGTGTCATTTTTGAGCCAATTTTTTTGACTATTGATATGTTGTGATTGTAAGTATGTTATGAATGACATTTAGAACATTTTTATGTGTATTAAAATAGGTAAAAAGTAAAAAGTGAAAACTATAAACAAATATATCCATCTAGCTTTAGTAACCACAAAAATAATCGAGATGTAGTGAGTATCTTATTGAGATAAGAGATACATTATGAACACGATAATGATATGATAAGCTTAAGTGCTACTTGTAATGTTGCGCTCTAAATACAAGTTGACTAGTTTGTGCTTTGGTTTTCATATTGCAGGACATTTTAAAGTTTCATTTGTTTTCTTCAATTTACAATTCTCAAAGATCACTTTATCTTTGCTTTGCGTTACATTATGTAACTTATATAGCATGATCTTTTAGAGTAGTTGAGATTAGGATATATTATATGTTTTAAAGAAATAGAGGAGAGAGGAGGAGAAGAATGCATGGATATGGAAGTTATGTATGTATATATATATATATATTGGTCTATTTTTTCACAACTTGAAAAAAGGGGATTGAAAGTATCAATCCCTAAGTAATTATTGCAAACCAGTAATTATGCAAAAATAACTATAAAACTTTCAGACCGGCTTGAAGATTATAAAATTAGAACGTCTCCAAGGTTTATTTTAAATCTTCATTTCATTGAGAGAAAAAAAAAAAGAAAAAAAAGCTCACAATCATATCTTTAACTCGCTCTTAATAGTATTTGAAATTGCACCAAAACAGTGCCTTATTTTCTCACATTGTATAAGTGACCTACTTCATAACTTAACGAACCATCAAAAAATTATTTAAACCAGTTTTTTCAGAAATAAACATTTGCAGGAAATTTTTTCTAGAAAAGTTTTTAATAAGATACAAAACACACTAACTGACTCCAACAGTCCATAAAGGCCACGAGTGTTTTTGGTATGATGCGAAAAAATAATTTCCTGCGGAAAATAACTTAGCTTTAAAAACTATGTTCTGAATCATTTTTCATTTTGGTTGGTTTTGAAGTGCTAACTCATACAAATAATAAAAAATATAGCATATGAAACATGGAATTGGTGTTCTGCTGATAATTTTGATATTAAAGGTTCACAATTTTATCTTTAATTGATTAAAAATAGTAACGCAAAGCCAGAGTTTAGACAGCTGCAAAGACAAAGATTTACGCCAATGAACTTCCATTGGATAATAATATAATTCTTTTGAAGAAACAAAAAAAAATAAAATGAGAATAATCAATTGAACATGTGTCAAAGCCCTGATGAATACATACAAGCTGGCAAAACTTATATTCCAAATAATCTCATCAATTGAACATGTTTCTCCCACAGAGATTTGCAAAGGACTGCTCAGATTGGGAAACCAGCAGAAACTAGACTAAACCAAATGAACAAAAAAACAAAGTTTTTCTACAGTACAGCAAACGAACAACTGAATACCAAAAGAATAGGAAGGGTGTATAATTACTTTCTCCATACAGGTAAAAGACTATGACACTAGAGAAAAACATAGGGGAAAAAAAGAACACAAGATCTTTCATAAAACATAAGAAGCAGCAGGAGGAGGTTGAAAGGTAGCAAGGAAGAAGCACAGGACTCGACTGAGCAGGTTCATCCGATGGAATGAGAAATGCACATCAAGAGAGTTCTGTTAAGTTTTCTAGTTTATGTTCATGTACTTTCAACCACTATTTTATGTGAATATCATTACTCCTTACACAATAATGACCAAAGAGTCCAGGGATCGTCCCTACCATGTCTCCATGTTAGTGTGCAAAAAGTGCAAATCTGGACCATCCATCAGAAGAGCACAGTTGGTCGGGCAAAAGTAAGAGAACTATGACATGCTACATTAAGTGAAGTGTTGGGTCGATCAATTGCATTAGGTAGGAGATGCAAGACTTATCTTACGAATAAATTGAGGCAAATTTAGCACTATAAAGTCGGCTAAATACGAAATGGTCTGCCCAACACCCCCTCCCCCCACCCCCCCAATTGTCAATGCAAAACGATGGAGCATTAACACAAATAGACGACACACAAAGTAGCACCTTCCCGTAGTAAGCAACTATAAAACTGAAGTGCATGCTTGCATGGAAAACTGTTTCACTATCTTGGAAACCACAAAGAATGCACTTTCAAAATGTATTGATCGAGCAAAAACTAATCAATCAAATGGCAGTATAACTAGATTGCTAAAATGAAACCCTAAACACTGTACAAGGAGTGGATTCCCTACATCTTTGATGGATATTTTACAGGAGGTAATCCACAAGCAACATTAATACATGTATTAACTGGCCCTTCTGACGAAGCTATATATTCGCAAGCATCTTTGAGACTGGGAACTGCTTGATTTGGTGTCGTACTTGTATCTCTTGAATGATGGCAAACTCTCACTATTGTCATGCTGAGAAAGTACAGAAATAAACTACCTTTAGCATTAGTCTTAAAACAGTTTCATAAAAAAATAGCAATCAAGTAGATAAAGTTTTAAAATCTTGTAACCGAAAGTGCATCTTTTCATATTGAGCTCTCAGTTAATACTATAGCTTTCAGGTGGTCATATCATTCCTTCAAACTATTTCAGAAATCAAGTGGATGTTTCAAGGTTAAATATCTGATCTCCAATCCTTCATCGAGATAATGATGAAGGGAAATTAAGGCTTTCACTTAATCCCGACTTGATACTTCATTTCCTTGTATAGTATTCAAGACCTTTAGCGTTAAGATGAATTTCAGCATCAAGGGCCCATAATAAATTCTTCCTTCGTTCCAATTTATCTAATACTCTTTCCTTTTTAGTCAGACCCAAAAAGAATGACACCGTTTTATATTTAGTAGTAACAACTAACTTTAAAATGTCTATTTTACCCTAAATGAGATGATTTATAGCCATATAAATATCTAGGACTATTTTAGACCAAAGGTTTCAAAAGTCTTCCTATCTTTCTTAAACTCCGTGCCCAGTCAAACACCATCACATAAATTAGGACTGCAGGATTAATTCTTTTCAAATATGTCAAGTGACACAGATTCAAGAAATTCTTTTCCTCATTGCAGAATATTGATAGATCTTTTACTATGACTTATAATTGGACAATTCACAATTGTCATCTTGTATACTATAGGTTAGCTCTTATCAAAAGGAAAAACAAAAAGAAAATAAAGAGAATAAGAGCCTCGCTAATCAAGTAACCTTCTAATCTTTATGATCACATCTTAAAAAACAATAGGCAGATATGCACTCTTACCATTAAATTAAACTAGATCTTAAGAAAAAAAAAATTGTCAAGTTAATAATATACGTCTGACAATGCATATGTTAAAGGTGTAGTCATATAATTGTGTAGATAATTTACATTGAGGCTAATAATTAATTTTGCAAAAAAGTGGGAGGATATGTTGCCGTGCTTTTACTTCCTTTACATTTCCGACTATCAGTTAATTTTAAACTTTAAGCTAAGTCAAAGAATGTCACACCCTACAAATTTCACGAATTGTTCCTTAAGTTATGTGGTGCGTATTATGTAAACGTGTGTGTTGTTTTACATGATATATATATATATATATAAGATTTCATATGCGCCTTTTTTCTTTTCCAATGTGAAATTTATATAAGATTTCATATGCACCTTTTCTTCGACAGCTTAATTATCAGTCTATAAGATCATCAGTCCTTCTTGACCCATCCCTCCATCATGATCAGCGTCACAAGGGAGTAGGAAATGGACATTTTAAGAACCGATCTGTTTTAAAAGATATCTATTTAATTAGCAAGCAATACTTAAGCAATCAATAATAAAAAGATTTTTACTGTACGAGTATGATGAATAAGGATCCATGTAGGACTCTTTCCTCTTCTTTGTTTCACTATATTTGTCCACTGGCCCACAAGCTTTTTTTCTTCACATGCACTCACTTCGGAAAAATGAAAAAAAAAAAAAAGTTTTCGAGTAGGGTTTTCGTATGCAACGTGTTCAAAATGTTTCTGTATTTTTCTAGGTTAAAAATCTTCCTTTACTAATACTATATATCTTTTTTTTAATCCGTTTTTGGACTACATATATGTTAATGTCAAAGCAAAATCCATGTTTAAGATGTTACGTACAGAGAGTGGGGTGGCTGTTGACTAAGACATTAGGAAATCAGCCCCATATTTAAACCCTACAAAAAGATAAATATGCACCCCACGTTGTCGGGTTGTCTTCCAGTAAATCCATTTTCTTTTTGGAAATTTACGTCCATGTACCATTGGCTACCGGTTATATATATATATATATATATAATGATAAAAAAAACATATCTAGAGTTGGTGGCGGATTGAAAAAAATTTTCATTAATGATTCGAGTACCAATTGTTAGAAATCGTCTAAAAAACAATAAAAGCTAAATATAAAATAAAAAATAATGTTGTTGATGGGAATTGAACCTAAGATCTACCAGAATAATCTCTTGTGTTGAAGATTGATTTTTGTTAATTTTAAACTTTAAGCTAAGTCAAAGAATGAGGTTCACGAGCTAACCTTTTACAATTATTCAAGATGATATATATATATATATATATATATATATATATATATATATATATATATATATATATATATATATATATATATATTTTTTTCTTGTAATGTTTTTTATATAAGATTTGTTCACCTTTTCTTCGACAGTTTAAACACTATAAGATCCAGTCCTTCTTGACCCATCCCTCCACATGATTAAATGGACATTTTAAGAACCGATCTGTTTTAAAAGATATCTATTTAATTAGCAAGCAATACTTAAGCAATCAACAATAAAAAGTGATAATAAGGATGTAGGACTCTTTCCTCTTCTTTGTTTCACTATATTTGTTTCTGGCCCACAAGCTTTTTTATCACGTGCACTCACTGCGAAAAATGAAAAAAAAAATAAAAGTTTTTCGATACTATAACCAACTATTCAAAATCAAAACACAGGTTAAAAATCAATCCTATATATCTTTTGTAGTAGACCAAGTGTTTGAATACATATATCAAAATCCATGTTTAAATGGCGAAAGTACAGTGGGGTGGCTGTTGACTAAGACATTAGGAAATCAGCCCCATATTTAAATAAATGGTTTTAATTTGCCCACTTATATATATTTCAGTAAGTCCATCCTTTTGGAAATTTACGTCCATGTACCATTGGCTATATATATATATATATATATATATATATATATATATATATATATATATATATATATATGTTTGGAAAAAATAGTTGGTTAATGATAGTTATAAAAATAAAACACAAACACTTGATAGTTCAGGTGGAAACTAGCAAAAAGGTGATATTTCAAGTGTGTTTTTTACCATTATTATTTTTTTTTTTTTAAAAAAAATCCAATTAATTCCTTTAATTATCCATGTGGGCTGCCATTTGCTACCATTTTTAAACAAACAGAAAGAGAGTGTACAGTACATACCATCAGATACTAATCGAGGTATGTTTTGATAAATGGTTTGTGATACCATTATTTTTTTAAAAATCCAAACATTTTGATATATATAGTTAAATCCGATTAATTCCTTTAATTATCCATTTGCTACCATTTTTAAACAACGATAAAGAGAGGATAGGAAATGTTTTGATAAATGGTTTGTGAAAAAAAAAATGATATATATACTTCGGGTAGGGTATGTTTTTGACCATTATCTCTATATTATACGTATAGTATATATATTATACGTAAAGTGTATGTATATTATATGTATGATATATTTATTTAAGTATAAATATACAAAATCTATACATTTTCTGGCTATTTTGTATAACTAGATCACCCAAAGGTATTGAGCTGTAATTTTCCCATTTAATTTTTATCTTCTCAAGATTTGTTGTCCCACACACACTGAGAGCAGAGCTAGAGTATGAGTTACGGGTTTGACCGAATTCAGTAAGTTTGGTCTAAATGTTATACCTATTTTAAAATTTTCATTAAATACATATAAAATATTAATTTAGAACCAAATTACTTAAAAGAACTAAAATTTTGGATTCATAAACTTTGAATTCTGACTCCGCCCTTCTACACACGCTTGCAACTTTTCTATTACTCGAGTAATTGGGGGAGTTGGCCAAAAGGCCATTTTGAAAAGTTATTTTGCCAAAAGGCCATAAGTGTTCAGAAATTAGTGCTTTGGCCACCATTTATGATGTCAGCACGTCAGAGAACTGCTGTGTCAAATCCCAGCCCTAAAGTTTTGAAAACTA
This sequence comes from Lycium ferocissimum, assembly GCF_029784015.1. Taxonomy (NCBI): domain Eukaryota; kingdom Viridiplantae; phylum Streptophyta; class Magnoliopsida; order Solanales; family Solanaceae; genus Lycium; species Lycium ferocissimum. The sequence goes on from NC_081349.1 coordinate 44,304,620, forward strand.
CATTTTGGCCCCCTCAGCCCCAACATTTTTATTACCTGGAATAGAAATAAAAAACAAAATATTTCCCTCCAAAAGCTCCCGATTTCTACTTTTTTCTGGCGAAAATTCTGGCTTTTCACCGGATAATCCGTCCCCAACGACGGCAAGCTTCCATAGTTTAGCCATTTAAGTAAAATCTGGTAGAAATCGTTGAGAAAGAGCTTTCCTCATTGTTGTAAAAGCTCACTTTTCCGGCGAAAATTCCGGCCTCATTCCGTCACTTTTCCATTCAAGTACCTCAGTTTGCAACTGGTAAGAGCTTTATCCCTACTCTTTTTGGTTCTGCATCTAGTACGGCTCTCCGGTCAGTAATAGACCACAGTCATCAACGAGTCATCGACCAGGCATAGACCAAAGTCATAGTCTATTATATATTTTATTATGGAATCGATGGCAGAATATATTATAGTAGGTGGTGATTACATGGGTGAATGGAAGGAGACCCCAAAATGTTGGAATTGGAATTCTGTGAGCAAGGTGACAGTTCCGATTTTCGTGTGTCGCAATGGTACATATAATGACTTGGTCACGAGCATAATGGAAAGCGGGGAGTTAAATTGTGAGCCTAGCGACTTGCGCATTAGTTATATGATTAATGCTTTGCCCACTAGGGGAAAAACCCATCCTTCTTTCATAACGAATTATAGGCAGGTGGTATTGTACATGCTTGATGTTGCTGCTGATGGTTCTAGGCCTGTTTTAAGAATAAATGTTGTTGAGAGGTCTCAAGTTGGTTCTACATCAGCAGCGCCACCCCCCCCCGGACCCACCACTGCCACGGCGCCGGCCAAACGAAGCTTGTCAATACAACATGAGGGCATGGGTGATCATTTTATGGATATGGATGATCCAAATAGTGATGACGAAGAGTGTGATGGAAATGACCGGGGGTGATGGGCGCACTAAGTGGTTTTAAAGCAACCACAACTTTAGTGATGGAACCGATTTTTTCTTGTGGGCAAACATTTGAGAACAAAGAGTATTTAAAGGTTTTATTGAAGAAACTTGTTTTAAATAAAGACCCGTTTTGTTTTAAACCAAACAAGATTAACAACAAATATTATAAGGTGGAATGCCTCTCCCGATTGTGGTTGGATGTTGCGGGCCAATAAGTACGACAACTCGGATAGGTTTCGCATTTACAATACGTTATGATCACACTTGCGGGGTTGAACACGTTACGTACTCGTTATGCCTCGGCAGCTGTCCTTGCATCAGTCTTGATGAATGACTATATTGACAACAAAGGGCCAACGACAAAGGAAATTCAGAGGACGGTTTTCAGGGAGTTCCATTGTAAACCAAGCTATTGGCGTAATCTTGGAAGGAATTTAATGTAACGGCTAAGAACATGGTTAGGAGGACACCGGAGCACGGGTATTCTTGCTTACCGGCTTATTAGTACATGGTTGAAAAGCTAAATCCAGGTTCAGAATTTGCATTAGTCTTGACTCTTGATGATGCGGACAGGTTCAAATATTATTTCGTAGCTTACGGAGCTTTTATTCGAGGATATAAACACATGTGAAAGGTATTGTTGTTGACGGCACACATTTATACGACAAGTATGAGGGTGTGTTGTTGTCCGCCGTCACACAGGATACTGAGAACCATATCTATCCAATTGCTTTTTGCGTGGCCAACAAGGAGTGTGATGAATCCCTGGACCTCTTGAGCAAACTAAGGTACATAATCGCCGGATGAACCGGACTTGTGCATCTTCTTTGATAGGCACAAGAGCATAGCCAATAGTGTTTCCAGAATTTTTGAGCATGCTCATCATGGACTATGCATGAAGCATCTTGGTGATAACCTTTGAAAAAATTTCCAATGTGGAGATTCTCTTCATGTGTACTATGATGCAACAAAGGTATATGGTTATCAGGAGTTCAATGAACATTTTCAGCAATTAAGGCATAAATGCCCAGAAGCTGCTAATTACCTCGAGTTTGATATTGGATTTGACAAGTGGAGCAGGGCATATTTTCCAGCAAATAGGAACGATGTGCTGACCACAAACATTGCAGAGTCGCTAAACTCAATGTTGAGGGATGAAAGAGAGTACCCTGTGACTGCCTTATTCACTTCCATTTCTAGGAGGTTTGCTGAAATTTTCAGGCAGAGACGTGCAGATATCAGCGGTTCAATTAATTTATTTGTGCCTTCGGCTGAAAAGACGCTAAGGGAAATGATGAATGAGGGCGATTCCTTGTTTGTCAATAATATAAACGGGGATGCCAACGAGTTCACCATAGTCAGCAGTGGCCTAACTGCCAAAGTCAATCTACTGAACAAAACATGTACTTGTAGAGAGAACGACTTAGTGAAATTACCGTGCGCTCACGCGATGGCAGCCTTGAGATTGAAGTACGGACCTGATTATGGTTCAAGCATCTACGAGTATTCCTCACCCATGTATAAAGTTCAATCTTATATTCTTGCATTTGGTGAAACTATTAATGTAGTCCCTGCAGAGTCTGAATGGGAAGTCCCAGAGAAGTATGCAAACATGTATATTCCTCCACCCCCTTACGACCCCAAACTTGGAAGGAAGAGAGTGAAGCATATTCCTGGCGTCGCAGAATCTTTCAAGTCCTAGGGAAGTAGCAAAGAGACGAGAAACAAGTGCTCGATTTACAAGGGGGCTGGCCACAAGAAAACAACGTGTCAGTATTTGAGAGAGCATTCCACTTGATTTTTTTTAATTTGAATGTATTTTTATTGTATTATTTCAATATTAATCAACTTTGTTTTAGTCTATCATAGACTCTATGCATGTTTATAATAAACCAATCCGTTGGTCTATAATGGTTCATAGTTAGGAAATTAATCTTCCTTTAGAAGATCTATACTCCCTAATTAAAACCCTTATCATGCGGAACTGAGTAGCGTAATGATTACTTTTTCAGAATACTGGCATTTCATGTCTAATCACACTGATAAAATACAAATTTAAAAGACACCTCCATGCCCATAGCCACGTATCTCTTAGCCATTGGGTGACGGTTCACTTAACCGATGCAAACCATCTTTATATCTTCCCCATTCCTTATTTCCTCCATTTTAGATGAACTCACACCCATAGAAATTCCAGATTATTTATCTCCAAAATACTTGTAAGAAGCCTCACTAGGCACCCGGCGAAAAACTCCATCCTCCGTTCCTCACTACGTAATGACTTCGAAGTACCTCGGGAGCTGGGATAGGTAAGAGATTGACAAGGACCCTACTCCTTTTGGATCGAGCGATTTCCGTACGTCCTCTTCCGAGAAGAATATCGACCGGAACCCCCTCATCAACCCCCCCCCCCCCCCACTGCACCCTAGATTCCCCCCCCCAAAGTAGACTAGTTTAGTTATGTGGTTTTAGTTTTTGGATATTTTCGATTTGTTGTGTAATTTTTAGTAAAGGTGATTCATTGGTGAAAGTTCCCAAAGTTGGAAGGACTTTTGGAGCTTTTAGGTGTTTTGTTGTTATTTCGTGGGTCGCAATGAAACGAAATGACTTGGTCACGATGTTCATATTGGAAAGCGGGGAGTTTTATTTGAGCTTAGCGACTTACTAGTTATATGTTACATTTGTTTTCTAACCAGGGAAAAAGCTAAAATAAATATCCGGGTCTATTAATAACCATAACTATAGGTAGGTGGTATTAATCTATAATTTGATGTTGACTCAAGCCGATGGACCTTCAAGGTTGATTATAAACCACGTTGTTAAGGTTTTTAGTTGGAACTACCCGCTAAATTTGCACAAGTCCACGCACTCCAAAAAAAAAAAAAAAAAAAAAAAAAAAAAATGAACCCCAAATCTAAAAAAGCCAAAAAATAAATACAATAAAATAAATAAAAAGACTTGATACTACTTAAACATTATAATAATACTTTAATACATCATATGAGAGTCGCCATCCATTAGACACATGATCAAAATAGTTTTAGGATGCCTAATGGTCCTTAAATCACTAATATTAGTCTAAAAAAGCCAAAAATAAATAAAATAAATAAAAAGACTCCGATACTATTTAAACATTATAATAACAGTAATTCTTTAAATCTTCTAAGGGGAATGCAAGTCTCCTTTATCTCCTACTTTATTCCTACTTGCAGTTGAGGTGTTATCTAGAGCTCTGAATTCCCTATTTGATGATCATGACTACATTGGATATGGCATGCCAAAGTAGTCTAATCCACTTAGCCATTTGGCATATGCTGATGATACAATCATTTTTGCATCAGCACACCCAGAATCCCTACAGAGAGTTATGACACAGTGTTGAGAAGTTATGAGCAAATATCTGGACAGCTTATAAATAAAGATAAGAGCTCATATTACATGTATGCTAAAGTGGGCAATGAGATCATTCAATCAGTGGGAGACATTACTGGTTGAAAGGGGTCAGTTTCCATTAACTTACCTAGGTTGTCCTATTTTTCATGCTAGAAAAAGAAAGGAATACTACTCAGATCTGATAAAGAGAGTAAAAGGTAGACTGCATTCTTGGAAAGGTAAACTACTTTCTTTTGGAGGCAAATCAGTTTTGATAAAAAGTGTATTGCAAACCATGCCCGTTCACCTATTATAAGTCTTGGCACCTCCAAAATGTGTGTTGAATAAGCTACATAAGATTTTTGCCAGATTTTTTTGGAGCAACAAGTCTGAAGGTAGGAGTAGACATTGGATTGCCTGGAAGGATGTGTGTCTTCCAACCAAAGAGGGTGGATTGGGTTTTAAATCTTTATTTGATGTATCCAATGCTTTATTTGCAAAACTTTGGTGGAGATTCAGAACTTCAAATTCTCTATGGTCCAATTATATGTGGAATAAATATTGTAAGAAGGTGATGCCTAATCTGGTCCAGTGGAAAGGAGGAACTCAGGTATGGAAAAAGATGTTAGAAGTTAGAGAAGAGATGGAGCATTTTCATCAATAAAAGCAGGAACCACTAATGTGTGGTATGAAAACTGGACTAAATTGGGAGCTTTATATTATGTGGTTCCATCTGAATTCTCTATCAATGAGAATCTGATAGATGTTGCAGAATTAGTAGAGGATGGGAAGTGGAAGGACCAGCTTTTACAGCAATCATTTCCAAATGATATTGTGGAGCATATTAAGGAGGACATTCATATAGAGCAGTTACAAGGGACATGGGACATACCTTGGTGGATGCCAACTTGTACAGGTAAGTTTACAGTAAACAGTGCTTGGGAGATGATGAGGCAGAGAGGGGAGGAACTTGATGAGTATAATTACCTGTGGATAAAAGGGGTACCATTTAAGATATCTTTTTTTATATGGAAATTGTGGAAGCATATAATTCCTACAGATGATAATCTAAGAAGGATAAGGATCCCTATTGTCTCTAGATGTTACTGTTGTGACACTCCTCACCTAGAGACAATGCAACATCTCTTCTTAGGGAGCAATTTTGCAAAAAGAGTATGGGATTTTTTCATGCAGGTAGCAGGTATTCAGATGAACATGATTCAGATTCATCAAGTAATCAGGTATTGGTGGAAGGTAAATTGTGGGGAAAAGCTAAAACCTATTTTACAAGCAGTGCCAGCTATGATTACTTAGGAATTATGAAAGAGGAGAAATACCATTAAGCATGGAGGTAGGGTCAGCTTTAAGAGAGTGGTGCATGAAGTGAATAATCATGTATTTTATCTTGCAAGGATGAAATATCCATGGTTAAAGAATGTACCTTTTTTATGGCCAGAGTTAGTTGCTTTTCTAGAAAATTACCAACCTAGGATGATAACCAAGGTGGTATACTGGAAATTACCTCCTGACAGATGGTTTAAGTGTAACACTGATGGGGCATCAAGAGGTAATCCCGGTGCTAGCTCCTATGGTTTCTGTGTTAGAAACTGGCAAGGGAATCTGATTTATGCTCAATGTGAGGAAATTGGTGAGAACACTAATGTGGTAGCTGAAGCAAGGGCTATTTTGGAGGGGATGCAGTATTGTATTGATAAGGATTTACAACCTTTAATTCTGGAGACAAACTCTTTATTGCTTAAAAATGTTATGGAAGGGTTCTGGGCTGCACCTTGGTGTATTGCATCACATGTTGAAAGAATAAGGAGAATGAAGGAGCACTGTAATGTGGAGATTCAACATGTGTATAGGGAAGGCAACACTATGGCAGATTTTTTAACTAACATTGCTTTTGATTTTGCAGGTACATTAAAGTTTTATACTTTTTCTGAACTGCCTAGTGCAGGGAGGAAAATTCTCAACTTGGACAAACAACAAATGCCTAATTTAAGGATCAGGAATGCAAGGAACTGAAGCAACTATGGAGTGTAAGACTATATTGTGACTCAGGTATTGACATCTCTGCAATGTGTGGTATTAGCTAGGCTCATTCTATTGAAGAGATATCAATATCAGAGAATCATACAGAATTGCAAGTCCATATGTGGTTTTTTGAGTGTTTAAGGAGTTGACTACCTATGTGCTCTATTTTCTAAAGAGTCTATACAATTGTTTTACGAAGTAAGTGCTGTGATATTTAGTCCATTTTGAGTCTGGAGGTATACTCCTGATGATTTGTTAGCCAAGTCTCTGGTGAGAGGTTCAGGGACATATTTTTGGCGTCAATCAAAAATTCAAATGCTACTTACACAACACATACAAGACCCAGCTGTATAGAGGCTTTGGAAGCCTGATTAACCAAAGATGACGAAGTCAGATCGATTTTAGGAAGAGTCAACAACAACATATACGGAATTAAATTTGTAGGGGGATCTGAAATTAAACTCATGCTAACGGGATTCAAGAATCATTTTTATAGATTACATTTTTAATGTGAACATCCGAGGAAAAGGACAATTTAAAGAAGTACAAGCAGCAAAGGAGGTACCTGAGCTAAGAACCACTTGAAATTGAAGATGCTTTGCGGGGGAGTAGGTCGGATCTTCTAATCGGAGCTATGGAATCACTTGTGCGAAGATGAAATTTTGGCGAGAGGGGCAGATCTGCCGGTCAGAGCTCTTACAGAAGCTCATCGGTCTTGGTTTTTCTTTGAGTTTAATGTTTCTAGATCTATCCATTTTCTTTGTTGTTGTATTTCGTTTTGTTTTGTTTTTTTGTTGTGGACCCTCTATTCTATTAATAAAATATAGCCACCCATGTGGTGGTAATTTAATTAAAAAAAAATATATCATATGAGAGTGCCCACCAATTAGACACATGATCAAAATAGCTTAAGCACAAGTAATGGTAATCATATCACTATTATCCAATTAGTCTGATAATAAGTTATTGTTTTCAAAGCACAACCTTGTTCTAAGGACAGCATTACTTGTGCTTAAGGTCTTTTGATCATGTATCTAATTGGGGAGGCTCTCGTATGATGTATTAAAGTATTATTATAATGTTTAAATAGTATCAAGTCTTTTTATTTATTTTATTTTATTTATTTTTGGCCTTTTTAGACTAATATTAGTGATTTAAGGACCATTAGGTGTTCTAAAACTATTTTGATCATGTGTCTAATGAATGGGGACTCTCATATGATGTATTAAAGTGTTATTATAATTTTTAAATAGTATCAAGTCTTTTTATTTATTTTTTGCTTTTTTTAGATTTGGGGTTTGGGGTTAATTTTTTCTTTATTTTGGTCTTTGGACTTGTGCAAATTTAGTAGGCTTCTCGTTCCAATAAAAACCTTTATTCCCGTGGTTTATAATAAATCTTGAAGGTCCATCATAGACCGTCTCAATGAGTAATTATAGATCATAGTCGTTTACTATAGTTATGTTTACTAATAGATCCAACACACTTAGCTTTATTTCGACGGTTAGAAAACGTATTTATTACAATGGTAATAAAATAAAATGTTCTTAAATTTACAACGGTAACAATACACCCTTTCCTATATAAAACCGAATCAAAATTCAAACACCTCTATTGTCTCTTTTGTTGATCAAACACCTCCATAGTCTCTTTTCTTGATCAAACTCCACCATTATCTTTTTTCTTGATCAAAACACCCAAAATGTCTCAGCTATCCGAAACATCTCAACCATAAGATCCCGACATTTGTTTCTGTGGTGAATACACTGTCTTGAAGACATCACGCACCCCAAAGAACCCAGGTCGCAGATTCTTTAATTGTGCAGTTGGAACTGTAATTTTCTGATTCAAAATGTATGCGTTTTTTATATGGTTTCAGGACAAAAAACTCTAATTGATTGCTATTTGTTTCAGGAATATGGTGGTTGCGACTATTTCAGGTTTATTGATCCACACCCCAACAAAACATCAAAAAAATCTCAAATGAGCCCAGGTGGACCTGAGACAGCAACATCAAAAGGCTTAACCAAATCTGAACTGCAAAATAGGCTCAGAGAATCTTTAGAGAACGAGGAATTACTTCAGTCGTTGTTTAGAGAATCTGAAGAAAGAAGAATCACTTGAAAGTTATGTTGGGAGAAGCTGAAATTGAGATGGATGAAGTAAAACAGAGGTTAATGGTGGCTGAAGAGAAAGAGAATAGACTAACGATGCTTTTGTATGGTTTATTAGTGGTGTTTGCTATATGGCAATATGTAATAGGGTACGTAGTAGGACTGGGTATTTCATTTTGGTGTATGAAGAACTTTGGACAATATGAAGCGGGTTTTATTTATATGAAAAATATATGTGTTTGTCCTCAAGCGTTATAACATCTCTATTGAGTTTGTGTATAAACTTTATTCATAGTCGATAATAGTATATATAAACTCACAGTTGATGATAAACCATCATCGTAGCAGATAATAAGGTTTCATTTCGCCAATAGATAATTATATTAAGAAGTGACCATTACTTGTAAAAACAATCATATTTTAAGACATATAAGTTCACAAGGAAACAACACACTTGGATACACAACAGTCAGATTAATTGTTCGTTAAAAAATCATATTTGAAAACATCCAAAATATTATGCACATCCAAATTCAAAAGGCAACAACACAACTATATACAAAGGTTTCAATGATCTAACCTTCGCATAAATTAATCCAAAACAGTCAAAATTAATTGTTTGTTAAAACTGTCAGACATTAGTACTGATTGTTTGTCAACATCCACCACACACATTCAGCAAAAACTTAATTGTTTGTTACAACCCAAATAACCAAATTAGTTGTCTGAAGAACCATTAATCTGGGCGAGGACGCCTGACACAAATTTTTCAGAGTCAAACTCAACATCAGCTTGACTCGCCTCACTAGGATTCTTCTCATTAACCTTAGCAGGGACATCTGCTGCCTTCTTAGCTTGAGCAGCTGACATAGGGAGATAAACCTTCTCGACCTCAGCCTTCTCAAGTTTCTTGACTTCAGAAGCTGGTCAAGCGGCCTTAACCTTCTCAAGATCAGCACTAGTATTCCTCTCATTAACCTGGGCAGTTGGCACAGAAACTTCTGCTGCCTTCTCAACTTGAGCAGCTGGTCTAGGGAGCTCAGCAGTTGGGTCAGCACCTACATTCAACTTTTTGATAGCAGATGGTTCCATAGGTGCTTGTGCTACATTTTTTGGACATAATTAAAAGGAATGCAAATCGTATACAACACAATTACAACAAAAAAATTCAAAAAGTTCACCTTTCTCTTTGACAGTCTCCTGATTCTTCTTCTTCGCCTTCTTGCTCCTTCTAAATTTTTCTGCCTCCATATAAGCGAGAACAATATTCAGAGACTCCTCCATCTTCGCCAAATGCTGTTGCATAGCCCAAATGCTCTATCGGCATTGATAGGCCCCCACTTGGTGCGGCACGACCCTTAGAAGTCTCAATGCCAACATTACCACCAAAATCTTCTGATTGAATATCTTCCACATCATATGAGAGCTCCTTGGACTCCTTTTCAAACCTACTACAACGCTTCGAGGCATGATGAGTATCCTCATCAGAATTCTCCTTGGGCTCCTTTCTTAACCTACTAGGAGCCTTCGAGGCATTCTTTGATGTAACCAATACGGTCACGCCTTCCAATTCAATCTTCCATTTATCTATGAGGGGATCATCAACCTCATCATCAAATGACAAGAAGTCTTTCATGTAATCCTGCTCCACCTCATGCATTGTAGGGATGATGTAAGGGTGCACAACCTACAAATACGCAAAACATTAGCATTTAGTTTATATTTTTGCAAAAACATTGATAATAGACTCCAAATTTATACCTGTGAAATTCCCCTCCAATACTAAATGGATCACCTTCAGTAAATCTCTCCATTTTTGTGGTGTGCCACCTAAGAATTATAGGAATAGGCAGAGGAACCTCATCTGATTTGTCAGCTTGCAGTCCAAGTGCGGGGAAAGCTTCATAAGTCCAGACCTATAATAACACAAATAATCGCTCAGTGTAAAAATAAATAACACACAGTCTATAATCTACTATACCAGTGGTTTATAACATGTACCATGAATGCCTAGGGGAAGCCGTAGAGAGCATATGGTGGCGTCTTCTTATCAAGGTGGGTTTGGTGGTGCCTAGGAATATCTACCTTGTCCATCAAGTATTCCAAGGTCAGTTCAAAGGATTCCTTTCCCCAAGGATAGCTCTGGAAGAATTCCAAATCGTCAGCCATTTTAAACCAATCAGCGTCCACACCCCTGAACACATCTTTGACCATCAAAATTGTATGGAGAAACCACACAAGACAACATTTTAGCTTTTCTTCTTTTTTTAATCTAGGCCCTCTTATCGCCAACAATAGCTTGTTTGATGTAATCTTCTTCTTTTGAGTAACCTTTGCATAGAATTTTGTCCCTTTCTTAATTGCCCTGTCCTCTCTAGATTGGGAGGATAGGATCCATAATTTAACCTGGTGATCAACGCAAACTCCTTCAAGCCAAAACACGCAGGCTTGTCGTTCATAAGGAACCACATTTCATGTTTCTTTTTCTGGACCACGTGACGAAGAAGCATATAGTGGATCATCTATCCGTTGAAATTGATGAAGAACTTTGACAGCTTTCTAAAGTGACCAAAACAGGAACGCATCCACTTTTTCCTTAGTTTTTGATCTCTCAACACATTGTTAAATTCAACTAACAATGACAGCCTGCTCCTAACAGAAACTTTTGCTGCAAAAGATTCATAATCATCCAGCCAATTGATCAAGTCATACTTTTCAACGTTAATTGTCTTTGCACAATATGGCAAGGACAAAGGGTCAACATCTTCAGCAGCACTAGAGTGTTTTGAACCATGCTCAGATACACTCTCAACTCTACTATCAGCTCTATCTCCATCAACACTACACTCATCAATGGGGTCTGAGTGGGACGCACTCTCAGCTTCTGCACTTCTTTTTCTTTTTCTATCTCGGCTAAGTTCTTCACCTCTTCTATTTTTGTCCTTACGATTCGCATTAGAACGAGTTTCAACCATAGTACAAGAACGGGGGAGTATTTTTCCTACTTTGTCTCTACACCTAGGCATTTACATGATCTATATACAAATAATAGAGACGTTGATCCACCACGATATAACAATAATCTACCAAAAGTTTATTAATAGACCATATATAATTTCAAAAAAGCAAAAACAGAAAAACAAAGATCGAAACAAGCAAAATAAGTATAAATAACACATTTCGACGAAAAAACAGGCAAAACAACAAAGGTTTTGAAAAAAAAAAGCAAATCTTTATGAACACTAGTTTTTTATCAAGATCAAAAAAAGAAAAAAAAAATTAGGGCAATATGGAGCTCAAAATGCTCCGACGGAGTTGCAGAGTTAAAGAAATTACTTGTTTACGACGGTCAAGGCGTATTGGAGCTTGGGGGAGAGGTGGAAGTTTGAGAGTTCCAAGCTAGAAAGAGAAATAAAGAAGAGAAAGGGACGGATGAGAGAGAGGGGGTGTTTGTGTATTTTATTAGAAGTCAACTGGACTTAAGTGCATAACTTAAAACTTTCAATCTTTTTAAAATTATGAAAAGTACCCCATTCTCATTTTTCTAAACCCTAATACCGAAAAATAATTGAAAAAGAAAATGAATGGCCATATTCCTAATTAAAACTTAGAAGTGGCCTTCTATACAAATCTTCTCGAGTAATTGTAGTTTTATTTTACAAATTCTTTCCAACATGACCCAATTTTTATTAAGATGTCGAGTCAACATCCCTCTTTTACGAAAGAGAAAAAGATTATATTTTCCTCTATACTATTCAAATTCGAATAACTTTGCTCTTCTTCAAAATTTTCTGCATAACTCTCGCTATTAGAAAACATGAATAAAAGTGTACTAGTTATGTTCCCTCCGATTCTATTTACTTGTTACTTTAATCTTTTGATACCCTTTAGAAAACATGAATAATAAAAGTTATTTGATTAAATTGGTATTTATTTATTCTTTGATCTCTCATTTTATTTACTTCTTGCTAGAACATTTATTAGAATAGTAACGCTAAAATAGGAAAAAAATATTTTATTTTTTATTTTTTAAGACGTAAACTATTTTGGGACGTCAAACACGGACACAAAGTAGAGAAATAAAAAATTGGAGAACAAGTATTGAAGAAAGACCTACTACAAAATTCTCAACGGAAAACTAGCTAGTATGAACGTAACGTAGATAGAAATCAAAGACTGAACTCACCAACCCATTTAGCTGGTCAAAGCATATAAATATTATTCATACAGACTTTTGCTAATCCATAAGTCAAAGAACGAAGTGTACTACTAATTCCTCAATGTCCTCTTACATTTGCAGCCAAATGAATAAAAGTACCACAAGTTTTTTCGTGAATAAACATATATCTGCGGAGTTTGTACAAAATAAATTATTAGAACAGGTTCACAACTAATTACTCCCCATAATATGCCTATCTATCTTACATCACTGCAGGACACTGAGGCAATACTAGGAGATCCGGATTAAAATATTAATTATTTTCGAGAGCAAAATAAAGTGGCTGACTTGCTAGCTTATAGGGACGGGCTCAAAACTGGAAAAAAAAAAATGATGTTCATACATTTAGCTGACAAATTACCAAGTAATGGAATGAAAAATTGAGTGAGAGAGTGGGGTGGCTGTTGACTGAGACATTAGGAAGTCAACCAGTTGACTATTTACTACTCCGATGATAAATATTCATTCATTCTAAATCAAAGGTCTCGGATTCGAGCCTTACCTCTATTATGGAACACTCTAAACCCTGAATGCAAGATTTTACGGCGGAAATCAAAATTTAATTGGATACTAATAAAGATACTGAACATTGAATGGAAACAAAAAAGACATTAGAAAGTAGGTTTAAACCCTAGAAGGGGGTTCACTAGGACCCCGCCTTGTCAGGCTGTCTTCCAATAAATCTAATTTTCTTTTTTGTCTTTCTGATCTCATGCTTGGAAATTTTATAGTACTTGAGTAATTTGTAGTGTTATTTGCCAACTCTGTTCCAACAAAATGACCCAGTTTTCCTTAAGATGTCGAGTCAACATTCCCTCACCCTTTAAAGAGTCAAGATCCCTCTCTTACGAAAGAGAAAAAGATTAAATTTTCCTCTATCCTATTCAAATTCGAATAGCTTTGCTCTTGTTCAAAATTTTGTATAATATTGCTGTCGCTGTTAGAAAAAAGAATTTTGTTTTTGAACGATTATTAATGCATGTGTCAGGTTCACATCCATTTTATGTTAGAACTCCGTTAATATGAGATAATTTGTTAACTCAAACAATATAAATAGACCAAAAGCGTAACGAAAGACAAAACTGAACAATTTCAACTACTATATAGGCAAATCTGAGTCTTTTCACTTTGCGAAATAAAGTTATGTAAAATAGGATTACTATATCCTAATCATTATTTGAATACGAGATTATTATTTTTTTTTAAGAAAAAATGTAGGAATTAATAATACAGCCCCTTCGTCAATAAAGAATTACTTCCTCCGTTCATATTTACTTGTTCAGGTTTGACTTGACACATTCTTTAAGAAGCAATAAATAAAATGATAATTTTACTATGTCACTTCTAATTATTATATGTTGGGAAATGAATTGAGAATAATTATAGCACTTAATAATAAGGGTAAAATAGATATAAAATGGTAAATTATCTCTTGATTTTTCAAACTGGACAAATAAAAGGGGACATCTATTTTTGATATAGTGAACAAGTAATGGAGGGGCGGAGGCAAAAACTTTTTTAGAAAGAGAAGCTCCAACTTCTCTCTTACTTTCCCCTTTCACAATTTGACAATTAACTAGTCGTTATTGAAATAAACTTACAAATCTTTTCCGATGGGGTTGCCAACCGGCGAGCCTCCATCAACATCTGCACTTTCGAATAACACTAATCAGCTGCAACCTTCGAACCTAGAGAGCAATTCAACCATTTCCATGTCCTACGCAACCACGCTCACTGATTCCCCCAGTCTAAAAATGAATTTTCCTCACCGGGAATCTGAATTGGTAACAGCCAGAAAAACAACCCACAATGGAATGCGGGCCTTGATCTTCAAAACTAGAGATTACTATGGTGCCATGGCATCTCCATGTCGAAGAACTATAGTGGGTAGATACTTAAAATCAAGATCTCAGATCGACACCATCAGATCCAAATTCTCTGAAAAGTTTCCATTAAAGGGGTCGGTGAAGATAGGGTTCTTCGACAACTTCAACATATTTTTGACATTTACCAATGATGAAGACTTCACAACCATTCTTTACAGAAGGGTGATAGAACTAGATGGCTTTCAGATCTGGCTTCAGAAATGGACGCCGGACTTCAAATAAGGATATTCCAATTGTCCCAATGTGGATTCTACTTCCAGGTTTGCCCTTTCATATGCATAATTGGCATTATGTCAAAAAAATTGCCGAGGAAGTAGGAATACCTATAGAAATTGATGTTGCTACTAAAAATATGAATAGGCTAAGTATGGCCAAGGCTAGAGTTGAAATTGATTTATTAAAGCCGTTGGTTCATAATGTTTGGGTGGGTACTGAAGATGAGAATATCCTATTAAAATTGTAAACATTGTAGAAAGCTTGGCCATGATGTTGGTAACTGTAGGATTCTCGAGAAGAAAAAGGAGTTTGAAAATCAAGAAGCGCATGAGAAAATCCCACATGAAAAGGAGATATTCAATAAGCAGAATAAGGGGGAAGGAAGAAATCAACAGGGGAAAATTCAGCAAGATAAGCATAACAAAGAGGATGGGAACAACAAGCAAACTGAAAAAGTTGAAACTAAGGCTAGAGGAAGAGAAAAATTGAATGCTCAATTGACAATCCAAAGAGGAACAAGAAGAGGGAGAAGTGAATCCCCAAAAGGCGTGTATGTTCCAAGAGGGGCAATTTTTGGTGTTGACAAACCACACCCCATTTCTGATAATACCAGCAAGCAAATGCATAAGGACAGTAACAATGAAACTGGAAAGGGGAATAAAGATTCAGTAGAGAATGAAGCTGGAAAAAAAAAGACTCTTCAGAGAATGAAGCTGAAAAAGAGAAGCAAGACTTATCAGAGAATGAAGCAGACAAAGAGAAGAAAGAATCTTCAGAGAATCAGAACAGTGCCGAGATGATCAATAATAAACAAGATAAGGGATTCCCGAGGGACAACAAAGCCTCAAAGGAAAACCAAGAAATGCATCAGGAACAGAAAAGCAGTGAAAAAAAAGAAGAAAAGGAAAGACGTGTGATAATGATCAAATATTCCAATGAGCTACAAGTTGACATCTTTGGAGGAAATGGGAAGAGGTTCCGATAAGACATTCAAAAAATAAATCTGGGAATAAAGTAGGAAGTAGAGAAAAGGGCACTATCAATGAACAAACAACGTCCATCACCCAGAATAGCTTTGACAAATTAATGGAAGAAGCTAAAATTCAAATCGCTGATGTTAATAAAGATGGCAGATTGTCACACCCCTACCAGGAGTATGACGGGCTCCGACCCGTAGGCCGGGAACCACCTGACTTATCCGTTACTTTAAATATTATAAACCATAACTCAAAGAACACCTGCACACAGAAAAGGCCAAACATGGAATATCCGATCATTCAGCACATATGTTCATATGCAGACCGATAAGATCACCACAACATAACGTATATCATAAAGCCGGCAAGACTAACAGTAAAGTATCAATAGCTCAATATAAGGCCGACAAGGCCACCCATATATTATACAACAATATGAACCGATGGAGCTATAAAACATCTAACTGTACACACACGTCTACGAGCCTCTACATAGAATACAAATGATCATAAGGGCAATACCAAATAGAAAACCTACGGGTCTGATTCGTCTCCCTGCCTACCTGCGGGCATGAGCGCAGCGTCCACAAGAAAGGACGTCAGTACGAATATGTACTGAGTATGTAAGGCATGAATAACAACATAATATAGATATGAAAGGTAACGTGAAATAAGAGAGATAACATGTACATCTGTATGCCTCATAAGGCAGTGTCATGCATGCTTAGCCTTTTAAAAAAAAAAATATTTATACATATATATATATTACCATGCCCGGCCATTAAGGCTTAGTGTCATATATATAGCATCATGCCCGGCCATTAAAGCTCAGTGTTATATATATAGTATCATGCCGGCCATTAAGGCTCGATGTTAAATATATAGTATCATGCCCGGCCATTAAGGCTCGATGTTATCATCATTAGCCCCCGTCCGGGGCAATATAATAACATGCCCACTGCAGTGGTGTGTACATCTACGTGCCATGCCCCACCGACTATAGCGCAGCGGGGTGTGAGAAAATACATACATATATATATATATATATATATATAAAGCATGCATGAGAGCCAAATAAAAGCTACGACTCTATCGGAGTGACGTAAGGTCGGTAACCTCCGATTTATATTATGGAGCAATCATCATCGCTATATCTCACCTTAAAGGAACAATTATTATAAGGTGAGATCAACAACAATGAATAAAATCGAAATAATCATGAAATAAGCTCAATAATCTCATAAAAGCATTGATCTCATAACTTGAGACTTTTAACCATAAAATCATCATCATCATAATCATCATAGAAAATATTCTCATCTTTGACATCATCATTATCATCGTAAAAACATGTTCATCATTTGTTATCATAAGAGCTCACGAATCTTAATCATAAATCTTTGGTTTGGAAAATACGGCATTTTGGAAAACATTTATGGATTATCGGGAAAGGAATCATGCATTGGAGTCATAAACTTCTAACTTTTAAAAACAAAGAAGTTATGGAAACATTTATAAAATCGTACCATAGGAATCATGCCTTTGAAAGAAAGGGACGAGCCTCAACATACCTGGAAGATAATTTCTCTACTTCCAACTTACTTCCTGTCTTGGAATTCACTTAAGATCATTCGTAGCCTCATAATCTACATATACAAACATTCATACTATTGTTAGGCTCATCGTCATACGCTCGTCTTAAACCCTTAATTTAAATCCATTTAGAATCCACGAAATTCGGCGCATCTCCCCCGTTTATATGCCTAGCCTAAAATCATAATATCAACAACCAATCAACAACAACAATACCAACATCATCAACACTATTATCCATACCAATATATTTCCTAAAACATCTCACACGTTGTTTTCCAAATTTCTCAACTAACCAACTTGTGATACAACTATTTAATAACTTTATTTCCGTAAAGTTTTAAATTAATACCAATAAGGAGAGATTCATACCTTTTCCTTGTTAGAACAATAATATCTCCAATATCCACCTTGAATCCAAGCCAAAATATACCGCAAAAAGATACTATAAGCGCGACTACACGTTGCCTGGACCTCGATTAATATTCCGTCACTTGAAATTACTCAAAATCCTCACTTTTATGAGGTAAATATGCTCTCTTTTGCTTGCTGATTTTTCTGGAATATTTGGGAGATTATTATGACCAAAAAGAGGGATTTTAACCCTTTTATAGGTGGGTAAAGTCGGTGGCACTGTAGCAGTTACTGTAGCGCGCATTTCTGCTCTGTTAGCCTAACTTGTAACGTCCATAATTCTCTACTCTGATATCGTATCGATGAGGGGTTTATTACGTTGGAAACTAGACTCGACGAACTTCATTTTAGGCTTTTGAAACACCTTAAAACTCCTCATATACCTGGAGATATACCCCTCCAAAGTTGACCCAAAATTCTGTCCTTAACTCTGCCAATGTTTTTCAAATTTCGACAAACTTATTTTCGTTGATTTGCTTGGTTATGGAATCTTCCAAAACTCCCCCTACATGATATTTATCATTTATTATACTTGATAATGGTCATGTTCTTGTGTTTCAAGATTGTCCTTCCTGGTTATGACTTACGAGATCGTAATTCATCCTTTACTTCATTGTTACGTACTTCCCATGGCTTGCACCTTCCAAAACTTCATGGGACGTCTCCGATACTCCATTACTACGATGATGTACGTGGAATGCTCATGCTCTGAAAGTGCGGGGTGTAACATTCTCCCCCTTTCAAAAACATTCGTCCTCGAATGTTGAGGTAGAGTTCGCTCTGAGGTAGATGTCAATGTTCTTACCTGTATTTGTCGGTATTTACTTTACTTACTTGTAATCTTACTTGATCATTTAAAACTGAACTTATCCGAATTACGCAGTTTATCCTTCTTCTTTTATAGCCGAAATTTAAGCCCGTACTCAAGGTCGCCCCTTTTCTAATTATCTGTCTGTCTACTAACTCTTCATGCTTTATCGTTCTCATTGTCTCTTCAGCCTCCGTCGTTTATATTCTTATATGCTCTTTTATCCAGTGCTACCATATACTTTTATCCAATTATATCCCATCTTCTTTTTATTCAGAAATTCTTGTTCTCTTCGATTTCCACGTACCTTTCTTACGTTTTACAGATATCCCAGGCCTTTGTCTTCTTGAATTTTACTTATTCTTATTCTTCCTCCCTTAAAGATAAATTCAAGACTTGTCACATTTTATCATCTTTTGCTTTTTATAGACGTCGAATTAATCTTCGCGGTACTTTATCTTTCAACTAGTTTAACACTGAAATGTCTCGCTTAATTTCTCTGTCCTTTAATTGGACTTCTGGCACTTGGATAACTAATGGTAATTCTTGTACTTATATCAAAACATCTCAAACCTCTTCTTTAATGATTCCTTTCCTTCAATTTACTCTTAAAATTTTTTTTTATCCTTAGTTCGGCTAATAACTTAGGGGTGAATTCAAAATTTTGTCAAAGAATAACCAAGATTCCTAGTCATGCAGCGAATTCGAATCTTTTCATTCTTTCCTTTGTCTGTAACCTTCATTCATCCCTTTTTCCAATATGATCCATCATGTTGCTTGTTCCACGAGGTCTCATTGTCACCCGCTTGTTCCAATCAAACGTGATATCCTTTGATCATTCCCTTTGAGGTTCTCCTTCTACTTTTAATCTTTTCCTGACTCTCACTTAATAAGTCTTTCGCATAGTTTGACGCACTTATCTGTCATTTCGGTTTATCAATCAAGCGGATCTCTTAATTCCTTAAATGTCCATCTCCTTTATTTATATCCTTGAATCCTTTTCCTACGATCTTATCTTCATCTACTTCTATGACTTCACCTTCCGTTGACTTAGTCCCTCCTGTTTCGAAAGCCCTCATTTCTCTCGCTAGTGGACAACTTTTCTTATTCACGTGGCACTTTTCCTTGCTCGCTTCTCTAGTGCTACTTTAGATTATCCCTCTTAGTACTATTCGATTTTACATACATATCATCTCATCTCCTTTTTAATTCTTTGGTCGGACTCCTTAATTCCTTGCATTGTCATCATAGTTCCACCTATGGTAGCGCCCAGATGGCTTGCAATAGAATTTCCTTGCTAATGGCTTATTATTCTCATTAATTACTTTACTTCAGATTACTCATCCAATGCGTCAAAAATACTATAGCCAAGAAATTTATATTCAAATGGGACTCAATTCGACCCATACAACAACCTCAGCATCATCCCTTATACACATGTATACAGCATTTTCTTATCACCGTCGTTATCTCTCATCACAAGATTATACTTACAACATACTAATGATCATATCTCAAGCTAATCCATTATTCAAAATATTTTCAAATCCATGTTTGAATCTTTCCTCCAATTTCCTCTCCTCCAATCTTAACATCATTACAAAATAACTTATAAGCATGAGACTAAAATAAAATCTTACACTACTAAAAAATCAGCGTTTAGTGACGGAATATTAGCGACAGACCATATTCTGTCGCTAATTAACGACGGATTAGCTACGGATTTCTCATTTTGTCGCAAGAAAAGCAACTAAAATTTTATCTCATTATATAGTGACGGATTAGCAACGAAAATCGAGTTTCGTTACTAATAATTAGCGCGAATTTTTGGCGCATTAAATTTCACTACAGATTTAGCAACAGAAGAGGCGCGACAAATTTTATTTTTAATTAGCGACGGATTCAGCAACGAAATATCCGTCGCTAGGCCTTTAATTTTTCTAGAAAAAAAATATATATTTGCAGCAACGGAATATTTTGTCGCAATATTAATTATTAAAAGAAATGAATGTATTATTTAGCGACGGAATATAAAATCCGTCGCTATTCCGTCGTTAAATGTAAAAAAAAAAAAGGATATCTCCCAGCTAGGGTACACATTATTTCATTTCCAAACAAAGCGACCAACACGGATAGAGAGATAGGATGCTGCGAAATTGCTAACATAGAGAGAGAGAGAGCACAATATAGATCAAAATAATGTGAATCTAGGGTTTCTATTGTGTTTTTCTCTTCTTCTACTGCAACTTTTTTCTAAAGGAAAGGTATGTTTTGATTTTCTATGTTTTATGGGCGAGTTTCTTTCTTCTTTATCTCCTTCTTTGTGTTTTCGACATTAAATCTAAAACGAAATTAAGATATCGTGTTTTCTTGCTTATTATCTAAAGGACGAGTATCTTTAAGTGTTTTTTTGGGCTAAAATCGAAGTTGGGTGTGTTGAAAACGTTGGGTTTTATAATTTATTTGAAGGTTAAGTGTTGGGAATCTCTATTCGGCCAAAATCGATGAAAATGGAAATTGAACCTTTGTTTGTGCTAAATCTTGTAGGATAATATTATTTGGTGGTTAAAGTTTGTTTTAATTCGTTGCATGTAGAAAAAGCTTGAAGAACTCAACATTCTTTATATTCTCGTGATTTGAAATCGAGTGTTAGTGATTTGGGTTTCTTACTCATTTTTGGTTTCGAGTTTGTCATTTTTTTTTTTTAACTAAAAGGTGAATGATATTTTTGTTTCAATAAGTTATTTGAGCTTGTTCTCTCTCTTAGCAACATTTCTCATTAGCAAAATGTATCGTTTTGTAGCAAATCTTGCTTCCAAAGTCGGAGTAATATTCACATTTTATAACTTGGATTTTTTCTACGTTAGAAAAATGTATTCTTTATTACTTTTAAGAAATACCCATTTTCTTGTTTTTCTTTTTTGTGTTAGAAAAATGTAATCTTTATTACTTTTAACAAATACCCATTTTTTCTTGTTTTGTACGTAGTGGCAAGAACCAACACCCAACAAGTGAGTACTATTTTGCAAGATACTTTTTTTTTTTTTGGTATAGATCAAGAAGATTTGTATTTTGGATTGTGTTGTTTATAAATGGTTTTGTTAGATTAGTGGAAGGTTAAATTGGGGTGAAATCGCAAAGGATATTGATTTGGTGTTAAACTCGAGGAAAGTTCAAGGTATTGTAGAACGTTTTTAAAGTACAGGGGCC
>NC_081349.1:44326504-44361935 GCF_029784015.1 Lycium ferocissimum
TAAAAAATTTTTCCCGGCCCCCCCCCAGGGGGCCCGTTTTGATCAACCCTCGAATAATAGTTCTCCACCTTCTTATCATTCGCCTATCTTCTTTTCACCGGATTCAACCGTTTTGGTCAATTCACGAGCATTCTTTTCAATTCGATATTTTGCCCGGGAGTCCATCGTTTACCCCGTGCGGACCTCGCCTTTCTTCGCATCTTGGGTCGGTTACGCCGTGTAACATCGAGTGCCTCGATTCCGATTTTCAGCTTGCACTATGATCTCTTCTTGGGCTCAGAATCGAGCCACGGCCATATCTAACCGGTTCGGAGCCGCCGCGACGCTCCGTTATCCTCACCGACCGGCATATTTCCCACCGACGAATCGACTTGAGCCGGATTAACGGGGGGGGGCGTAGGGGGTCGTGGTGCATCACCGCCGTCATGCTCGTGATGGCCTTCCCACTTGAAGTTGACGAGAATGTGAATCCGACATTTCCCGTATACCGAAATCAAACCCTAAAGAACAAAGTGTAAAATATCGAGTTCGGGAATACGTATTATATTGAACCGTCGCTAATATCTAAGGCTCCCAATTGGGCGCTAAATCGTTTAACCCTAAATATGTAAGCGATTAAATTTATACGTTGGCACAAAAGATATACAAACTAAATTCAATCAAGATTTGAAAGGCAGACATACAATGAATGGTCAAAGAAATCAAATCTAACCAAACATAGGGTTCACGGGACCTCGAGCCGTGGAGACCGAGGTCAATGTCTCTTTATCACGGGCTTGCAAGGAATGTAAACGAAACAAAACTTATGAACAAATGGGAACAAAAGCTATATTCTTTATGATTATTGATCTCAATAATCTCTCTATTCTCAATTAAACCCCATTCTCGAAGATGAGGCCTCCCCTTTATATAGAGAGGAGTTATAGACCTAGTACAACTCTAAATAAAGCAAATAATCTGTTGATTGTAATGTGTCGCCGGGATTGGCGCCGAATATCCGGCGGGGGCGGATATTTTGGCCTCTCTTCCGTTATGGCAGCGATAGTCCTTCCATTATCCCCTTGCACACAAATCCGTTCTCGAGCTCTCGATCCACAGGCGATGCTCGGGTTTCGCCCGAGCGTAATCGTTATAACGGGAAACCGAGCATGGCCTTGTCCTCGGTTTTTCCCGTATACAATATCATGTAAAACAACACACACGTTTACATAATACGCACCACATAACTTAAGGAACAAGTGAAATACGGCATAGGTGTGACATTCTTTGACTTAGCTTAAAGTTTAACCGATAGTCGAAATGTAAAATGCAAGTAAAAGCACGGCAACATATCCTCCCACTTTTTTTGCAAAATTAATTATTAGCCTCAATGTAAATTATCTACACAATTATATGACTACACCTTTAACATATGCATTGTCGGACGTATATTATTAACTTGACATTTTTTTTCTTAAGATCTAGTTTAATTTAACGGTAAAGAGTATATATCCGCTATTGTTTTTAAGATGTGATCATAAAGATTAGAAGGTTACTTGATTAGCGAGGCTCTTATTCTTTATTTTCTTTTTGTTTTTCCTTTTGATAAGAGCTAACCTATAGTATACAAGATGACAATGTGAATTGTCCAATTATAAGTCATAGTAAAAGATCTATCAATATTCTCGCAACGAGGAAAAGAATTTCTTGAATCGTGTCACTTGACATATTTGAAAAGAATTAATCCTGCAGTCCTAATTTATGTGATGGTGTTTGACTGGGCACGGAGTTTAAGAAAGATAAGAAGACTTTTGAAACCTTTGGTCTAAAATAGTCCTAGATATTTATATGGCTATAAATCATCTCATTTAGGGTAAAATAGACATTTTAAAGTTAGTTGTTACTACTAAATATAAAACGGTGTCATTCTTTTTGGGTCTAACTAAAAAGGAAAGAGTATTACATAAATTGGAACGAAGGAAGAATTTATTATGGGCACTTGATGCTGAAATTCATCTTAATGCTAAAGGTCTTGAATACTATACAAGGAAATGAAGTATCAAGTCAGGATTAAGTGAAAGCCAAAAAGAAACACTTTTGAAAAGTAAATTATTATCCTTGTCTCTCTCTAGAAAATTACTCTCAACGGCTCTTTAAGAAAAACAACTGTAGGCCACACGCCTCCCGATGGAACCGCCGGACGGTGCCACTCCGGCGCGTCTGGATGCTCAAACTCATCCTAACAACACCACGAACAACACCCACGAACGAATTGCTGAGAAAACTTCGTATGCTACCACAATTTCCACACCCCCTTCTTCTTCCTTGACCCCTACCCGACATGGGAGGGAAGCTATTCAGGCAAAACAAACCACCCACAATTGTGTTCCGGCAATTATTTTCAAAGGCCCTGAATACTATGGCCACATGGTTGCTGAATGTAGATTCACCATAGTTGGGCGATTCCTAAAACCTAGGCCCCAAATTGACCGTCTCCGATCAAGCTTCAAAGAGCTGATTACACTAAAAACGACGGTAAAAATTAGAGTCTTCGATACCTTCAATGTCTTCATCGACTTCTACAACGAAGAGGATTTCAACTCCGTATGGTTTAGGAGAGTGATTGACATCGAAGGCCAACAGATGTGGCTACAGAAGTGGTCTCCGGATTTTAAGCCGGAGGAGGACCTGCCAGTTGCTCCGGTATGGGTTCTCCTCCCCACTCTCCCATTTCATCTCCACCACTGGCATTACTTGAAACAGATTGTTAGTAATATTGGAACTCCTCTTGAACTTGACATGGCCACCAAAAGCAGAACAAGGCCGAGCATGGCCAAGATTAGGGTCGAGATAGACTTGTTTAAAACTCTTTCGGATAAAGTATGGATTGGTATGGAATATGAGAATGCCCCTCTTAAAGGCTTCTACCAAAAGGTTGAATACGAGGGAATCCCCAAGTATTGCAAACATTGTCAGAAGCTGGGTCATGTGTTAGCTAACTGTAGGGTCCTTGAACGGAAACAGGCTGCTCAAACCAAAAATGAAGATGCTAATGTGGGCAACAATATCCGTGAAAAGCAATCCAACCGAGATGAAAATGTTAACAAGGTCCAGCCTGTGATGCAAAATATCAACAACAACACAAATACTGTCTCTAACCACAAGGAGGGGGATCAACAAAGAGACAAGAACACCAAAGGTGAAGGGAACAGTGTGCTCAGGTAGTTGCCTCTGATGCAAAACCTGGAAAGAGAAAAAAAATAGACAAAAAGAGTATGCCCACCAGAAAACCTAGTGTTCTTCTGAAGATTATTCAGTCTACTAAAAAGAAGAACAAAAAGAGGAAGGCTCGGAAGATCCAAGAACAAGGTCAATCCAGCCAAGAACAAGGTCAATCCAAAGAAAGAACGTAATGAAGCTTGGAATTCTAAGTCACACTCCATTACCGATGCCGAGGACACAACAGTAGATCGTGGTCCTTGTCTCAATGATGGTAGAACCAGTGATCAAGACAGCCTCAATAATATTGTGCAGGTATCAAGCAATATGCAGGCTATACGACAAGGAGATAACGAACACCTTGGAGTACAGACCACACAACTTGAAGGGGAATCTGCTAGGGTCCCTCCCGATATAAGGAACCTACCAGCTATTAACCTTGTTATGGATCTTGATGCTGGACCAATTTTTAATGGTGTTACGGAGGAGGATGCCCTTCAAGATCCTCAGAAAAATGGAAACAACAAGAAGGACTTACAACAAAAGGAATCACAACAAATACATTGTCAGCAGCAGATTGAAGTTACCTCTCCTAGCAGAGTGGTTATCATGATACAGGAAGATCAGCTCCAAACTGCAACAACAGACAAAGACAACAACGATGGTTTTTCCCCGGTAGTGAAAAGCAAGTCCAAACAGAAAAAGAACAACAAGAAGAACAAAGGCAAACATAACTCCTCCAAGAAGGGAGGAAGCACAACCGACTCCCTTGTTCATGATCTGGCCCATTTTCTCGGAACATCGAGGGGTTAAGTCCAAGAAATCCATACAAAGACTAAAAACTTATTTACATCAACAAAGGGATCTCACGGTACATGGAGCCCTTGTTAGCATGAACAAAATCAACGGACATGAAGTATCTAGGATATCAACATTGTATTTCCAATCCGAACGGCCAAATATGGATATTTTGGAATGGCGATCACCAAAGCATGGTGGTTGATAGCATCGACCAAAGAAATTACGATTAAAAAGTTCTATAGTCCCTTAAATTATGATCTGTTTATCACCGCTGTGTATGCTAAATGCATCTCGAGTGAAAGACAAGATCAGGTCCGACCTTATCAATGTTCATCATAAGATTCAAGGTCCTCGGTGCATGAGGCGACTTCAATGTTATTCCGGATCCGTACGAGAAACAGGGGTGGTAAACCCTGCTGTGACGGGTAACAGCTTTGAATTCAAAGACCGTGCGGACGCTTGTGGGTCACCGATCTTGGCTTCGTAGGTCCAAAATTCACTTGGTGTAATAACAAAACCAAGGACAAGAATTTGGAAGTCAATTGACGAATGTTTATTAACGATGAATGGGCCTTTACCTTTCAAAGACAATCAAAAGCATCTTCGAGGATTGGTGGTCGTACCATGCACCCCTTCTTACTACATGCCATAATGATCCCGAGGGAGGTACAAAATATTTTCAATTCTTAGATTTTTGGGCTGACCAACCTACGTTCACTCAGCTAGTACAACAGTCCTGGAATACCAACATCATTGGCAATCCCATGTGGAGACTTCAGTCCAAGTTGAAAATTCTTAGTAAGAACCTCCGCACTTGGTCCAAAGAGGTCCATGGGCAACGTATATGACCAAGTAAAAGACCTGGAGGATAAGATGCATCATTTGGAAGAACATGATATTAACCAAAACGAACTCGTCTGCTGAGAAGAGTTTAACAAAGGGTAGGCTGAATACACTAGATGGATGGGTCTCCAAGAGTCCTTACTTAAGCAGAAATCTCAAGTTGACTGGTTTGAGGAAGGTGACTGCAACACAAGATACTTTCATAGTGTCATTAGAGAGAGGAGAAGGAAACTTCATATTCACACTATCAAAGATCATCACAACAAATGGATTCAGGGAGATGACAAAATTGCGAATGCTGCTGTACATTATTTTGAGCATCTATTCAATATTCCTCACCATTATAACGACACCAACATTACTGATTGTATACCGGAGATAGTCACTGCTAAGGATAATAAAATCCTTACCTCTATCCCTGATATGGAGGAGATTAAAAATGTTGTCTTTAGCTTGAGTGCTTCTAGCTCGCCGGGGCCTGATGGTTACAATGGTACTTTTTATCAGAAGTGTTGGAATATCATTAGCAATGATGTCAAGGACTTTGTTCAAAGCTTCTTTCATGGCAAAAAGCTTACCAAATTCTATTCTCATACTTGCCTGGTGCTCATCCCAAAAATCACACCCCCTTCCGGATCTTCGACCCATAACTAACTTTTCTTGCAAAATTATTTCTAAGATTCTCGAATATTAGCCCCATCTTTGGATAAACTAATTTCGAGAATCGAGTGGATTTATCGGGCAAGCTTATCACAGAAACATTTTACTTGCTCAAGAGATTGTTCATGGCATTAAGAAGTACAACAAGGCGGAACATGGTTATCAAACTAGATATGGTAAAGCTACGATAGGATGTCATAGGACTTCCTTATCGCGGTTATGAAAAAATTTGGGTTCTACCGATAAATGGCTAATGTTTTAACTTACTAAGTATGGTATTTTATTATTATTATTAATGGCAACAGGAATGGCTTCTTCACATCCACCCAAGGTCTCAAACAAGGTGACCCTCTTTCTCCTTCTCTTTTCATTATAGGTGCAGAGGTTCTTTCCAGATCCCTCAACAGGCTCAATCAAAATGACCACTTTAGTCCATTTACTATGGACACGAGAGGCCCCATTATCAATCATCTTGCCTATGCGGATGATATTGTTATTTTCTGTGGGGGAAACAATAAATCCATAAAGCTAATCAAGCACCAGATCCAGAGGTATGAGAGAGCATCAGGACAGAAAATCAACGACAACAAATGCTTCTTCCTCACTGCTCCTAATACTTCCATTCGCCTCAGAAGGATGTCGACTTTGTTACACCTCATAGTCGTGTACGTGAAATCTATGTTGGTTAAGTCTAGACGTGGCGTATTCTCTCATGGTTACATGAGGTTTGAGTTCATATAATAATCTATGGAAGACTCGGGGACCAAGCAAATCAAGGAAATTAAGTTTGTCGAAAAATTTGAAACAGATTTTGAGTCAACTTTGGAGAATATCTCCATGTGTGTTAGGAGTTTTAAGGTATTTCAAAATCCTAAAATAAAGTTCGTCAAGTCTAGGTTATAATGCAACAAACCGCTCATCGATAGGATATCGGAGCAGAGAATTATAGACGTTACAACCGAGTGATGAAGCATCGAGTACAAGCTACAAAGATCACATACGTTAATGCTACGATCGTAGCTACGAGCGCCGCCTCAGCCCCTATATAAAGGGTTAAAACCTCATTTTTTTCATCCAAAAACTTCTAAAAATTTCCAGAAAATTCAGCAAGTGAAGAGGCTCTTACATCACATAAAAAGTGAGGATTTTGAGTCAATTTCAAGTTACGGCGTATTAATCAAGGTCCTGACAACGTGTAGTCTTGATTATAATTTCATTCTGTGTGGAGTTGGCTTGGAAACAAAGTAAATATTGAAGATTTTGCTACTTTGGTAAAGATAAGGTATGAATCGTTGAATCTCTCTTTATCAACGTTGATTTAGGAATATTTACAAGAATAAAAGTTATAGTTTGTTGTGTTGATGTTGTTGGCTTATGGATTGAGATTTGAAGAGAGTTTTGGATGAGAATATACATATTTATCTCGTAGAATATTGAGGATGTTGTTGGTATTGTTTGGGAGTTGTTTTGGTATTTGGAGGAAGTATATGATATAGCTTTTTCGTAACCTAATTTAGTCTTCCGTAATTAGTACTTATGAGTTGATGGAAAGGCGATGAAAATATGATTAATGATATATTTCTCGATATATATATATATAGGCTCTCCAAGCCTCGATATAAGGAATTCTTTAAGTGGTGGCTCGACGGATAAGGTATGTAAGGTCTTCGTTTCTCTCTCCCTTGGTTCCAATTAGTACATAAACACGAGTGTTCCATAACAAATTCCATTTCATTCTCATGCTTTGTATTTTCAATCTTAAGGTTTTGTCGTTTGATTGGTTTTAAGACATTATTTCACTCATCGTCATCGATTAATCCTTTGGACTCGATATGAATTCCATAAACTATTCGGGGTTAACGACCTTATGTCACCCCGAAAGGCCAAGAATCAGATCCTTGAATTCTCATTCAAAACCAGCCTCAGAACATTGCTGCGGAAGGAAAACGGTTCTACGCATTTCAATCATCTTTCCTTCCGCATCACGGAAGGAAAATATTTGTGCTTTCCTTCCGCGGGGGAAACAACCTGCGCGAAATCCAATAATGGTATATACGTATATATACATGTATTGCACTATTTTACTACACCGTGCCGCGCTATAGTCGGCCGGCATGACGCGTAGATGCGCACACCCACTGCGTGGGCATGTTATGATATTACCCGGACGGGCCAACGATGATAACACCGAGCCTTAATGGCCGGCATGATTTTACATATATGACACCGAGCCTTACCATGGATACTATCTACTACATACGATATATATATAAATACATATATATGAGCATACAAATGATTTTATCATGCATTGCATTTTGTTGCCATTTCCGGATAAATTTTCTTTCGCCTATGTTAATGTCACCTTTTATCTTAATTATGTTGTTTCCCTCCTGCCTTACATACTCAGTACTTTTATCCGTGCCGACGTCCCATTACGCAAGGATTTTGTGTCTTTGCCCGGACTAATGGTCTTTTTAATGGTATCTTTTGGGTACTAGTTTAATATATGTATATAGTATGCTCTTAGAGGCTCATGGACATGGTGGGATATGTAATTATTATGTGTGGCCTTGTCGGCCTTGTTTTACGGCTTCTTGATATGTTTCTGATAGCCTTGTCGGCTTTATGATATACTTTATGTGTAACGACCTTGCCGGTCACGTACATACATGGGTGTTGAATTATTAAGTATTTTTCCATGTTGCCTTTCCTTTCCGCGAGCAAATATTCTTTGAGTTCATCCAAGTAACGGTTAAGTCAGGTGACTTCGGCCTACGGGTCGGAGCCTGTCATACTCCTCATCGGGGGTGTGACAATCTTTCCCCTTCACTTATTTGGGGTCCCCCATTTACTGTGGAAGGAAAACTAATAGTCTTTTTAATGGTATGCTTGCTAATATTGTAAAGAGACTGAATGGTTGGCAGAGTAGCATGCTTTCCTTTGGGGGGAAGGTGATCCTCATCAAACATGTTCTCCAGTCTCTTCCAGTTTACATCATGTCTGCTATGAATCCTCCAAAAGGAATTATCACTCTTGCGGAAAAACACTTTGCTAATTTCCTACGGGGTGCCTCTGAGGGAAAGAATAAGTATTATTGGGCTTCTTGGGAAAATCTTTGCCTCCCGAAAGACGAGGGGGGAATCGAGGTCAGGAAGACGGAGGATATCTCAGAATCTCACATTATTAAGAGATGGTGGAGATTGAGAACTCAACCATCACTCTGGGCCAACTTCCTCCAAAACAAATATTGTAAAAGAGCCCACTGTGTTGCCAAAGTTGCTGGTTCTGCGGACTCACATACTTGGAAAAGCCTTATGAAAATCAAATCCAAAGTTGAACCTCACATAATCTGGAAAATCCAATCGGGTAATTCTAGTTTTTGGTGGGACAACTGGACAGGTAATGGAGCTTTAGCTAAAATCTTCCCTGGTATAGGAAGATCAGCTAAGCTCCCAATTAATTTTTTCTTCACCAACAACTTTTGGAATATGACTAAACTTCTCACTTTTTTTCCCTTGCAGGTAGCTCAGGATATAGCACAGGTCGACATTGGTGACCGGGAGGAGCCAGACTTCCCTGTTTGGCAACCAACAGAGGATGGAGCATTTTCCAACAAAAGTGCCTGGCATTTGATAAGAGCCAGGGGCCCCAAAAACAGATTTTATAAAAATCTTTGGCATAACAGAATACCTTTTAAAGTCTCATTCCTGAATTGGAGAATTTTTAAGAAAAAAGTCCCTTTTGATGATATCATTAGCAGATTTGGCACTAATAGAAGATCTATGTGTATCTGTTGCAGGATACCAACATATGAGACCATCCAACATTTTTTTGCTGAAAGTGAAGCTGGTCGACAACTTTGGAATTTCTTTGGCAATCCTTTAGGAATTCAGCACACTATCCAACCTATGGTGGGAATTTTCAACAGATGGTGGAATACTAACAATACTAACATTGTGCATAAACTTATTTTGCAGATAACACCTGCTATCATCTGCTGGGAACTATGGAAGCAGAGGTGCTCCTGTAAATATGGCAATCAAAGGCAAATTCTGATGGGCAGGATGCAATATCAAGGGATCTGGACTATTAAAGCGGCTCTGAGCAACCTATATCCCCCCATCAAAGATATTAATCACTGGCCTACTATATGCAGTATAGTAGAAAGTTTGAAGCCTATCAGAAAATGGTGGCAGGTCATGTGGGAAAATCCTATGCCGGGAACTATAAAAGTAAACACGGATGGGAGCTACTTACTGGACAGCGGCAAAGCAGGTATAGGCGGCATAGTGAGAAATAGTCAAGGGGAGCTGATTATGGCCTTCTCCAAGTCAGTTCAATGCAGCAGCAACAATAGGGCTGAAGCCTTGGCAGCCGAGTTTGGTGTGAAATGGTGCTACCAACAGGGATACGCTAATTTCATCCTTGAACTAGACTCCATGGTGATAGCCAACATGATCAACAAGCAGGACTCAAGTAACGCGAAGCTCAAACAGACCGTAAGCAACCTGTTACGACTCCAGATACAAACCAACTTTCAAGTAAAGCATTGCTTCAGAGAAGGCAATCAGGTTGCGGACAGTTTGGCCAAACTTGCGTCGTCCAGTGACCAGAATCAGGTTCTATACTCTTTTGCTGAACTTCACAAGAATTCGAAAGGCCCCTTTCAACTTGATAAGTGGCAAATGCCTAGTATTAGATCCAAATTTGACAAAGCTAATTTTTTTGTTAGTTAGAGGCATAGGTTACCAGAAGTTGGCTTGGCTGTTTTGGCCTCTTCTGGTTTTTTGAAGGTGATTATATCACCAAGGAGTGTTGTAACTGAGGTCAGGCCCAGCCCCCCTCTGTAACTTTTTGCTAATACAACACTACCCAGTTCAAGATGGGAACTTTATTAAAAAAAAAAAAAAAAAGTGAAAGCCTTAATTTCCCTTCATGATTATCTCGATGAAGGATTGGAGATCGGATATTTAACCTTGAAACATCCACTTGATTTGTGAAATAGTTTGAAAGAATGATATGACCACCTAAAAGCTATAGTATTACTGAGAGCTCAATATGAATAGATGCACTTTCGGTTACAAGATTTTAAAACTGTGCAAGAAACTCGATGTTGTAGTAGTAGTATTTATGCAACTCTTTTATTGCTTGAGTGTTTGAAATATCTCATTTATCTACTTGATTGCTATTTTTTTATGAAACTGTTTTAAGACTAATGCTAAAGGTAGTTTATTTCTGTACTTTCTCAGCATGACAATAGTGAGAGTTTGCCATCATTCAAGAGATACAAGTACGACACCAAATTAAGTAGTTCCCAGTCTCAAAGATGCTTGCGAATATATAGCTTCGTCAGAAGGGCCAGTTAATACATGTATTAATGTTGCTTGTGGATTACCTCCTGTAAAATATCCATCAAAGATGTAGGGAATCCACTCCTTGTACAGTGTTTAGGGGTTTCATTTTAGCAATCTAGTTATACTGCCATTTGATTGATTAGTTTTTGCTCGATCAATACATATTGAAAGTGCATTCTTTGTGGTTTCCAAGATAGTGAAACAGTTTTCCATGCAAGCATGCACTTCAGTTTTATAGTTGCTTACTACGGGAAGGTGCTATTTTGTGTGTCGTCTATTTGTGTTAATGCTCCATGGTTTTGCATTGACAATTGGGGGTGGGGGGAGGGGGTGTTGGGCAGACCATTTCGTATTTAACCGACTTTATAGTGCTAAATTTGCCTCAATTTATTCGTAAGATAAGTCTTGCATCTCCTACCTAATGCAATTGATCGACCCAACACTTCACTTAATGTAGCATGTCATAGTTCTCTTACTTTTGCCCGACCAACTGTGCTCTTCTGATGGATGGTCCAGATTTGCACTTTTTGCACGCTAACATGGAGACATGGTAGGGACGATCCCTGGACTCTTTGGTCATTATTGTGTAAGGAGTAATGATATTCACATAAAATAGTGGTTTAAAGTGCATGAACATAAACTAGAAAACTTAACAGAACTCTCTTGATGTGCATTTCTCATTCCATCTGTTGCTTGCTACCAACTATATACTTGAAGGGATGATTCTTGCTCATCGGATGAACCTGCTCAGTCGCGTCCTGTGCTTCTTGCTTGCTACCTTTCAACCTCCTCCTGCTGCTTCTTATGCTTTATGAAAGATCTTGTGTTTTTTTTTCTTTTTCCTATGTTTTTCTCTAGTGTCATAGTCTTTTACCTGTATGGAGAAAGTACTTATACACCCTTCCTATTCTTTTGGTATTCAGTTGTTCGTTTGCTGTACTGTAGAAAAACTTTGTTTTTTGTTCATTTGGTTTAGTCTAGTTTCTGCTGGTTTCCCAATCTGAGCAGTCCTTTGCAAATCTCTGTGGGAGAAACATGTTCTATTGATGAGCTTATTTGGAATATAAGTTTTGCCAGCTTGTATGTATTCATCAGGGCTTTGACACATGTTCAATTGATTATTCTCATTTTATTTTTATTTTGTTTCTTCAAAAGAATTATATTATTATCCACTGGAAGTTCATTGGCGTAAATCTCTGTCTTTGCAGCTATCTAAACTCTGGCTTTGCGTTACTATTTTTAATCAATTAAAGATACAATTGTGAACCTTTAATATCAAAATTATCAGCAGAACACCAATTCCATGTTTCATATGCTATATTTTTTATTATTTGTATGAGTTAGCACTTCAAAACCAACCAAAATGAAAAATGATTCAGAACATAGTTTTTAAAGCTAAAAATGATTCATACCAAATACACTCGTGGCCCTTATGGACTGTTGGAGTCACTTTTAATGTGTCTTGTATCTTATTAAAAAACTTTTCTAGAAAAAATTTCCTGCAAATGTTTATTTCTGAACAAACTGGTTTAAATAATTTTTTGATGGTTCGTTAAGTTATGAAGTAGGTCACTTATACAATGTGAGAAAATAAGGCACTGTTTTGGTGCGATTTCAAATACTATTGAGAGAGAGTTAAAGATAGGGAAAATGCATAAAAACACCCTCAAACTTGTCCCGAATTACCAGTAACGCACTTATACTTTGCGGGGACCTATAACCCCCCTGTACTATTTTGAATTGGAATTATAAACCCTTAAGTGATGATGTGGCACGGCAAGTGTGCTCACTCTCGTATAGTCGTGTGAGACAAAAAAAATAAGTCAAAGTTTGACTAAGATATACAAGTGTCATTTTTTAATTAGATACCATACAATTAATTATAATAACTCTCTCTCTTTCTTTCCCTGTAACCCTTTCCCCTCTTTTTTTTTACCTCTGTAAATAAGCCATGGCAGGCAAATTGTCACCCACACGCCTCTCCAGCCATCTCTTTCTTCTCTTCCTTTCATTTTCATCCACAATATTCTTTTCTCATGAATCTCTGTTATCTTCCCCCAAAATCATTCAACAACACTAAAAGAAACAAAAGATAATCCTTCAATTTCTTCACTTAACCGGAAAACAGTTCCGGCCACTTGCTCAATCATTTATCAGCACCTAATATATCAATAGTGTAATGTAAAGCACAATCAAATGGATAGTTTGCTTGTAGATTTCACTAGTCATGAAAGTTTATTCCAATTAGTCCCCCCCCCCCCTCTCGCTCTCTCTCGCTCTGTCTCTCTCTCTCTCTCTCTCTCTCTCTCTTTTCTCTCTCAGCATACGGGGTGGTTTTAATTATAAACTGGTCATTTGCACAAATGCCCTTATTTCGGGGTGGTCTCTAATTTTTGCTCTTCAAATTTTGCTCTTCAACACTTTTCGTGCTACATAAGTCTAGATTTCCCTTGGCATAAGTTTGTATTTTCGTATCATAATGTCCCACAAGTTATGCCGGATACGGTAAAAGTTTCAAAACTCAACATAAAAAGGGCCAAAAACACATCAAACTCCACAAAAACAAACACGTTATTCAACTCAAAAAAGAATAAAAAACCAAAAAGCATAACTCCAGTTTCTGAGCACTACAACAAATTCTAAAAATATTACACGACTTATGTTGCATAACTTATTCCTACAGAATTATGCCGAGTGAAGCAAAAGTTCAGTTTCCGGAGATAAATGTTACAGAACTTATGCTGCGCGAAGCAAGTTTGGATATTTTAATTATTAAATGAGCAGCAGAAGCAAAAATTAAATACTATAGATACGAGGGGCAAAAATTAAAGACCATTGCGTGCAAAAACTTCATTATAAAATCGAGAAAAGGATCAAATATATCCTTAAACTATGGAAATTAAATGAAGTTGCTCGTCGTTAATACGTTAGCACAAATATGTCCTTTTCATTTAATACTTGGTCCAAATTTGACTTTATTCTAACGGCATCCATTAATTAACCTAATTAGATTATTAATAAGTGAAAAAGGGTGAAGTATACGCTTAAAGTGTGAGGAATTAAGCTGATATGCCCTTCATTACTTTCTGTATTACGAGCTTTCAATGTAATAAATTTCTTATTCAAATATGATGTCATGTCTATTATTGGATGAAGAAACTAAGAAATGTACTAAACACTGTAACACTCTACCCTCTACAGATCTCATTTTCTGGAATTATACTGGGTATGTTATTATTGTTGTACTAAACACTATAACTTTTTTTTTTTTCCTTTGAATATTGAGGATGAATAAGATTCTCCACTAAGGTCTCATTTGTTTGCACTTATTGAAAGTTTGAGATAAATGGTTCTAGATAAGTTCTTCAAGCCATCAAGTGCATTTGTTTGCATTAAGATACGAGCACTTATTGGGTATGAATAGGTCTTAAACATTAAGATCTTGACAATCTTAATATCATTAAGAGGTATTTTTAATTAAACTTTTTTATATATGTCCAACCCCAACCCCCAACCCTCCACCTCAACCCCACCCCCACCATGCTCTCCATAGTTAACCCCACCCCACCACCCACCCACCCCTCCACTCTAACCCTCCACTCCCCACCACCCCTACCCCGCCACCAACCCTAATCCCACCCCACACCACCCACCCCATTTTTTTTTTCCCACCACCAACCCTTGAAATTTCACACCACCCACCCTCACTCCTCACTACCCCCAAATTCCCACCACTTTTTCCCTACCCCCTGTCCCCACTAACCCTACCATCAACCCAGTACCCCACACCACCTACCCCCACTCCCACTCCTCACTCCCCACTACCCCTCATCTCCCACCAACAACCCAACCCCAACTCCCGCCAACCTCACCACCAACCCCACTCCCACTACCTCCCACCCCTCACCCACTCACCCTCCAACACCACTCACCACCCACCAGTTCTAATACAAAACATCTCCACCATTACTAGTGAGCATAAATATTTCATTTTTTTTATCAAATATTTTTAAAAAAAAAAATTAAATTTGTATTTATTTTCTACTATTTAGTTACTTTTTAATTTGAATTGTATATTTATTATGTTTAAATAAATACATTATGCATATTCGGGTATTGAAAAACAAACAATCTTAATCATTCGGTGTTCGATTAGAGACAACATCTTAATGATTTTGCGTTCAATTCTCTCTTAATCTTAATGAAAACAAATGAGGCCTAAGAAACAAACTCCAATTCCACGACTTTTGGAAATTTAGGTGGAGAGTTTGAGAGTAAAATTTAAAAATTTGTTTGACTAGATAAGTTCTTCAATTTCAATTTATATGATATTTTTTTTATTAGTCAATTATAAAAATAATAATATGCTTTTAAAAGTGTTATAGTTATACAAATATCATGACATATTTAATATTATAAATTTTAAAATATTTGGTTCTTTCTTAATTAAATTTTCTGCCGAGTTAAATATGTCATATAAATTGATACACGGGAAAGTATACTAGTATAGTACTAGTAGTTTGATGCTTTGTGGATAGTTATTAGGAATGAGGATGACAAGGTGAGAATGTGACTAATACGACATCCACATTACGTAAAAGAATGAAACTAATAAGGAAGTTGTCGTGTGACCCTTTGTTAGGTATTTGATTTTTTTTTTCCCATAATGAGTTATATAACTTGAAATTTTGCAGAACCGACTATTGCTTGTTGTAGAAAAATATATTATTTTTCTCCTGTTTTCTGTGGTGTTTGGAATTTGTGCTTGACTAGTGAGTGCCAGTGTCTAGCAACGTGGGCAGCCCCAAATCCATTGGATAAATTATGAATACAAGATTCATTGCTATTATAGCATGTACCAAAAAGAAATAGCTATTATAGTAATTGCACTCACCGGCCTAAATAATTCTCATGGAATTAAAACATTTAGTGGATTAGATTTTGTTAAATTAACGAGGTGGATGTATGCTACACGGACAGGATATTGCCATAATATTTTGATGGCATATGTACTAGAAGGTTCTTATTTCAATTAATTTCTAGCTTTTAAACCCCTTTAGCTTGAGTTTGTTTGCTAAGGTCAATTTACTATATTCTACCCTTTTAGGTTAATCATCTGATAATCACGATTACTAATCTAATTAATACGAATTTGTGCCGTAAAGAGTCCGTTAACGTTTCTTATAAAAATGACTCATTTTCAAAACTCAAACCTTTGATTAAAGGTAGAGGAACCTTTATTATTCCATCACGCTTGTGTGGTCGCTGTTATTTACCTCCCTGTGTTGTTTTCTTCCTAATTTCATTCCAGAAAGTTTTTATCAGTTTTCTTCCATGATATAGAGACTTCATCTTGCATATATAGCACACGTGAATGTCTCAAATTATGATTATTGAGTATTTCTTTCGTTTCAAATTAGTTGTCATGTTTCGCTTATCGAGAGTTAAATTATGTGAACTTTGATCAATACTTTAAAATGTGTTTTTTAAAATCAAATTGATAAGTTACAACTTGTAGTATTTTTTACATGATTTTTGAATATCTAAATTTTAATATTAAGTTAATCTAGTTCAATTTAACTTGAAAAATTAGTCAGATTGACTCTCGAAAACACGGAACATGCAACTAATTTGAGACACAGGGAGTAATTTTTTATGTGGTTGGTTCATTATTTTAGCCAGTTCCTTGAGTTCTTGAAAAGGAAAATTCTAGATTATTCGAAATAAGTTATTCTTCCACCTATCCTTGTCAAGAGTTTCGTGTAAGAGGTAATTAGAGTTTCAATGATCCATTAGTTTCAGTAAAAGGAGGAAATAAAACATTTGGCAGTCACATATTTCAAGATTTAAAGTATATATAGGAAACGTTATCTAGTTATTTTAGTTAGTGTACTCTTTTGGATTTGATATGAGTCAAATTTCATTTAATGTAATTTTCATGTATTCTTATAAAAGTAAAATTTTGCAAAGGTTCACTCCAATAAGTAAGGAGTATACAATTTAAGGTTTTGACATACAGATTTTAAAACCAATTTAATAATATTAATCACTAGAGTTATCTGGCTAAATTACCCTTTTATCTCCCGTCAGACTATTCGGATCATATATTAAAGCAAGGATAAATTTGACTCTATATATATATATATTTCTAAATTTCCTAAACCGATACTTTTTTAAACCAAATTGGTTGGGCCCAAACAACACTTATTTTGGATTGAAGGCAGGGGCAGATCTACAGTAGCGGGTGTGGGTTCTCGGGAACCCACATCCGCTAACGTAGGTCCTATTATTATACTGAAAAATATAGTAAAGTATAAGTATTTTCAGTTTGGAACCCTTAACTAAATGACTGTATGGTTTAATGGCAAAGAGGGAAAACATGATGCACTAATCGTCCAACAGTGGGCGGGATCTATTCCCGCTGGACTCATTTTTTAAGTTCAATTTTGCTTCTTCTTTTTTTTTTTTCTAGCAAAACGTAAGCACACCAGTAACTCAAAACGCAGTAAACTCAAACCCACGTTTTTCTATTTTATCTTTTTCAGAAAAAAAAAATACAAAGTCAACTAAAAAGAGATCAACAACAGACAAATAAATTATTACTTTTACCCAAATCCCGATATTTCAAATCAAATATTAAACCAAAACAAATGAAAAATAAGAAAGCTAGGGTTAAAAAATAAAGTTTATTTTCTCCATTCCACAAGTCCATAACCAAATTGAGGCAGAGATAGTTCATCTTCAAGCATAACAAAGGCATAATCCCATCAGGTATCTCTTTCTCCAATTCTCCATACCTTTCTTCTTTTACTAATTATTAATTTTACTGCCATCTTTTTGTTCTAGCTATCTTCTTTTTACCATTTTTTGGTTTACTTTTTGTTTTAGCTATCTTCTTTTACTAAAAATTTAGTCAATTTCCCATGAAGTGGCTTACTGGCTTTAGCTGTAGTGTTGTACCCAACTTGAAATAATGTTATATTTACTTGCAAAGCTCATATTTGATCCTAGAATGTGATTTAATTTAAATTAATTTTTTGTATTAAATAGGTTGAAATTGTGAAGTGAGAGTCAATATGATCTCAAAAAATTTCAAGCCTCAAACCACTTCAAATTCTCCTCTGCTAAGCTCTCCTCCATGTCCAGTTATTCACAACATCAATGATGTCAATCCTTATCGGGATGAGTTTAGTGTTTCCATGCTTGAGGATCTTAGTTTTGAGCTTGACAACTATATTGACTATGCGCGAGAAGTGGGCAATGATTTCTCTAACTTGAAAAGACTTGGAGATCTTTCAGAGACATTGGTTAAAACAAATTTGCACAAGACTTGGAGGCTTGTTTATTTGCTTGTGAAGTTGAGCTTAATATTACCTGTCGCTACTGCAACGGTGGAAAGAGCTTTTTCTTCGATGAAGTGTATTAAAAATGAATTGCGTGGCAGAATTGGTGATGAATTTTTGAATGATTGTTGAGTTTGTTATATAGAGAATGAAATATTTGAAAGTGTACCTAATGAAACAATCATTGATCGTTTTCAAAAGATGGCTATTCGCCGAGTACAATTGTAATGATAATGGCTAAAGTTTAGTACTTTCAAAGTCTCATTATCTGAATATCTGCACTTGGCTAGTTTTGTTTTTGAGCTTCTGTAACGTCTGATCAAGAAAAACAATTTGGTTTGCCCCTCATTTCCTTTGTTAATCTGCTTTTGATTTTTTGACATTACATTGGGTATATTGTTGTTGTTGTTGTTGTAATTTATTTTTTTGGGAACCCACAACCTTAAAATTCTGGATCCGCCTCTGATGGAAGGGAGTGCCTAAATAAACGAAAAGTATCAAATCAAAATTAAGATGGGAAGGAGTATAGTAATTAAAAAAAATTAAAAAAAGAGGCGAGGTTGGAACTTAAGAAGGTCACGAGACTTAAAAATTGCGATCAACTGACAAGTATTTAAGTACGTACTGGTTGGAGATATCAGATATATGTTTTTTTCGTATGGTCAAGTAGAACTAATAAATAATGGAGTACTAAATTTTATTCATATAGATAGACTGATTTTTTTTTTTATGGGTCAAGCATGTCGAATTATTTTTTGCTAATGGGTGCGGCGAAATTCGATTCAAGGATCTCCAGTCTGTCTGTTCTAATATCATGTTGAAATGTGTGATCATCTCATTTAAGAGCTTAAACTGTTTGAGAGAACACACTTATATTTGCTTAATTATATTATCAACACGGATTATGTAAATTAGATGCATATTATGGGGAGTTAGTTGTGAACATGTTAATAATTTCTGTTGTTACAAAATCTGGAGATATATGTTTATTCACGAAAAAGTTGTGGTGCTTTTGTTCATTTGGCTGCAAATGTAATTAAGAGGACATTGAGGAATTAGTAGTACATTTGGTTCTTTCTTTGACTTTTTCAGAAGTCTGTAAGAAAATGTTTATATGATTTGAACAGCTAGATGGGTTGGTAATTAGTTCAGTCATTGAATTCTATCTATGTTCATACATAGCTAGTTCTCCTTGTAGTAGGTCTTTTTATCAAGAATTTGTCATTTTCTCCTCTACTATCCTTTGTGTCCTTATTTGTCTCTCTGCTGTCCTATTTATTTGTCACTGTTTAAAAATAGTTATTCTAAAATACTTATTGATGAATGAAATATCATATCCGTGACGAACGAAAATCCTGAAAAGCGAAAAATGCACCGCGTCCTATCTAATCATCTTCAAAAATTAAGAAAGTTTTTTACTCTTCAATTTAAGAAGTAAAAAAGAGAGGTTGAAGAATAAAAATAATGACAATTTTAGGCAAATAACTGATTCATTATTATTTGCGAATGTCAAAAATTAAAAATAATGAAAATTAGGCAAATTACGAATTTTTTATCTTTTTAGTACTCAAAAACAAAAAAGGTAAAATAGTACTGATTCGTTGTATATTGCGGTGTACATGGAAATTGGTTCGGAAAACACCAAACCAAACCAATTGCATTTTTAAATTTATACACTAAATCAAACCAATAAAATTCGGGTTTTTCAACCTCGGGTTTTCTTGGGTTATTCGGTTTTCTCGGGGTTTTCGGGTTTTTTTCCGGAATAGTCTTGACACAAAATATATAACTTTTACTTCAAATATTTCTTTAGTCCTAGTAAGATACAACTATATAATTAAGGTGTTTCTTAAGAAAATAAAACGTGCGAAGAGTGATGACATAGTATTAAAATATTCAACAAAAGCTAATATAATCGGTTAAAATAAATATTGCTAATTAACAAGCCATAAAAGAAAATGACCATAATCTAATAATACTAAGTCATGCTAAAATAAGTATTAATTACATGACAAAGAAAAAAAAATTAAGTTATGTTTTTTACTCTTTAAATCAATTATGCAAAACTAAAGAATAGATATCCAACATTATTGTCATTCCTAGTGGTATAATTGATATTATATTTTATATAGCATTAGTGTTGAGTTGGTTTTGGTTTGTACTTTATTTGAGTTACTAATATCCATAGGATATAAAACTTATTGACATTCAAAATTCTAAGTTCAAGCTTGAATAATATGATAATAGATAAAAAAAACTACGAAAAAATTTAAGAAATATTTATAAATTACATTACAAATAAATATTTTTATGTATAAAATATTTTAAAAAAAAAATATTCGGGTTGGTTTGACTTTTTTTAATTAAAACCAAACCAAACCAATTATGGTCGGGTTTTTTTTTTTCCGTCCAACACCAAACCAAGTCAAACCAAACCACTAATCAAACACTCGGTTTATCGGTTTGGTGCGGTTTATCGGTTTACTTTGTACACCCCTACCGACAGGAATATAATTGATGGAAAATAGGCATATATGCGTAGCGGAAGCAAGCAACCAAGATCATATTCTTACATGTAAACTAGACAAACATAATCAAACACGAGATTGTAACACTAACCTTTTGAAGCTGTTGCACAAATCTTCAATAGCGTCCGTGCTCTCCAGGTCTACGATCTTCTGCTGTGTATCCTGAACTTCTATGAACGAAATACTTGAGTGGCAAGTATTGCGGCTAAAAGAATGAATATCACTTAGGGTTGAATGGCTTTCTTTATATACACACGTTTTTAGGGTTAAACCCTAGTAAAAAACGTGTAGCCCTTTTCTTACCCACCAGGAATATTATTTTTCCTTTTATTTTCCTTGTTCTAGAATATTCAGGCACAGCAGAGACCACAAATTTAATAACGAGGCTTCCTATTGTGGTATTAATTCGGAATATGAGTGAATTAATCCTACCACAATAAATTACAATTTATTCCACTAAAAAACTGTAATTGCACTCCTCTGTTTAATTTCAAAATCATTCATTAAAACTTATTTAACTCCCCATGTTAAGATTACAGATACCAATCAAATAAATTAAATTACTGACAATTTAATTCATCGACTAATTTAATCCTTTATACTTCCACTTAACTTATTTCATGTGACGGATACAAAATCCACTTGCAGGGTTTTCACATGAAAACTTATAAGCATCCATAAAGGGATATCATCAATCTCAAGGTCGAGACATGAATTCTATCAACTAATTGTTATTTCACAAATGCACTTTGCCATTATCCAATTTACCAGGAATACATTAACTCGCAGTTGAGTCGTACCTTTTAATAAATCAAAATAATGAACGAAGCACATTGATCACAACAATCATATCAAGATTAAGAGTATAAGTACATTTAATGAGCTAGAGAGGTTGTTTTATATATCCAGTACAAAAACACTTATCTTTACTTGGTCCGTTCAATACATACAAAATGTACTAGCATAAGAAGTTGGAATAAAACCATTCCCATAATCAAGATAGATTATATTTTAATCTTATGCTACAATCATCAAGATACTTTGCTCATTTTCATCTTTGATTGTGAACATTAACTTTATAACTTATAAGAACCGACAATTTAATCTTCTGCGCATGAGCTAAAACTCCACACACCAAATCGTCTACTATATAAGTAAAGGGCACACATATGAACAAATGATCTATTTAAACTAAGACTTTATTGAATTGAATAAATAAATAAATAAATAATTGTTCCAAAAGGAATAAAACATAATACTATAA
This sequence comes from Lycium ferocissimum, assembly GCF_029784015.1. NCBI lineage: Eukaryota > Viridiplantae > Streptophyta > Magnoliopsida > Solanales > Solanaceae > Lycium > Lycium ferocissimum. Next base: position 44,348,499 of record NC_081349.1, read on the forward strand.
TCAAACCGCATGGTTAATAGTATATCCTAACAATAATATCCTTTTGTTTGTCTCTAGGGAGTTAAGTAGTACACTCTGTGTAGGTACCCCTTTAATTTTTTTCTTCTTTGTAATAAAGATTGATGGAAAATAGAATTCAATTAATCTTGACCTATTGACCGGAGGGGGTGCGGGAGAGACCGAGAGAGACCAGTTGACATTCATAATTTTTTTTAAAAAAATGAGTTATAATCACTAGTAAATTGTTAATAAGTATCTTAATTACAGGTATAATATATACTTTTTCTGGAAGTTATGACTTTGTTATTGAGAAAAATGTTGTAATTTTGCCAGTCGATGCACTTGGTAATTAAAGGCACAAAATTAATGCACCCTGTGTAGAAGAAAAAGATGGATACAAGATTTGGCAAATATATCTGTCCCAGGGTACATCATCAAGAAAATTCCACAATATTAAAGGAAATTAAAGGAAGTCAATATATTCTTTTGAACCATAAAAAACTTAAACGTAAATACAATATAAAGAAACTTAAGATTAAAATTCTGAGTATCTTCCACTTGCTAGCAATTCTCGTAATATAATATATCAAAATAAAAGTATGTCAAGTTCTAAGGAACATAGCATAGAAAAAATGGACGCACTTTAAACAAACACGTCTATAATTTAACGTTCCACAGAAAGACATGTCTCCTTGTTGTTAATTGTTATGTTATACTCCCTCCATTACTTGTTTTTTATTTATTTTTTAAATCAACCATCCAACTCTGTTTAGAGTGGATGTCTTTTTTCATTATAATCAAAGATGTACAAAAAGAGGAGGAAATCCTCCCTATATCTACCTACTTAGTATGAAAGAAGCTCCATACTATAAAACAAGTAGGATTTCTAGTAAGCTCACCAAAATAAGTAACTGAGAGAATAAAACTCTATGGGGTCGTTTGGTATGGTGGATAAGCAAAAATAGTCCTGGGATAAAAATTTAGTGCCGCCTTATCCCACGTTTGGTTGGAATAAAATCTTTTAAGTGTTATTTTTATCCCACATTGAGGGTGGAATAACAAACCCAAAATAACTAATCCCGGAATTAGTTATCCCTGGATAACTTGTTTTCTAACCAAACGAGCCCATGTTCGCAGCAACTATTTCAAGGTACATCAAAAGTATAGTTTCTATATATGTTCCTTTCAACATGGAAGGAGTTCTTGATGTTCTTCATCCGAAATGAGGGGAAATTCATTCTATCCATATTTAGCGCACCTCTAATTTCCCTGGGCAATTGTTGAGTGTCATATATCCAATTTGTATCTCTGAATTGCATTCCCCAGTTAGTAAGACCATCGGCCACCTTATTCCCTTCTCTAAAACAGTGATGTGCACTCCATCTATCCACTTGATTTAATAGCGCCTTGATTCTTCTAACAGAGTTCCAGATGTTCCAAGGTGGAGTGTTTGAGTTGTGTATCCATTCCACTAATAGTTTAGAGTCCAATTCAACCTCTAGATATGTAACTCCATTTGTAACACACCATTCTAGACCAAGCTCCAAAGCTAGAGATTCTGCTACATTGTTGGTATTTATTCCAAATGATTTTCCATATGCAACTTTCATTAAACCATTTTCATCTCTAATGATATCCCCTCCTCCACTTTGTCATGGATTCCCTTTGGCACTTCCATATGAGTTCAACTTTAGAGCGCCAATTCTTGGACTGGACCATTTCACAGGAATGTGAATAATATGGTTTTTGGCTTGATCAATGATGTAGTAAAACTGATCCCGATGCATAAAAGGATTGATATGTTGGAACTGTTTATGTGATATCATAACAATTTGCATATTGATTTGCTGTTTGATGTTTGAAGTCCTCATCTTGATGTTTTCAAACCTCTGCTTGCATCTGGACTTCCAAATTTGCCATGTGATGATGCCAGGTAGAATCTGAAAAATCATTTTCTGAACTGGATTCTTTCCTTTGGATAGCCACCAGTTCATTATTTGATGTCAAAGACCATTTTGTCCCATATTGATTCCAAACTGTCTGCTATAGTGTTTCCAGATCTCCTGAGCAATCTTCCCTTTGTAGAATAGATGCTCCACATCTTCCTGTTCAAAGTTAGTACAACAAGAGCATCTAGAAGGTAGATGACCTTTAAATCCACAACAATTTTATTTCTTAGAACTTTCCATAAAAAGAAGGAAACTTTAAAAGGAGTCTTCTTATGCCAAATCATTTTATTACAAAAAGTAGAATTTTGTCTGTTTCTAATAAGATTCCAGGCTGATTTACCAGTAAATCTCCCATCTGTATTGATAGTCCATATTGGATGATCCTTAAGATTAGGAGAATTAATGGAAATCCCTTGGATAATACTTACCATGCTAGAAGGAAGATTCAACGCCAGCTTGTTTAAGTCCCATATTCCATTTACCATAAAGTCTGATACCTTGATTCTTATAGAAGTTGATGCATCAACATAATCTGATAATTTCCCAATTCCTAACCAATTATCCCACTAGAAGCTTGAATTGCCCTTGTTGATTCTCAATTGAATGAGGTGATCCACCTTTCCTTTAATCTTCATCATTCTCCTCCAATTATGTCAGTGTTTGTAACTCCATTTTCTTGCCACTGGATGGATCCTCATGGAGTACTTTGCTTTCATGAACTTAGTCCAATATGTATCTCTTTTTCTAAATTGCCACCACAGTTTGACTGCAAAACATTCTCAGATATCATGTATGGATCTGATGCCAATACCCCCTTCTTCTGTTGGAAAGCATAAATCATGCCAAGCTGCCCAGTGATACTTTTGTTTTCCATCCTTACTTCCCTACAGAAAATTAGCAAATATACTTTCCATCCGATTCAATATAGTCTTTGTAGGCAGACAAATAGATAAAAGATGAACATGTATAACATTAAGGACATGTTTAATCAAAATAACTTTACCTCCAGCTGATAACCTGTTACAGTGCCATGATCCTACTCTTTTTATTATTTTTGTTGCCATATCTGCAAAGTATTGGTTCAGCTTCCTTCCTGCAAATAAAGGACAACCCAAATAAGTCATTGGAAATTCCTCCTTCCTAACTTGTAATAGATCTGTAACAATTTTGATTCTGTTTTGGGAAATTTCTTTTTTCCATGATGAAGCAACTCTTTTCTCTGTTTATCAATTGTCCAGAGTTCTTCTCATATTTTCTGAGACATTTGTTGATAAGTTTCAAAGTCTTGGTTTTACCTGAACAGAAAATAATCAAATCATCAGCATATGCTAAATGGTTAGTCCTAGGTCCATTAGAATCCATGCTGAATCCATTAAACCTAAGATGTTCATATAATTTATTAAGCATAATAGAAAGAGTTCATTAGCAATAATAAACAAAGATGGAGATATAGGATCTCCTTGTTTAACACCCCTATGAGATTTAAAAAATTCATGCCTTTTCCCATTTATTAGTACAGAATACCAGTTATTGGAAATAAGACTCCATATTATATAAATCCATTTTTCATCAAAACCCATTTTCCTCATAACTGCACAAATAAAATGCCAGGAGATTCTATCATAAGCCTTATTCATGTCAATTTTAAAAATCACATTTCCACCCTTGTTCTCAGTTTTGATCTCATGAATAATCTCCTGAGCAAGTAAAACATTTTCTCCTATATCTCTACCTTTTATGAAACCACTTTGATTAGGAGAAATGATTTTTGGAAGAATGGATGTCAATCTTTTGTTTAAAACTTTTGAAACAACTTTTTGAATCACATTGCTAAGACTGATAGATCTAAAATCTGAAAAAGTTTGAGGGGTGTCAATTTTTGGAAGTAAAACTAGGAAAGTATTAGTAAAAATTTTTGGTAGTTGTTCCCCATTAAAAACAGTTTTGACTAATAGAGTAATATCCAAACCAACAGTTTTCCAAGCTTTTTGGAAAAATAGTCTGCTAAAACCATCTGGCCCTGCTGAGCTATTGGGATTAATCTCAAAAACAGCTCTTTTAATCTCCTCTTCACTGGGCTCCTGTAACAGGTTCTGGTTATCTTCTTCACTGATACATCTATTGATATTGTCCAGAATCTTCATGTCAATTTTTTAATTGTCTTGTAAAAATAGTTGTTGATAAAAGTCGGTTGCAGCTACACCTATCTCCGTGTCCCCTTCTATCCAGTTGTCTCCCATATTAATTTTGTGAATCTGCAGAAATTTCCTTCTACCCTTCACAATGGTATGGAAATACTTGGTGTTCTCATCCCCCTCCAAATTCCATTTCAAATTCGCTTTTTGCCTCCAAAAATTGTCTACATGCTTGTGATGGATAATCAATTCAGCCTTAGATTTATTCATGTTTATTCTATCTTGCTGATTCAAGGTATCCATATATTTATCTTCGTATTGTTTGACTTCATCCTCCAAGATTTGGGATTTTTCAAAGATGTTTCTGTCACGACCCGGCTACGGGCCATGACGGTTATCCGGGGCTAACCATCGAATACCGCTCCATCTGTTACTCATCTGCTCTCATTCATAATTCTTATACTCATAATCACAGAAAACTATTATCATTTGAAACATATTTAATTTTATAAACATGTGCCACTTTCGGCTATCAAAATAATATATATACATGCATATACATGAAAGACTGTGAGACCATACTACCCACAATCGCGCGCGTTCGAGCCTCTCTAACACTAGACATATGGACGGGACAGGACCCCGTCGTGCCCAAAACATGTATGTACCAAAATAATAAATCAATGGCACCTCCGAAGCAATGGAGTGCTCTTAGTCAGCTAATAGCTCCTACGAGTCTGGATCGCCTCCCCGTACTTGGGCATAAACACGGCAACGAAAGAAATATATACGGACGTCAGTACGAACATTGTACTGTGTATGTAAGGCATGAATGAATGAACATAACAGAGGAATCGTAAGGCATAAGATGAAAGCATAACCTGCGTACTCCTGAATGGATACATTTTATACATATATCATACGTAGCACATCATATGAGTTACCATAGCGTATACATCATCCTATCGTACATACATCATCATATCATATATACATCATCATATCGTTCATACATCATCATCGTCAACCCGCGTCCGGGTAACCCTCAATGGTCGCCCACTAGTGGTGGTGGTCCGCCCTAAGGCACGGTGTAGTCGCACGCAGCCCACTAGTGGTGATCGTGTCCGGCCCTTTCGGCACGGTGGAATCACTAACCACCGCCTTACGGTGACATGTCCGGCCAATTAGGCGCGGTGGAATCATACGTACATATCACAAACTTATCATTATTATTCATCTCATAGGCATATTACGACTTTATCATAACTTAGTAACATTATATATATATACCATCAAACATACATTGGGACTTATAGGCAACTATAGCTATGTCGGGGTGACATGAGATCGTGAACCCCCGATTACGTTATGGAGTGTTCATAAACGTTATATCTCACCTTGGGGGAACTAACGTTTTAAGGTGAGTGTACATAAGAAAAGAATCAATGGAACCCTACTTAGAATCATTGACTTCATGGGCATCATTCTCACTTTAGGACTCTTTAGACTTAACTCATCATCATCAATTATCATGCCCGTGCCTTATATCTCTTCTTTATCTTATACATGTGTAGCTCCTTATAGTCATAGACCCATCGTCATTACTATCGTGCTCATAATATATCTCTTATCTTTATCTCGTATGGCTATTCATGAACGTAGGCTCTTAGTTCTTCGGAATGTAGGAAATTCATGGAGGAGGAGGAAAATCATGCCTTGAAAGGAAGAGACTACATCATAAGATGGGTCTAGCAACGATGAATAATATCAAGGAATCGTATGAAGGTCATTAGCTTGGTATAAACATTAGATCATAAGTTTTAGGATCTCTCGACTTGGGCTCATTATTGTAGTTATAACATACCTCTTAACTTTATCTCATGAGAGCTCTCTTTAACGTAGACTCATCATTTCCGATACACACATATATGTAGAGAAGTCATAGAAGGATAGGAAGATTCATACCATAGAGTCATGCCTTAGAAATAAAGGACTAGCCTCACATACCTCTTAGCTTTAACAATTCTATCGTTTGATTGCTCTTCTTCAACGCTCACGTTTCTACCTTCAAGAGAGTTTGTATCGACATTAGCTAAACAATTATAAGAACGTGCTTACTAAAGCTAGAGAAAATTGGGCAGAATTTCCTTTGTTTATACGACCCCCTCCAAATTTCATATCAACTCCCAAACATTTATAACAACCATCACAATATCATTGAACAACAATCATCATTCATTTATATTATCCACATTGACAAATTTCACTTCAATTCCTCCATAATCATGACCATAGTTCACGATCGCATTCTTTCACATATAATACTCATTCCATGTTCTAAATGTCATTCATAACATATTTATAATCTCAACATATCAATATCCACAACTCAATCTAAACCTCTACTCAACAATGACACTATTGTCACATTTATGACCCATTTCCTATATTCTACTATAATCCAAGTGTTTCAACTTTTCAACACTTCAAACAACATGAAAAGACCATAAAACTTACCTTAGATATTGTAGGAACAAGCCTTGAGTGGCAATACTCCTTTTGCACCAAAACCCTAGTTCACTTCCAATGGGATTTCTTGACTTGAATGATCTTTGATGAGTTCCTTACACTTGATTCACTTGGTTTGATGATAAGAACCTTTGATTTCCTTGATTCTTGTTCATGAAATGTATGGAATGTTCTAGAGACTTTAGAGAGAAGTGGGGAAGTGTTAGAATGAAATAATGAAGTTGGGATCACATTTAAAGACTTGGAAGAGTTCAGCCCGTCGGGACTTCCACGGACTCTTCCACGGTCCGTGGAACATTGTGTTGGCCGTGGTTCTGGTCGTGGTTCACGACCAGCCAATCATCATTCTGCCATTTAAATGACTTCCACGGACCCTTCCCCGTCCGTGGAACATTAAATGGTCCACAACATGGTCGTGAAACCCACGGTTTCACCGAAGTGGTTCCAATCGTCTCGTTTGATCTCAAATCCTTATGGAACCTTCTTAACACTTGTTTATCTTTCCATTAACAACCTAAGGGATGTTATAACTCTTCCTCAAAGCATCATTAAAACATCATTAACTCGTTACTCACGAATCCTTTCCGATACTTATCGTATACATTGCCTTCTCTTGGCAACTTTCTCGTCTAACATCGAATGTCTTTAAAATCTTACTTAAGGTCGTCAAATGCTATTTCTTACTCATCGAAATACCATATACTTCACACTCTTCGTTAGTCTATTCTCTGTGTATCAACGGAATTGGTTTTAGACCAAAGACTTACAGCTTTACTGGTATTCTTCAGTTTCTGTTGAACCTGCCAAAAAATATTTCCATTAGATTGAGCTATCCAGTTGTTCTTAACCACCTCCTAAAAATCATCCAAATCAGCCCAAAAGTGTAAGAATCTAAAATATTTAATATGATTGTCTTGGTCATTTCCCACAGTGATGAGAAGTGGACAGTGATCTGAGCCGACCCTTGTCATATGTTGCACATTACAAATAGAGAAACAGTCATCCAATTTTTCATTGCATACCATTCCGTCCAACCTTTTCCATATTATTTCTTGTTCTTTTCTTTCATTACACTAAGTAAAACTACTACCAGAGTAACCAATGTCTCTAAGACCACAATCATGAAGACATTCCATGAAAGGTATACTTTTGCTTAATTTGTGTGGTTTGCCTCCCATTTTCTCTTCCATAGATAAGATAATGTTGAAATCCCCTGTGACAGCCCATGGAACATTGATAGTGGTTGAGAAAATTCTCATATATCTCCATAGGTCCTCCCTACCTGAGGCTTTTGTATAAAAAAAAAGAGATGAAGAAATGGTCCTCTTTGTATTGAACTTTGCATGTAACCATTTGATCTTCACTAGAGTAAATGGTACATTCAATGTTATGTTTCCAGAATACCCAAATCTTATTGCTGCAATTTGCATAACTCCCTTTCATACCTAGACAATTCATGTACATCTCAATTTTTGTCTCTTTGATGAAGGATTACTGGATGGCAACCAAGGATGTATCCTGGCTTGCAATAAAAAACTTTAGCCTCTTAGTGGAAGCATGAGACTTCATGCCCCTTATGTTCCAATTGAGTACTCTAATCATTAATGGAGTTCTTGGAGATTTTTGTGATATTCATCGTTTGTTTTTTGGTATTTGGTGGATCCACCTTAGCTTTTCCAGTGTTTTCCATTTTCTTGCCTTGAACCTGTTTCTGTAATTTATCCATTTGAATAGAAGATTCTGGTACATCCTTTTGGACTTTCTTCACAACGTTTATCACTTCCTCTTCTTGGTCATCTTCTTCATTTTCTTCTTCAGATGTGTCCCCTGATGAATCCTCTTCCTCTGAAGATGATGATGATATTTCAGCCCATTCATCTTGTAATTGCTCCCTCTCTTTATTAGTAGTTATCCTGTCTTTCCTAGGAGATCTGCCATCTTTATTAGCATCAGCGATGTGAGTTTTAGATTCTTCCATTAATTCGTCAAAGCTATTCTGGGTGATGGCTGTTGTTTGTTCATTGATAGTGCCCTTTTCTCTACTTCCTACTTTATTCCCAGATTTCTTTTTTGAATGTCTTATCGGAACCTCTTCCCATTTTCCTCCAAAGATGTCAACTTGTAGCTCATTGGAATCTTTGATCATTATCACACGTCTTTCCTTTTCTTCTCTATTTTCATTTTCGTTCTCGATGCATTTCTTGGTTTTCCTTTGAGGTTGTGTTTCCCCTCGGGAATCCCTCATCTTGTTTATTATTGATAGTCTCGCTTCATTCCGATTCTCTGAAGAATCTTTCTTCTCTTTGTCTGCTTCATTCTCTGATAAGTCTTTTTTTTTTTTTGGCAATAAACTGTGAATATTACCATCCCAACAAATGAAAGGAACATTACACCTATGAGAGCATCTATAGCATTGACCACCTTTTAAGAAGTCAACCACCGATAGACCTCTAGTTTAGCAACCTAGTTACAAAGGACTTGTATAAGAGAACTACATTTCCTACCTCTCTTTGTATCTCTAAATATATTTTGCCTTTCCTTAATCACACTTTGTATCTGTTGAACTACAAAATTCCTACGCACATTTTTCCCTTGGAAAATCGTGCTATTTCTTGCCATCCAAGTGTAGTAGATAACGACCATATACAGCTGCTACTATATCTTTCCTGAGTCGATTCTAGTGCTTAGACTTGATGATCTGCATATCTTCCCTAATTCCTCTTTGGTGAACTTTAACACCTATCCACCCCTATATTGAATCCCACACTCCTCTTATTCATGTACGATCTGAGAATAGATGATTTGCTGTCTCCATTGCCCCATCAACACACATAGCACACTGGTTCTCCTCATATCCCAGACCAATCTCCTGCATCCTTATTCTAGTAAGCAATCGACCTAACACTGCTAGCCATAGAATGAATCTGTGTTTTGGTATGGCAACTCGATTCCACACCAGTTCCGCAATGTCCTACCTTGGTGCTTCTCCTATCAACTAGATATACCCTTTAGTTACTGAATACTGCCTATTTGTAGTGAGTGAATATCGTGCATTTTCATACCTGGTGAGCATTTACATCTTGATTTTGTTTAGCCTTTTCCAATACCAAACCGAAAGAAGAGGAACATGATTCATGAAGTCGTCAGTGTTGTTCATATACACACCTTGCACCCATTTAACCCACAATATATCCTTCTTCTCCATTATGTGCCAGATTAGTTTCCCAACCGCTGCCATATTCCAGATTTTACACCCCTTAATGTTTAAACCCCCTTGGCGCTTAGGTCTACACAGCTTCTCCCACGCAACCAAAGCGATTTTCTTTTTCTCTGTTGTACTCCCCCAAAGAAACTCCCTACACTTCTTATCCACTTCTTTCAGGACACTTTGTGGCAATATGAACACCGATCCCCAGAAATTTTGAAGTGAAAATAAGACAGAATTTATGATTTGCAATTTACCTGCGTAGGAGAAATGCCTAGTGGATACAGCTCGAATCTTTTCTGTGATCTTTTGACATAATTGATTGCATTCCAATTTGTTCCATTTCTTTGGTGATAATGGTAAGCCCAAGTACCTTATAGGAACTGAGCCAACTACATATCCCGTAAGTTGTACTATTTCTTCTTTAGTGCCATCATCCACCCCAGCTACAAACAAACTGGACTTATCCACATTTGCTTCCAAACCTGTTACTGCAGAGAAATGCCTCAATGCTTCCATAATTCTTCTCACAGATGCTGTCTGGCCCTTGCAAAAAATCATCAAGTCATCTGCAAATACTAAGTGTGTCAACCCCTGTTGTTTGCACATCGGGTGGTATCTAAAGTCTGGCAATTTAGCCATTTTGGCCAAGACCCGTGATAGGTATTCCATGACCAACACAAATAGCAAGGGGGAAATAGGATCCCCCTGCCTCAAACCTCTTTTCCCCTCAAAATATCCAAAACTATCCCCATTCACCTTAATTAAGAATTTAGTAGTGGTCACACACATCATGATCAGGTGCCTGTGTTATATCCCGTATTTTTGTACATTGAAATATTTTTAAGCTAATCGAGATAAGTTTAAGGACAAGATTATTTTGGGATATGAGATAAAGACTTTTAATCCCCGATTTTAATTAGTGCACGAATTGCTTATAAATTTTAATTGGTATAGAAATATTAGTTGAGATTAGGGATTAATTAACCATGATTAGATTATTAAGTGGGGATTAGTGATAATTTAACATTAATTAAGTCATTAGTGGGCTAAGTGGACCCCACTATAGCATGGCCAAATCTGATTGGCCCATGCTATGAGTGGGGCACGTGTCCTCTCCATGGGCAGCATATATAACTTCTAATTGATGACTAATGGAATAGTTATTCATTCATTTCATCTTCAACATATTGTGAATTAGAGAGAGAGAGAGAGAGAGCCATGGCAACCGACGGCCATGGTCAGCAAGCTTTTGCTCACAAAAATTTGATACCAAAAATTAATTTTCTAAGGTATTCCAATCAATTGAAGGTGGTTAACAGCGTGGATTTGATCATTGGGACAGCAAGAACGTTTGTTATTTTAATCCACAACTTTCAGCAAATTAAGGAGCCAAGTTGGTTAAGGTAAGACTTAATTCTCTTCTACATGTTTTAGAGGTGGTTTGGACTTGTTATAATTTGGTAGATGTGAATTGGATATAAGGAATTGTGTATGTTGATGTTGAGGTGTTGTTTGGGCCGTGTAGGGGGCTGTTCTAATTAAAAATGGTGGATTAATTTTAATTAGTGTTGTAGTTGTTGTTGTCATGGATTATATGATGAAAGTGAAGGAAATTGATGGTTAAAGTTGAAGTTGTATTTATCTTGTGGGCTGTTTTAAGAACTTGTTGAATAATTGATGTTGTTGTCGTGTACGAATGATTAATGTGTTGTCGTGTGTTGCTGATATGATTCATAAATTGGGATAAAAGAAGCGTATAAGATATCGTATATGAAACGTATGTGGTTTGCTTGGTATGTTCTTAGGTGTTCGTAAGATTATCGGGCATTGTTATGTTAATTAGGGGTTGTTTTGGGGCGTGATGTTATTCTTGTTGAATTGGAGGATTAAGTATAGTTAAGACCTTGCATCGTGTTGTTGTAATGGTTGGACTGTTATAAGGTCGTTCCGATGAAATGTTATGACTATAGATTATTAAAGATAACTTGAATATGTCGTAGTCGTTAGGTTAATTATTATTGAATGTTGTAATGTATGGGCTGATTGGAATGTTATGCGGGCTGTTCGGAGTATTCTCGAATCTTGTCTTGGTTGGTCTTGATATAGTGCTTGAACGTGTGGTTATGGATGTTGGTTTGGTTGTTTTATAGTTGGCTTGAATATAGGGGAAATGCCGCCTAATTTTCTAGAAATGAGCTACTAACGTTGGAATACGTTTTGAACCTTCCCGTAGCTTAACCATAGTTCTTAACGTCTTAATATAGGTTGAGACACTTCGGGCAGCGTATACGTATTGTGTCACGGATAAGCGTTAAAGGTATGTAAAGCTATCCTATCTTTCATTTGGCATGATCTATATGAAATAAACCGATGACGAATGTATAAGCTCCTATTCTTACACTACTAAAAAACTGCTGAAAACCGACCAAAAATAATTGATATTTCCGACCTCACAAGGTCGGTTTCTGAAAAAATGCGACCACAAAACCGACCTCAAAAGTAGGTCTAGTATGGGCTGGTCGCAAACATTTAGCGACCTCATGAGGTCGGAAAAAAGCGACCACACCAGGTCGCTACATGATTCATCAAAAAAAAAAAGGAAAATTAACATACCGACCTCATGTGGTCGGAAAAAAACGACCACACCAGGTCGGTACATGATTCATCAAAAAAAAAAAAGGAAAATTAACATACCGACCTCATGTGGTCGGTATATTAAATTATTACTTTTTAAGTAAAAGCATTAACAACCACATGGGATACGTAAATTATATATTTTTTCATGTTACCGACCTCGTGTAGTCGGTATATTGAAAATTTTATTTATTTATTTTTATGTTACCGACCTCGTAGGTCGGTATATTAAATTATTATTTTTAAGTAAAAGCATTAACAACCACATGGAGTACGTAAATTATATTAGTTGTTGTATATTTTCAAGTTACCGACCTCATGTGGTCGATATATTGAAAATTTTATTTATTTATTTTTATGTTACCGACCACATGAGGTCGGTCACTATAAATGTATGAATAATGACAATCATGAACCGCGTGACCTCATGAAGTCGGGTTCTTTAAAATGTGGTTATTGATATGAACACAACCGACCTCGTGTGGTCGGTTTCGGAAAATGATATGAACACAACCGACCACGTGAGGTCGGTTTATTTAAAATACGGAAAATGAAATTAAAAAAACCGACCTCATGTAGGGTCAGTTTTCTACGAAAAAATTGGCGACGATACACTACTTTTGCGTACCGCCACTTTGTCAACAATGAAAATCGGTTCTATATTTAGCTAAAACCCGCTATACTAGTTTGCCAACAATCTAACAAGCACATATAATAACATGCTACAACCCGCACTACATCAAATTTAACTCGAAACTACTTCAAATTGAATCAAAATGTAATTCAACATTCACAACAAAACATTAAACTACTTCAACCTTTGCAAACATCCACAAAACATTCTAATAATCTACATTAACTTAGTCTACAACATCAAGCTACTTTAACATTCACAAACGTCCACCAAACACTTCCACATTTTTTACAATTCCACCAAAAAATTCATAAGTTAGTAATTAAGATACTTAAAATTCAACCATGT